>NC_046222.1:109217601-109532642 GCF_009819885.2 Catharus ustulatus | reverse complement strand
TAGTAATTAAATAGAAATGTGGGATAGAGGTTATGAGAATTGCCAGTCCCTGTTTTAGAAAACTGTGTAAGGTAAACCCATATATACACAGATTCCCGTGAAGTCTGTCATTCAGCGAAGCATTTGGGATGAGGTTTGAAAGTATTTTTTAAAAACTCCAAAAATCATCAAGCTTCAGGCTTTTTATTTGAGTTTTATCTTGATTATACAAATTGTTTATCTGTGTAGGGTATTGGTCGTCATGAAGACTTAGACTTAACATACTGTATTAATTCTGTTTATTGGACCTTGATATTGGGTTCATATTTTGCTTATTATGTGCTTCCTGGTGAATGTAAGATTACTTTCCAGATAGAACTAGAAGGCCACAGAATTAGCAAGCTGTGTAGCCCTCTGCTTTGGAGATGAAGCCATTACTGATGCTCCAAAACTGAATAAATGAAACCTCTTTCTGCATAATTTGCTAAATACAAGTAGTATTTAATCTTTGACCACTTTTCCTGCCTGAGCTGCCTTATGTAATTTTTAATACCTTATTATTATAGCTGTAATCACTGGGGAACAGGGACTGCTTTTTATCTTGTGCTTCTATTGCATAATGCAATTCTTAGCCAAATATTAAAGACTCTGAGCATTTTTTTCCTACAATAAAAAATAATTTTTTTCCTCACAAAGGAAAAACAAAGTCTATCAAAATAGTATTTTGTTTGAATCCTTAAAATATGGTTAAATGACAGAGTAAAGGAGTATACTGAAAATAAGGGAACAAGGGGGAAAAATATCCAAACAAGACCATGGAAGAGAGGGTAATGTCTGGAAAGTTTAAAAAAAATTAAAATTGCAAGGCAAATATTTTTGAGGAGCAAACTGGCAAAGACATAAAAAGAACAGTGAACATGTCACCCTTCATACAGACCTTGCCAGACTTTGGTAGATTGCTAAATAGTCCATGTGTGAAGGGAACAGTCAAGAAACATAAGGCTGTATCACTGAAGCTTAGTTACTTGCTTTAGTGTTGTGTGTGGAGAGCTTAGGGGTGTTTCTTGTCCAAGTCTTTCTTAAAATGGAATATACCCAGATCTCTTGTTTAAATTATATTTGATGCTAAAGGAAATTAGCCTTAATACAAAGGTTTAAAAACTCTAGAGAAGTGAAGAATGAAAAATGAAAGTTTTCAAACATAAAACTGAGTAGGCAAAATATGATACACTGGGAAGAGCCTATGAACTTTCTGTAAGGGAATGTATTTTGTACAACTGGGCTTCTCACAAGAGGTCAGCAACTAGGCAAGGTAGAGTGATCCAGAAGAAGGAGTATGCTTGGCTTTTCTGAAAAATGTTTGTAGAAACCTTAATCAAAGACGCTAAAGATCTTGAAAGCTCTTTACTGTCTGGTGATTTCATGATTGAGGTGAAAAAATGTGTGAATACTGTGATAGGGTTTTCTGTTGATAAGGTTCTAAGAATAGTCATGTAAAGAGTAGTCACTAAGGTTTGTTAGAAAAATGAGTACCAAGTGACTGAGCAGTAAATGGCAGATAAATTTCAGTGTCCATTGGTACAGATAGGTGTCAGGAGTAATGCCTGTGGGAGACAATTTATAAACAATGAGGGGTTTTGAATTACCCAGTAACATTGGGGAAGGCAGTCTCGGAGTGGGGACAGTTTGGGGGGGGGTGACAGCCTTCCCTGCAGAAAGTTCCTGAGCTTGTGAGGATGGATTTGGCTGGGATCTTCTCAGATCCTGTGTCCTCACACTTAGTGAAGCTGCCTATAGCTGAGAAAAGTCTATTGTTTTAAGTAGTATTAATGATCATTCAGAAGCTGATTTTCTGTGGAGGTTTTCTATGCAATACATCTGCATGAAAGTCTTTTTTTAAAACCAGTAATTAAGGGTTTGTGATAGAAGTATTTCCTAAATATGATGTATTATTCATTTTTAGAGATAAGGTTTATCAGTCATGTTAGAATTATTGATGTCAATTTTAAATAATTTAAAAAATTGATCTCTCTACAGAATTCGGCATGTGTGAAAAGATGCCCATTATAAATGCCTTTAGCCATTGTTTACACTGTGAAGTCTCAAATCTATTTGAAAGGTAATTTTCTGCTGAATATATGCAGCAAGGAAAACTTTATGAATCCTGCCTCTTGTAAAATCGACAGGTCTACTCTGTAATTCTGCTTTTTTTCTTGCACAGATTAAACATCCCATTTCATCAATATATAACCATAGTGTACCCTTGCAGAGATTTTCTATTATCTGTTAAAGCTAGGAGTAATTTTGAGAATGAAAATTTAATTTATAGAGAGTATTGCCTTGTTTCTTTATTCAGTATTTTCTGTTTTATTCAGATATAAATGTAATCCTCTATACCAAAATGAATTCATTCTTAATGGTTTATGTTCAAAGAGACAAACCAAAGGGACTTCTAAAGATGCCCTTTAAAATCCTAGGGTGGATTTAATCAAGACTAAAAAACTTTTTTTCTTTTCTTTTTTTTAAAGATTATGTTATTAGTAGTAGTTTGTCTCAAAACATCTGCAGTAATGCTGTTTCTAGAACATATATTGTCTGGTGCTACTGAGCAGAAAAGCATGCTGTTTGTCCTGTAGATAATCAGATGATCTTGCAATTGTGTAGTGGTATAAAGTCAAGTCAGAGTTCTTGGGTCTTGTTTTTCGCTTTAGAAGGCTATTTATTCTTACTGTGTTGACATTTTAAATAAAGCAAATGGTGTTTCTGATGGAGTTCAAGTATCATGACTTTTACTGTAAATGAGCTAGTTCTTAATGAAGTTCCAAGATAAATGGAGCTAATGTATTGAAGACTTAGCACAGTCCAACATTTCCATTTTCCATTCTTGATTCTCCCCCACATCAGTTTCCTGCATGTAAATTTGCACGCATGACCTAATATGCTTTTTCTTCTGTCTCTCACCTTTAGAAATGCAATCATGTATTCTATTTGCTTGTTTTTCATCCTTGTCAAAATTACCACATCTTTATCTCCTCTCTGTACTCTTATGTATGTCCTGGTTGTCCGGAACTGGTCTCTGCAAAGGAAAGCAATCCATGCATGTCGCTTCTGTGCTTGGCTCGACTGGTTTCAAGTTCAAATCAAGAGCATAGCTTGGCTGTGCTACAAATCTACATGCTCTCTTTAAACTTTGAACTGTGTTTTATGAAGCAGTATCTTATTGAAATCTCATTCTTACGTGCCTATTAGATGGGTATCTTATTTTTTCTTCAAATAGTCCTGTACAGAAGAGTACAGAAGTTAGCTTCTAATTCTTACATCAGTCGAATGAGATCGGAACATTGTGTTAAGTACTGGCATCCCTGATTGCATTTTTGCTTGTTTTGTGAATGCCTGTTCTGTCAAGACAAGGAGAAAGGGAGATCCCTTCCCTGCTTTGCCCCCTCCAGGTGGTGTATTTCATTTGTCTCCCTATGCTGCCCTGAGACAGCCTTTTGCCTAGCCCTGGTTCCTTGAGCTTGGCTATTAGCCCATTTTTTTTACTAACCTTAGCCTGAAGCTGTACAGTGTGCTTTAAGTTTGGCTCATTTCATGATGATGCAAACTATTTCTCGTACTTTTCTTTGTTGACCCACAGAAGAATTACTGTTAACAACATGCAAGAGTACATTGATATCAAAGAACTGAAGTTTTGACCCTTGAAAAGGGGCACAGTGCTCTGAACCCCTCTAGGCCTCTAGGATGTGCACATTAAGGGAATATTCACTGGATTACTCTAAAAGATTGACTGGCTTTGTAAGGTATTCTGAACTAGGATTTCAGTGACTGCAGAAAATACAAGCTAGAAGAGCATGTAGTTAAATCCTCGTAATACACTAACTTGGTCTTCCCACATATACTATTTGCTGCTGTTTTTCTTTGAAAAAGCTTTTTTTGCCTCTGGAGGCTTTCAAAATTATGCCCTTTCTTCCTATGTTCCATATGCCAAAATAGTTAGCTTGGTCTGGATTTTTTTTGCGCACAGATGATGGGGGATGTTGCTGCTTTATTACATGCTCCTCAGTGTTCTCAAACAAATAAGATAAATAAGTAAAATTAAATGTCTCAGTTGCTCCAAGTGAAAGCCCTTCCTCATTTTCCTGTAGAGCCAACTGTGCCCTTGATTTTGATTCACACAATGATGTTCTTAAGCAAAGACCAGGGCAGTGATTGTCCCTCTGTACACTGACGAGGTTGCACCTCAATGGTTGCGCCATTTCCAGACCCAGCACTACATGAAAGATGTTGAGGGGCTGGAGCATGTCCAGAGAAGAGCAGCAGACCTGGGGAGGGGTCTGAAGAGAAAGCCAGTGAGTAGCAGCTGGGTCTCTTTAGCCTGCAGGAAAGGGGGCTCAGGGGAGACTTTATCACTCTCTAAAGGTACCTCAAAGGAGACTGTAGCCCGGTGGGGGTTGGACTCTTCTGGCAGGCAACCAGTGACAGGAGTAGAGGAAATGATTTCAAGTTGTGTCAGGGGAGGTTCAGGTTAGATATTAGGAAGAATTTCTTCACTGAAGGGGTTGTCAAGCACTGGAATGGGCTACCTCATGAAGTAGTGGAGTCATCACTCCTGGATGTGTTCAAGAAATGACTGCTTTAGTAACAGGGTAGTGTTCTGTCAAAGATTGGACTCAGTGATCTTGAAGTCTTTTCCAACCTGAACAATTTTATGATTCAATGAAAAGGACATACATTTGGATGGATAAAGTTAAAATACTGCAACAGATTAAATAGTCTAAAAAAAAAAAGTCGTATTCAGGCATAGCATTGTATTTAAGTGTATGATTAATCAGGCACATCAGGTTGTGTGGCTTAGGTGTGAAGTTCCCTTATTTAGGCAGGTCAACACTTAGCTCCTAGCTTTAAAGAGCTGTGATGTCACTTCCCTCCCATGTGTCAGACAGCTGCCTGCTCCAGCTGTAACCTGCCAAACCACTCCAAGGCAGAGGTGATGGTGCAGAAGTGCTGTAGTGTTGGGTGTGCTGCTTGGGGTCCTTACTTTCCTTACACTAGCAGTGCACAGGGTGGCCCTCCCACACCTCTCTGCCTTGCTCAGGCAGGGTGCCGTCACCTTTCCAGGGCAGGCAAGGAGGTGAGGGATCTGCTGTCTTTGTGCAAACGTAAAACAGAAATCCCCAAATAGGATCTGCTGCTTGCAGGCTTGAGCTATTTTGGTTAGGCACACTCTGGATTGCGTGTACCTACACACAATTCAGTAATTCTGTTCCCAAGGCCAAATATTTCTACTTGAAGCTATTTTGGTACAGTGAGTAGGATGAAGATTTTCTTACTAAGCTTTAAAAAAATAGTCAGAAAACAACCTAGTATTTTCAAATACCACACTTGAGTGTGTGACAGACTGGCTGGGTGAGTAATCTACATAAGTTATCCACAGAGTACTCATCACCTTGGTATTGGAGTACTAAATCATGTGTGCTGTAGATTCAGTCTCTGTAGGGACTCTATTGGCTTGTTTGCCTCTCGGGTGCCAGCAGCCCTGCAGTGTAGCTGCACACTGCTGTGCCATTATATTGAGTAGGTAATTCTTCCAAATAGATTTCAGAGGGGCAGTCTGAACACGAGCCTTGCTGCAGCAGTGTGGAGGTTTTTCCAGCTGTCAAAGGCAGCAAGCTGTCCTCTTGGAGACACAACTGTGCAGGTGGCCATTAATGGATCTCTGCACCAGCACAGAACCTTCCTGATTGGGGCTGGGGAAATCTAGCTGTACAGATGCAGTGCAGAAAACAGGCACATCTACAGACCTCCCTCACTCCTGGAGCACACCTGACATGTCAGGTCTACAGTAAGTCTATTTTTGCTGTAGAAGTTTAAAAGCAGAGCTCTTATACTTCAGGCTGCAACTACTTACAAAATCCCATAACTATGTCTTGGCATGGTAATGTCTTAATTTCTTTTAAATAAATTGACTCCCCAGGAAAAGCTGTTATACTGAGAATGAGCTTCATTTGTCATTTACAAATAAGTGAATTTCATAACAGCTTGAATGCCTTATGTTGAGCTGTTTATTTCTGATTTAATGAAAGAAATGGAAGACATTTCGTGGTGGGTTTTTTGTTTTGTTTTTTAGTTGCATAATTTGATAAACTAAATATATTTTAATAATTATGAAGTCAGAGACAAGCTCCTGTTGCCCAAATCAGTATCCCACATGTTGTGAAACAAATAGGTGTGATCCACACTTCCTCAAGCCTGTTGACTAGGCCATGAATATAAAATTAAGATCCATTCCACTTGCAAAAAATTGGGTATTTTTGTATGGAAATTAGATTCTGAGCACCAGAAGGCAGTTATCAAAAATATCATTTGCTCTGCTGCCGTAAGCTGGCCCAGTTCCTCTCCTGTGGCTTGGATCTTGAAATGGAAGTAATACAGTTCTTCTCACAGTGCTGTGGTTCCAATCAGATATGTAGTTATGCCAATTATCACTACTTAAATGTGCCTGGTTTTGATTGCCCTATTGCCCTAGGAAAATAATGCCCCAGTATGTTGGTTATTTTTGTTACTGAATTTGAAGCCACTGTAGCATAGAAGCAATAGCATCCAAATTATCTCCTCTGCTATAATTATGTGTAGTAGATGAGAGCCTAGTACTACTCACTGCAAAAGGGAATTTGTTCTGAAATTTACTGTAAAGTGCTATGAAAACATTCCTTTAGCAAAGAGGCAATTTTCTTTTTCAAGGACTGTGTGCAGGCTCACTCCAAATTAGCTGCATTAAGGTAATCACAATACTCACCAAGTAAAAACAGTGTATGTTTTGTGACAGATGCTCAAGGGCATCCTTTTGTATTGAAATGATGGCTGCCGAACTAGTGACTGAAAGAACACTTTTGTTGTGGGTGGGTTTTTGGTATGGGTTTTTGGTTTTTAAAACATTTTTATTCTGATGTTATTTATAAAGGAACAGATCTGCAAAGCTGAGTGTGTTCCTTCATCTTGCTTTCAGTGATGTAATGCAATAATGTGAAGCTTTTAATTGGCCTGTAAGTTGGGACTGTGCTACGTGTGTTAGCTCCTTTTGCTCGATGAACCAGTAATAATCTCCCTAAATTGTTCTGCTCACTCAGTTCTCCCAGCTGACAAGGAGAGCCTGCAGAGCCTGCAGCCTGCCCGCAAGGACCCCCGAGCCAGAGCCATTCCCCTCTCCTGATCCCATTTATCAGGGGAAAGTTTTTTTACATCTTTACAAAGCTTTTCTACTCCAGCAAGCCTGTCGCTCTCAGTTTCCGAGCATTGCATTGAAGTGGCTTTGGTATCCAAAGACTTACTTTGAAAAGTGGTGTATGGAGTAGAAATTATGGTTGTTTTGTTTGTGTAGCATGACAAGATATTGTTTAGAAGGTGGCAAATAAGGCTTTAAAGCTTGAAAGCAGAGATTTGAGGACTCAGAAACGGTAGCTTCATAGAATTAAATGTCTTTGCAGATGAGTATAGGTGGAGTGAAAAATGGAAGAAATATTGGTAAAGGGGGTTCAGAGACTGTCAAGTCAAAACAGCTTTAGCCAAGGGTGAGAAAGTGAGATGATTTTCCAGTTATAAACTCCATAGTTATAAACTTACTGATGTGCTATATCTGAATGATGTAATAGTTTCCATTTATAATCTCAAAGTTATTATCAATGATTTTTGTATTTTATGACATACAAAACACTTTAGAAAGAAATACACATTGGACTCACTGGCTGTATAAGTAGAAACAAACTGAGAATTCTGCCCAAGGAGGCAAACTTGAGAAGATCCATTTGATGTTAAGGTTATAGTTCTTCCACTTTAAAAAGTCATCTGTACCTTTCTACCTCTCATGGGAAACATAAAACCAGAGAGAGTTGGGATTCTGACTAATGCCACAAGATAAGCCACCTTTAGTCATAATAAAAGGGATGCCCAGTACATCATCTATGTATCCTTTAATCCTTTTAGATAAAAACATACTAATGTTTTAGTTTGGGTCAGGTCATTGCAAGGATATTCAGATATGCCAAATACTTGCAGATTACTTCAATATCATGTTGGGGTGTGTGTTAAATTTTAAGAACTAATCAGAAGTACCTTGTAAAAACTAATTCAGTCTTTGCTTTAAGGTAGTTCTTGTGTACTGACATTGCTTTCTAATGTTTTAAACTTCATTTTTGCCATTTCCTTGTTCCTTAAGCAAATATCAATGCTTATATACACCTGAAGTGTAAGGCAAGGCTTGCAGAAAACACTTCAAATTAAATTTCACTTGTTTTTCTGATAACCACATTTTTTCAGTCATAACATTTCAATTGATCTTGAAGAGATGGTGTTAATATTCCCTTTTAATAGCTTTAACTGTTATAGTTACAAGAGAATTATTTCTTGAAGAGTGTTTAGCTAGGTATAACAAATTAATGTTGTTTCAAATATCCTCCTATATACATTTTGATGAAGGTATGACTTGGAAGTTTAAAAATAGAGACGTATGCATATTTTAGAATCCGATAGAACTTGATTTTATGGAAGTGTGATATTGGTGTGCACTTTTTATACTGGAAATCATGTAATCTAGAATTTTGAGGCTTAAAATTCAACAGATGGTTTCTAAAATCCCTATATGATTTAGGATCAGTTTGGATTTTAATTTTGTAGCTGAATAATAATCCCCGAGTGAAGTTTGAATAATGGAGGGATCATAAGGAGAATTCTTAAACATAAAGTAAGAACAGTTTTTCACTTGAGGATTTATATCCCATTTCTAAACTTAAGCTATTTTTATTGAATATTTTATTATTGAAGTAGTACTGAAAGCTCTATATTGACATCTGGATACTGATTAATAACTGACATTTTTTCATCAAATATTTCTGGACTAATTTGGTTCAAAAAGAAAAATAAACCTATTTTCCCAGTCAGTTGAGTACAAAACATGTTTCTGATTCTTGTTAGGGAGCATCTAGATAAAGTTCTGTAAAACATGAGCTTTGAAATATTTATATTTTAATACTGTATAATTCATTTGTTTGATTGATTCTCTATTTTCTTCTGTTGGAAAACAAGTGTCGGGTGTACTGGAGAAAATTATGCTTGCACTTCTCTTAAATAAAATTGACAATAGTACCTAATCTAGTCAGCTACTGTAAGGAAACAAGTGTTCTTTTCTACTGGGGTTTTAAGTCTGTCCTGTCTTAATGCACACTGATGAAAAAACCAGCAGTGTGCTTTTGTGTTGTGTTCCAAACATGCAAAAATACAAGAATTCTTTCTTCTAATTAGCACAACTGGCTCAGATGATTTTGATGCTCCTGACTAGCTGCTGTCCTGCTTACAATACTCCAGGACCCTGCTGCAGGTCTGTTACTGGAGTTTTAAGGAAGAACATCCACTCTTGTTTCTGCCCTTTTAATCTGTGCTGCAGCCTGGTCTTCTGCTCCCATCCTTCTTTTGCCCCAGTGGGTATCAGCAGGCACTTGTTTTAATTTTTCTGTTCTTTCTGTTGGACACCGAGCATTTAACCCGGAGAAGGCTCAGGAGGACCTCATCACCATATTCCAGTACTTAAAGGATGGCTACAAAGAGAAGGGCAGCTCTGTCTTCTCAAGTAGCTACCTGTAGAAAGCAAAAAGGAATGGTACCAAGAGAGGCTTTGTGTTGATAAAAGAATTTTTTTTTATATAGTGACAACAATAATCACTGTAACAAGCTCCTGAGGGACATTGTGGAGGCCCTGTCACTGGATGTTTTCAAGACTGGATTGGACAGGATGTTAGATAATCTCATCTGGGCTCCCTCTCTCATGGAATATTGGACTAGATGATTTTTTTGGCAATGCTGTGATTGTATGAACCTACAACCCTTCAGAACACAAATTCTAAAAAGCAACAAGCCAATTACCTATTTGCAGTACCAAAACTGAAGTTTTGGAGTAAGAGCTGACGTGTGATTTTTGTAAGGAAAGCCCATGTATGGTTTCTCTGGGAGGCCTGGAGCTTCTCTGGACCAGCCTCGTGGCTGGCAGAAGTTGTGGCAAAGCCCATGGACGTGTCCAAACCACCTTCCCTTGTGAATGGAGTGGTTGGGTGTGAGGGAGAGACTTCGTGATCCTGAAAAATGTCTCTCTTTCTGGCTTCAGGCTTCTCAAGCTTCCCAAAACAGCGAGCACGTGTGGGGTGTGTGGGTTTGCTTGCAGCTGGTGTGCTGGAGTGTGCCAGCCTCCTCTGACAGCAGAGTGCTGCTGGCACTGCTACTGCCCTGCCAAGGATGTCACATCAGCTCCCTCGGGAGCTTCCTGGGGCAGTTTGTGAGTCAGGGGAGGGGTGTGGGATGCTGGGGTGCAGGACAGTTGTGCTGAAAGCTACAGGGGCTGCAGGAGCAGTGTGCTGGATGTGGCAGATGGCATTGTGTTTGAGGAGTAAGGTTTTGAGGGGAGGCAGGAGCTCAGGCAGATTTGTGCTGAGAAGTGGGAAGGTGTGAGGCATGCTAGAGAAAGGGTGTAATGCATAAGCAGAGCCTGAAGGCAGGGAGCTCGTTTTGATGTAACTTGAATTATTTCAAAAAGAAGGGGAAAGGTAGGGAGAGGACATCTTTATCTATGTCTTGTTCTCTCTTTAATCATAAGAGAGGAAAACTGCTTAGAATGAGGAGAAACTGCAGAACTCAGCATACTGGTACTCTACAACCAAACTCCATGAAGGTGGAAACAGGTAATGATCCCAGTAACACTGAAGTGTCTTCTCAGAGGCATTGTGTGTATATATATATATTTCTCAGGTGTATATAAATACAACTCGTTTTCTTTGATAAATAAAGTCTAAAAATAAGCATAGTGTAACACTCACCACAACTAAGCTTAATGTGTGTATTGTTCTTTACACATTAAAATTCTTAAGGGGGCTACACCACGCTCAGTGCTGCCCATTTGGCCAATTCCCCATCTGCCATGTGCAAGGAGATTGTGGCAATGGTTTTTCCATTGATACTTGAGAGAACTTTCCTACCCTTAAGACTATTTCCAAGCCAGGATGCTCATGATTTTCAAGGTTAAATAAGCCTGCCATGAGATCTACAATGAATGAACAAACACAAGAGGTGTTTGAAAAGATAGATGTTCACACAGCACTGCTATTTATCACTCTGCTTATAGAAAACTCTTCCAGTTTTCATGGTTTTTGTTTTTCAATTTCTGTCCTCCCCCTTCAACCATATATATGTATGTGGGAGGAATCTTATTTATCTAGTCGCACATAAATCTTTCTCTAAATCTTACTATTTACTCTTCATGCTGTAAATCAATCTAAAATGGCTGAGTAAGAGCTAATCCAGCGTCTTTGGCTCTTCATATAACAGTCAACATTTCTGACAGAATTCTGCCATCAAGAAAAGTAATCTTAATTTAATTATGTGCTTACTATATAAGGTGTATATATATTTTTTCCTAGAAAGACAGTAGGTACAGGGTGCTGCTCACTGATTATTCTGTAGAAGTTAGCTTTGTATAAATCAATGTAATCGATCTATTAATTTTTCACAAAGTGTGGAAAGTGCTTAGAAAAAAACCTGCATCCACTTCCAGTGAGAGAAAGGAAGCTCAGTTGCCAGCATCACTATCTGCAGATGTATTTGTCTGAAGTAATTTTGAATGCAACTGAATAGCCTCTATTCACACATTTTTTATATTCATGAGAGGAGGGAAACATACATGATCTCTTCAAATAGTGTTTAGGAATGTTGTCTTTGAGATTATCATGCTATTTGCTTAAGTGGTTTTCAGAAACATCCTTAAGAGCTCCTCTTCAAGTGAGAGAAGGAAATCATTGTGACTTGTCTGCAGCAGTTATAGACAAGACTCAGGAGAGGCTGTACTTTACTTTTTATTCAAAATAAACCCTGCAGAGTGTTTTCTGAAAACAACTGTATTACAGTTGAAAAGAAGAATTATTTTGTTTCCCTGCTGTTGTTTTTCTCAGCTGCACTGTGCAGGATATTGTCTCCCATCTGCCTAGATCTTTATGATATTAATAATGAGAGTTGTTTGCAAAGCAGGCTGATTTCATTTTCATGTTGAATGCTTCTTTTCAAACTGAAACCTTTCATATTTCCTCCTGGCTCTACATTTATCAATTTCAAAACTTGCTGTGTTTGTATGGGGTTGTCCTGTTTTGCTTTCATTAATATGTGTATCTTTAACTGGGTTTTGATAGACCTATCACCTTGGACTTTTACAGCTGCAGATTTTATAAGGCAGGTAGCCCATATCTTTTAGCTGAACTGCCATGATGGATTACATGGGGTAGGAATCCACCCTTCAGCAGATGACTGTTCAAAACACCCTTCATCCTAAGTCTTGCTTTTTAAAGTGGCAAAATAAAAATACTTCTAAAACCTAATTATTCTCATTGACCTTCCAACCTTCCCCCGTTTGAGGAAATGTTGATGAGGAGTATGTCCAAAAACTTAGGAAGAAGGTGAGAGGTTAATACAAAGCAAGGTGGGGGAACCCAAAACCTAGCTGTGTAGGTTTAACATTTTCTTTCCCCTGAAATTGTTTTTATCTGATCAGCTCTCACACATGAAGCAGGAGTGGCAGCTGGTTTCTTGGGATGTGCATTGTGGAGCAGAAGAACTTTTCCTTCCCTTCTTTTAGCAGCTGGTGGCCGCTGTGCAGTGAGTGAATGGATGGTTTGCTGGCTTCTGGTTACCTGTGCACCAGCAGCCATTTCTGTGTGTTAAAATTGTTTATTTATAAACCTCTTTGATGTGTAAAGTATTTGACCCAGCAGGATCATAGGCATGGGTTGTGGGCATGTGTTAACTTATTAAGATAGAAATAGAGGAATGTAATAATACCAGTTTAAACAGTTTTATTTTCTGTCAAAAGTACTTCACACTTTATAATCTTCTTTAAAAAAGACGAGAGAGAATTAAATGTAATGATATACAAAAACAAAATCTTGTTTTGTTTTAAACCAATTCACATAACAGTTGGACTTGATGAGACATTTATGTTCAGAAATACCTGAGACCTGGTACACTACTTACTATTGACATGGCTATTGTTTTACCCGGTGGTTATCTAGTGGTCAGACTAGTTATCACCCTATTACCTTTTTTTTTTTGTTGTTGTTGTTAATTGTTTTTTTGTGTGGTGGAAAATCATCCTATTTTATGTCAGTGATTCTAGGAAGCCAGAAGGTGGAAAAGAACATGGAGGTTTCTGTTGTAGTAAAAAGGATGAGGCATAAAAAGGAGCCTGGGAGAAAGTCCGTGTTTGCTGGTCCTGTGGTTTTACAGGGCTGTTCAGTGATGGTGTGCAGCCTGAGCTCTCCGTGTACAATGAAGGAGGTCCTGGGCTGTGAGCATCAGAGATGTGGAGCTGGGCACTTCGATGCTTCTCTCATGTGAAACAAAGGAGTAATTCAGAGTTTTGTGCATTGGCAATAATGCAGCACAGTTTCTGTTTCTCCTCTAGCACTGCAGAGTGGGCATAGCAGTGCCATGCCAGTAGGGTGATCAGCTGAATCCAGGGACCCAGCTGGGATGGGCTGGAGATGGGGCTACCAGCAATGTAGCCCGGAGGGACAACCAGTCTGCAACTTCAGTTTGGATCCATCCATATGGCATTGGCCCCTTTTCCGTGTCTTCAAGGGGATGGTGTCCTGTGTAAAACGTTTTTAATAAAAGAGCTCATATGGAGGGCATATGGGTGCAAGGTAATTTCAGTGTCTACCCAAAACTCTCAGGCAGTCCAGCAGATCTGTTACTGGGTGGGTGGTCAGGGTGCTTGGACCCTGGCTTTTGCAGGGACTTCTGAGACTGTGGTGTGTTTTAGTTTTTGTTTTGTTTGCAAATTCCTTTGGATTAACCCCTTCAGTTGTCCAGTGTCTGTGCAGTTTGTAAACAGTATAAATTTATAGTTAAGGGGTTACCAAGTAGTTTTTCAATACCTTGAGCAATTATTTATCACTTAGTAATTTAGTTTACTTTGCATAATTCATGGGAAATTATTTCAGTCAATCATATCAAACTTACCTGCTACAGCCCATTTATTTCGGAGGTAGAACATAGCAAAAGGACATGTTTATATGTTGTAAATCCTAAATAACTATATTGCAAACAGAAAAAAAAAAAAAAAGCCAGCGATTAAAAAAGTCTAACTCGAATAAACTTGATAGATTGCTGGAAGATAAAAAAGTTAGTTAATTGGTAATTGTATAGTATTTCCACAATTATGTTGCAGATTTGCACAGGTTTATCCCTGAGGAATAGCTGAGAAGATATTATTTAAATAAAAACTTATTTAGTTTTGTAGGATCCAGAATAGAAATTGTTTTAAATAATTGATGAGGTTCTTGGCACGAGGAAAGTGTGTGTCTCTCCTGTGTAGTTGTAATGCCAGCTCTGGCAGCCCAAAAGGTGAACAGTCTCACTGGAAATCACATTAGCGACATTAAGGGAAAATATAAGCAGTAACTTATAAATAGATACTTAGACACTGAATTACTGAACATGTAAGATTTAATGGTGCAAATGTCAGGAACTGAAGTACTATATAAAACTAGAACTTTCTTAACTGGTTTTATGACATGAAAAGAAAAATAGCAAAGAGCATAGTTTGTGATTTAGTATTGATATTGGGGCAGGGAAAAGTGATGAGATAGGTCATTACAAGAATTAAAACAGGATTATTTTACTATTTTTTGGTGCAAAGTTTTAAGCTTTTAAGCATAAAGCCCTACGTTTTGGTGCCAAATAAAGCTACATTTGTTTTATTTGCAGGATCAGTCAGGTTAAATTTTTTGCCAGTAATTGTTTTATTAAAACCACAACTGCAACACATCAGGAAAGACAGAGAGGGAGGAACAAAGAATAAGAGAAAATTAAAAAGTAAATTTTAAATAGAAAATACCAGCTAACCCATATACAGGCTAATTGTAGACTTACAAAGTCTAAACACACATTAGAAGGAATTAAGCCAGCTAGTCTCCAAAATGTATAATTACGTTGTATTACAAGTAGATAATTTAATTGCTAAATCATTATTCAAGTGTTTTCAAAAGGAATTAGACAAAGTATTGCCTGCCAAGCGTATGCAACCTTCAATTCCTTGCATTCATCATGCATTTATCTCTATTGAAGAGCTTTCTTTTTATCCCCATGAACTCATCCACACCACGTGTTACTAGACTATGTCATAGAATTAAATAAATCTGTGTGCCAAAAAAGAGTCAGGCTGTGTGATTAGATTTGGTGGATTCAGTGTGGCATCTCATACAGGAGAAGGATGAGTGGAAATTCAGTCATCTTCAACCTTAAGACATTTATGCTACCGTTCACTTGTGCAAATAATTATCTTTGTATCCTTTTAGAGCTCGATATGTTTCCTGCTAATATTTTTTTCAAACTCATCTGTCAACCTCCACTTTTTTAGCTATACAGTGATGTTTTGATAAACTGCAAGCACTCAGTTTCTCATTCTGCTTTTTATACATATCCCAAAAGACATTGCCACTGAAAATTATTCTGCCATTATTATTGGTCAGTTTATCTTGTCAGTTTAACATTGTGACACTGGATTAAGCTTCTTTTACAATTCCTGTCTTATATGTTGTCTTTCTTTAAGCCTATCAGCTTAAATGTCAGGCAGTTAATTA
This sequence comes from Catharus ustulatus, assembly GCF_009819885.2. Lineage (NCBI taxonomy): Eukaryota > Metazoa > Chordata > Aves > Passeriformes > Turdidae > Catharus > Catharus ustulatus. Next base: position 109,516,995 of record NC_046222.1, on the reverse strand, counting down.
GATGAATATCAGTATAGCATAACATCATGTCTTTTTCCTGAAATATTTAAACTGTGTGTTTAAATTTTTTTTGCTTATTTTTATTGTTACCTTTATTCTAGGTGAGTTATTCAGAAAATGTGCAGAAGAAACTAGAGATTTTTCTCTGAACAATTAGGTTATCAAAAAACATAAAATGCAGATTTCTGTATTTGTTCTTTTTAGAAACTTCCATGAGTTTTAATAGATTTTTTTTTTTTTGAGTTCTTGTGGATTTTCTTTTTACCCAAGGCCGTCATGTTGTGAATAGCTAGGGCCTTGAAGACAGAAAGCCTTTATTGATGTAGGGCATTGTATACTTAATATGCTGTATTTCTGGAGGCATGCAAATGAATAAGGATTTTGATGCAGGTTTTAAGTGTCTTGTTACAGTTTCAAGAACTCAGTTGTCTTTATTTCTTCAAAAAGAAATTAAATTTAGAGGATCACACCTATTTGTCCATCCTTCTTTCTTCTTACCAATAATTAACTTTTGAAACCATCAGTCAACTGCAACCAAATTTGTCCTAAAAGACACTCTAAAGGGTACTATGTTCCTGCAAAGATGATAAAACCAGGTGATGCCACAGAATGCAGTAAAAGCTCACCCCTATATTACGTGGCCTAAAATTCACCACTTCCAGGAGAGAATTGTTTATGAATGACCTCTCACCTCTGAGAACACTTCAGTAGAGAATCTGGTGTCAAGGCACAGCCCTGTAAGAAGTAAGGTTTTTCAGTGCCTTGTAGAGGCTTTTTTTGAAGTCATTTGTTTGAAGAATATAAATTTCCAGAAAAATAAAAATCTGTGGGCCACATTTCTAACTCTGCCCTTATTTATAAGTGAGAACAGAAATTTGCTTTGCAGGCTGCTACCAAATCATGTGCAAGAGTATACAGAGGCAGAACGAATAAAGTAATAAAAAAATTTTACCTTTGAACCAAATAGCTTTTCTTATACTGTGAGACATACCCATGAGGACTTCTTAATGGACGTCTGTCATTTTGGACAAATATAAACAATATTTTTTTCTTAAAACATTTAAAATCATGTTCTGCTTGTTTTGTGCCCAGAAAGCATCTGGACACTGATGTTGAATTACAGTAATTTCACGACTATAAGGCGCACCCTTTTGGCTAAAATTTTGGTCTGAACCTGGCAGTGGCCTTATTGACCGGTGCACCTTATATAATGTACAAAGCTGTGAAATTTGCCAATGTGGAACTGCGAGCCATGAGCCGAGCTGCGAGGGGGAGTGGTGCCATGGGAGAGCTGAGCCACAAGGCGGGGCAGGAGCGGGTGGCCGCGGCCGGCAGGAACCACGCGGGGTGGGCGGGACTGGGCAGCGCCTGGCCAGCAGGAGCCACGCGGGGAGAGAGGGAGAGATTGGCCCCCCGCCACCCTGAGCCGTGGGCAGTCCCAAGCCGCCCCAAGCCCGGCGCGGGGGGCGGCGGCGAGGCCAATCTGAGCCTGCATCGCCCCGGCAGGGGAAAAGCGGGGCCGATCTGAGTTTACCTGGCCCTGGCAGGGGAAAAACAGAGCTGATCCGAGCCTGCACGGCCCCAGCGGGGGAAAAGCAGGACCCATCCAAGCCCGCACGGTCCCGAACCACCTGCGGTCCTAAGCTGCCCCGAGCCGTGGGCGGCCCTGAGCCACCCTGAACTGCAGCAACCCCAGGGTGTGAGTCGCGGCAGCCCCGAGCCACCCTGAGCCCTGCCTTGCCAGCTGGGGGCTGGCGGGAGTGGTGGGCCCTGCGCATGGGGAGGGTGCTTGGGGCTGCGTTTAAAGGCTACACCAATCTGTTAAAATGTTTCCAAAATCGCGGCATTCCATTACTAATTTGTTACTTTGTTGCGCGTGGCACGGATCTTCGCGGCCAAAAAAAAGTGCACCTTATAGTCCGGTGCGCCTTATGGTCGTGAAATTACTGTACTGACTCTAGCACTTACATGACAGCTTTGGACTTTGTCCTGAATCAAGTCAGTCTTCTCTAGATGGCTGAAGAACAACAGAAGTACTCCAAGAAATGTTGTTCTATAAGTACCTGTATCTTCTTAAAAAAATACGTGCTGGGCTGGTGTGCCTGGTCTTTGAAATGACTTCAGGTAACAGTGAAAAGAAAACACTGTGCTTATAGAGTGTCTGTGTATGTGCAAGGGCCTGTTTGTGTCTAAAGACTCCAAAATGCTCGTGCCTTGGGAACCAGCTGAGTCTCCATAGTTCTCCCTGGTGCCTGCAGTGCCTGCTCCTGCTCAGAACTTCCCTGAGCAAGGGCAGAGGCAGAGTTGTCACAGCAGGGAAAGCTGCATGTTGTTGACAGGAATATTAATTTTATCTCTTGTCTTGTTCCTCTGTGGGCCCTGAAGGTCACAAAAGAAGGTAGGATACACCAATGCAAACTGGAGTTTTCTTTCATCCTGTGTAGTGTTGCCACATATCACTGCAAAAGTTTAGATGAACTTTGACAGAAAATACTGAATACAGGATCTGATCTCTGTGTTAAGCACTCCTTACTGCAAAGCTTAGTGACCCATTATGTTTTAATTGGCCTCTCCTTTGGCCTAAGTGTGCTTTCAGGCCTGTATTCAGTGTATGTTTTTATCTTTGCATATAATTTAGGAACTTTGCATACAGTTTAGTCACTTTATGTTCTGATTTATCCTTTATTTTTATAGATTTTTGTAAACCTTTGTAAATGCTCCAAATTCTTACCCAGGAAAAACCTCAATCTTCCTTTTGAGACTTGAAAAATCAGTGGATGTATAATCCACTCACCTTTCTTGTGTGGAAAGTTTGAGTTTGGTAAATTATCTTTATTATTCTATAGATTAAGAGCTCCATGAATAATGTGCTTTGTGTTCTGAGTTTGCATAAGCAACTAATGCAATTTATGGCTCGAACTCAGTGAATAATCCTCTGGGAAATGACAGATTAAACAAAGATTTATCTTCTGCAGCGGTAAAAAGGCAAACTTAGTCTTTTTTACATTTGTTAAGGTATTGAATCTCCAAATAAATTCCACTTAGGAACATTGGTTCATCTAACTCTTTCAAGGGATGCAGAAATGTTCAGCCTTATTTATGTATCAATCCATCTCCATGCTGTCTCTTGCTCTTGAAAAATAATCTTCCAAGTACTAACCTAATAAGCCCAAGGTCTTCCGTTCCCATAAAATGCAAACATTGTCAGAAGGGAGCAGGGTTTAGACCTGGGGGATGGGACCCAACACGTCTCAGTTCCACTGTTCCCTCACTGACCAGGACTCCTTCAACAGGCTGCACCAGCCCCATGCATAAATGAGGTTGCCTGGGTCAGTGTTAAGGCAGTCTCTACTTTGGGATATTTCCTAGACTTCTAGAAGCTCCAAGTAATTCAGACCCTTTAATATAATTCAAGGGTAAGGAGTTGAAAGAGGTTCATTTTGGAGCCTTGCCTTTCAGGAGACTTGAATGGTTTCTAACAGAGGCAATTAACATTTTCTTTGCAATATTAAATTGTAGGACCAAGAACAGTCATAATAAATGATCGTACAGAGATGCATACATTATGTACAAAAGGATGTATTTAAATGTAATATTTTTTGCTCTCTGGGGCAGAGAGGTTGCCAGCACATGGTCAGGTCTCAGCAGCATCTTGCAGGTGAACTTTCATGCACTGAAAGCTTCGTGCTTGGAATTCCTTGAGCGTCAGAAGCTCACAGCTAAAGCCCAAGTAGAAAAGTAAGCAGAAGTCCCAACAAGGACATGTTGGCTCTTGATGGTAAATCTAGAATAATTAGATTCTCAGATGAGACTGAATGTATAAATTCCAGAGGGAAAAGTTAATGTTCTGGATTTAAAACGGTATTTGGATCCCACCATTAAATTATGTGCTTTATTAAGAATTACATATATGGGCCAAGACTGGCAAAACCAGGAGCTGTGTGGGATACACTTTGATGAATTGGCATTGACCATAAATATAGTTAAAACTGTATGTTCATACATGAAATTATAAATATGAACTATGTTGTAGTTCTACTAAAATGCAAGAAAAACCTTTAAAGCAAACATTTAATTGTTGAAACTTTTCTTCCCTATGAGGATTTACTGTGCGTGTTCATAGAATAAATTGTTTTGATTTTAATAGTCAATTTTGATAGGTGTTCTCCCTGAAATAAATTACTGGGAAATATAATTAGTGTGAAGCACAACAAAAGCAAGATTGTAACTGTTGGTCCTGAAAATAGCCAAGTCCACAGAGGATGAAGTTCACTCAATCACGTGTGCTGTGGATTAATCAGCTTTGCTTCTTTTTATTTTGGAAACTTTTGCCAAATCACAGGGAAAATGTGCTTTCTACATCTGATGCTGGTAGCTGCTTCTATCTGGAATACACTGTTTCAGCCATGCCCAAGGAGTGGGTAGAGCAGAGTGGAGGGTATTTAGGATAGTCCTTGATAGCTGCGTGTCATGTTAGTAAGTTGTCAACACTTTGATAGAGATATATATATAAATGGCAAGTTGCAGATTAATTCTTCTTTTGTTAAGTGCTTTATATTCACTTTGCTCACCACAAAGAACAGAACAGAAACATCCTGAAGCTTTCCCCAAATCTCCACTAATGGAAGACAGAGTATAGTGGTAGATGAAGGTAATGTTAAAACTTAATTCTACTATGTAGGGAAAAAACATGGTAATAAAGGACATGCTGGCAACACCTCATGCCTCCCTAAGCATTGTTAGGGGCCAAGTGTGTTGTCTTGGTTCTCTAACTGTATCTTTGTTGCAACTCAGAGCAAATCCCAAAGCACCAGTGTCTCTTTCGCAGTCTCTATTAAGTTAGACTTGAAATGAAAACGCTAGTAAAAGGGGTCTGCAGAACCATCCCTGTACATACAAGTGCAGTGGACTGTGCTGTACAAATTGCCACCTCTGAGATGCTCATTCACTAAACCTCTGTTGCCCAAGTGTGAGCCTTTTAGAGTGTTTTATCATTTCTTCTGTGATTAGTCTTAACAATTTTAAGGACAGTTTGTGAAAGCATACTGACAAATCCCTGTCATTTTCACTTCAGACTCGAAAAGAAAACTTTCTGGCTGAAGTTGGTTTAGAAGCAAGCTGTGATTTTTTTTTTTTTTTTTTTTTTTTTTTTTTTTTTTTTTGACATGCTTTTGTTTGGGTACCTAGACGTGGAGGTTAATTAACATTTTGATTGTAGGATTTTTAAAAAATCTTTATTGGCTGCCCCATCTGCAGGCAGTCACTTTGCTGCAGAGATCCATGGCCTACAAAAAGGCCACAGTGGAAGGCAAGATGCACAGGGACTGCTGAGGCTTCCTCCAAAATGCTGTCCTGTGACCCTGAGTCAGCTGAAGTTAGAGATTTGCAGCTGCTGTGGGCTGGTGCTGTGAGAAGGAGCTCTGGCAGCACAATAATGGCCTTCAGCAGTGCACTTCAGTGCCTTGACCTGGGCAGGTTGACATGTTCCAGTGGGAAAATCATTCCAACTTCCCTCTTCTCCGTGAAGCAAATTTTAATGCTGGATGGCTTTGGGGGTGTCTGGCCTATCTGGAGGCAGGACAGCCACCCAGTGCAGAAAGAAAGGTGACTGGGGTTGCATGGCCAAAGAGCCTGAGCACGAAGACAGGAGCTCAGCCCAGTCTGCTCTAAGTTACCTGGGTGCTCAGCTGGGAAGCTCTCTGTTTTCTACAGGTAATATTTGCAAGTACTGGCTCCTGCACCTCTTGGTTTTAGATGTGCAGCTGGGGGCACTGCTGCAAAGTTTGATTAAGTGTTCAGCAGGAAAATGAACTGTGCTGCACCTCAGCCGCAGGTCAGCTCCTGCCTGAGGGCTGTGCAAGGCTTCTGCTAAAGCTCTTCCTACCTGGACACAGGAAAGCAGCTCAGTGCTCCCTTTGCTTTTGCTGTCTTTGTGCACTTCAGCTGTCACTGGAGAGTGCAACACAGTGGTGACATTTGAAAAGCCACCAAAGCATGAGATCACTATTCAGTGCCACACACCAGCAAAGCCAATTAATTTGAACAGGAAGTGGGGTTTAATGTGCATTTGGGGATTAGAAGCTAGCTGGAGGTGGGAGAAATGGATACTTACAGTTCCCATCTGGTCTGCTCATGCTAAAAATATCAGAATTTCCCAGTGTGATGCTAGTGTTTCACTAAGCTTTGGTTATCTAATACCTGATAATCAATATACAACATCAGCAGATGTTGATACATAGATGTGTATTGTCAATTCAGAAACACAGTTAGAATTTAATTGAGCTAGATTACACTATAGACGTGAATACAGCTATAATTTTTCATGTGTGTTAAATCTGGGAGAAAGACACTGTCAAGCACTGGTTAACCTCTGGACTCTTTTCTGCCTGGCAGATTACAGAAGCCCATAAATTAAACATCAGTGTAGAACACACAGTGGACACAGTGCTGCTGACTACATCTATGCACTATAGATTGAAAACTTTTTTCTTGTTCATTTTGGTAACAAAAATTGTTACCAGTAAATGGAATTTCTTTCATTTTGATGTATATGTTCCTAAAATGAAGCCTGAAGTTCAGGTTGAATTTACTGTGATGGTAAAACAAATTTATCTGATCCTAAAAAGTTTCCTTTAGATCATTTAGGCAAAGTAACTGTGAGTTGAGGTTTATTGTCTTACACTGAGGCATTTTATTGCAAAGTAAAGTGAACCAGGCAAGCAGTGTCTGCAGCATTTATAACTCCTCTCCTTCCAAAAAATGAATTTTCCATTCAATTTGGTAGTGCATGAGCGATAAGAACTTTTTTTTTTTTTCCCCAGACTTGGGTGGGGTTAGCATGGGTTTCCTGATCCTAACAAGGTATTTCCATATTTTCTGTTTCAACACAGTCATTTTGCTGAAGTCAGTGAAACTAGTCTGTGCAAGTTTATCAATGCATAAATTGTAAATACAAGTTGGGGCTATTCCTGATTCAGGAGATAGGTAGTAAGTAAATGAAAGAAGAGAAATATTTCAGTCATGTGGGGAAAAAAGTGTATTTGAAATGTTTATAGCTTTGGGGTTCACAGGTTTGCTTGTTGTTTTAGTATAAAATTTCCAACTAGTGCTACCTGGGCAAGCCCTAAAAGTTTCAAAATGTTAACTGTGAATTGGAAACAATATTTTTGGTTTTTTTGGTTTTTTTATCTTTTCCTTCTAGAAAGTTGCTGGACAGGCTATAGAAGGGAAGATCCTACCTATAGATGCCAAATGGGTCTGGGGTCTAGTGGTGTTTGAAAAATACAGCTGTGAATGTTCATGTGTGTTAGATCTGTAAGACACTATCAAACACTGCTTAAGCTTCTGGACTCCTTTCTGCCTGAGAGGTTACAGAAGCACATGAATAAAACATCAGTGTAGAAAATGTGGACACAAATGCTACTGCTGGGTATGGACTATGTGGGGGGCTGTCTAGCAGGGACCTGTTCAGTAAACTAAATAAATAATAACACTAGATTAATTATCTAGTGTTTTCATAAGTAAAAATGTTTTGCTAATGTATCTTACTATTCTCTTGAGTGCTGTTGAGGTGCATCTGCTGTGTCTGCTTGATGCTGAAGTCTCCTTTGGGGCACTATTAGGGCTGCACACACATTTGTACACAATCCCATGGAGCTGATTAGGTGTCTGTGGACTCATGCAAAACTAAAAAATCTGCATTACTATTTTAGCAATTTTTTTCTCCCCATGCAGTAATTAGGTTATTTCTGTTAATATATGTGATCACAAAATGACCTGTATATACTCTATGTACCATTTCAAGATTATTTGGCCAGTATTTTGGAGCAATTTCACCCTAAACTTAAATAAACATACCAGTAGGATATATTTTGATACTGCAGTTTTTGTGTAAGTATGTTTTACAGCTGAAGTTCTTGATTCAAATGGATAATCTGAAAATCCAGGGTGGGGAGCAGGAGCATAAGGCAGGTGTCCTAGTTGTTTAACCAGAGTGTACAGTCCCTGAGAGTGTCTCTGTTCTATCTGCCAGGCCACCTCTCAGACAATTAGCCTGGGGTTCTGAAATGTCACTGTGTTTGGAACTGTTTGCCTTTAATTACTTCATCCACTTAACATCTTTATAACAACAAATAGCCATCCTGGTATTTTAATTAGATACAATGGAAAATGCTCCTTTTTCTTTTCTGGTTGTGTTTGAAATCCAGCCTGGCAAATATAAAAATAAAATTAAGTATCTGAAACTGGGGAAATTCTGATTCTTTGTATTAAATTTTTTGAATGCAATAGAATAGAGGACTTTTTTAATTTTAAAAAAATTGCCAAAAAGATAATTATCAAAAAGGAGAACTATCCACTATCTTACTGAACCTACCTGCAAAGCTCTTGTGGTGTTTGCATTTTACCTCTACCTGAATGCCACTCAGCTATATAATACTTAAAATTTAGGAAAAGTGCCTTTTGGCCATAGAAACTGCCATTCAGGTACAACCACATGCAGCTTTGTGAGTATTTCCCCCTCAAAGTACAGTTAATAGCTGAAAAATTGATCATTTCTTTGTTCAGAAATACCTAGATGGAAACAGTGGCAAGTGGAAAACGTCTGTTCGTTATTGTCTCAAAGAACAGTCCCAAGGGACACAAAGCAGGTTTTAGGGAGCAAAACGTCAGTTTTATAGATGATTATGTTATTTGAAACAGAGTTTGCCAGCAGAACAATGGGTGTGAGTAGAGATATCTCAGGCTCATCTGGTCCTAGGCAAGGCCACCCTTTGGCAGAACAGCATCCAAACCGGGAATTTCACTAATTCAGCAGCATCAATGTGAGATGACATACTGTGGCAAAGGTCTAAAAGTGTTAGACAATGTCAGGATAGAATGCACAAAAGTCTGAATGTGTTGCATGTGGTCATGCAGGATGGCCAAAGGTCTCAGTGTGTGAAGCACTGTTACACAGAGCTGGTTTCAGATGCCCAGGTGACTTTTCTTCTGTCAGGGTGCCCGACAAGGGCTTTGATATCTGCTATGTATAAATATATTGTGAAACCAAATGCCATGGGGTATTAGAGAGGACAGATGGGGGGGTAGGTTCAATGACAAACTGGAAAAAGTCAAAATGAATAGAGACCTTACCTACTGACAATTATTCAGGTGTGAATTTCAGGAGAGGAGGTGCCCAAGCAGCCCATTTGTCCTTTTGAAATGTAGTCTCAGCTTCCAATAACCTAACTGTCCTGCTTGAGTACTTGCTTTCTCACTGAAAACAGGATATGGTTTCAAAAGACAGCGCTTGCCTTGTGTCTCATCAGGAGAGGACAGCCTTCCCCTGTCGTGGGCAACCTGCAAGAGGCTTTCACAAGCAGTATGTAGAGCAGAACAGTGTGTGTGGACATATTCTGGTGCTGTTTCATCAGTCTAAATAGGTTTGCCTTGCCCATAAAAAAGGGTTGAAGCAATGATTAACATGTTGGGTTTTACTTCTGTGATTATTTATTTTCAAGTAACGTAGAAGTATTGAAGGAATCCTGCAGCATTAGCTGTCACCTTATTGCTGCAGGTGTGCTGCTGACATTCAGACTGGTTCTACATTATGGTCTTTTTCTTTAGAAATGCTCATTGTAGCAAAGTCCTGATGAGCAGCTGGCCCTCCTCAATCAAAAAAGAGGCACAATCACAAGGAATTAGCCCAGTGCCTAAGTGCATGCCTTTCAGATTGGGGACTGTGCAGGGGGGACTTTTGGGGTGGGGGGCTGGGAGATAGAGTAAGAAGTAGAAGCAATTAGTGTGTGTGCATTTCCTGAGAGTAAAATCTTTGATGTTATTATTTGAGCAGTTTCCTTATTCCTCTGCAAGTCCGGGAATAAATGTTTATTAGGAAATTTTCTGCCACTATCCCCTTGTATTCATTACTCTGGTTGGCAGAAGAACCAGCCTGCATTTACGTCCTGACTCTTAAACACGTTGTTAGCTGTTCCCTGCCTCTCCAAGTGAGGGATCAGAGGCTTAGCTGTAAATATGAGGAAGGCTCAGGATAAAGCTGCGGATACAGACTTAACCCGAGGTCACAGCTCAGGGAGGGCGATTTGGCCGCGGGTTTTGCTGTTCGCGCAGACCTTCTCCTGCCCTCTGCCGGCAGTTCCGTGTCACGGGACACTGTGCAGGGTCGGAACTCTCTGTGCCAGCCTGCTGCCCTCAGCCTGCTGCCTTCAACCTGCTTTGCCAAACGGAATTGCCATTCCTGTAATTAATGAATTCATTGCCACAGGTAACTGCTGTGCCCACTGCATTTATAATGTTATATGAAGATACATAAAGTATGGCAGTTTTGGCTATTGAAAATCATCCCGGGGTACAAGCTATCACCCAGGGATCAGTTTTTCTGTCCTTCAAAACTATATTTATTTTCTGAAGGCAAGCAAGTTTCTGACTTTTGGCAGGTATGCTGATTTACAAAGTCAATTACTTTAGTTAAGAAATGCCAGCACTGAGGATGTCTGTGCTATTTTAATGCTACTCTTGCCATCTTGTGTTTGATGCCTGTATGTATTAGAATGCAGTTTTCCTCCACTGGTTTTTTTGGTGAGGTTTTTTTTTTATGTTGGTGTATTGCATATGTAATAAATAGTCATTCCATGTATTTGTAGTTTCACCTGTGACATAGCCAAGTGTGGAGTGCTGTTCTCCAAACAGCCTTCCAGTATTATTTTGTCTGCTTTTCAGTTTCAGAAGAAATGAAGCAAGAAGCACTGATATCTTTGAATTTGGTTCGACTTTCATGAACTGAATGAATAAGCAAAGGGACCTAACAGGAAAAAAATGTAATTGTAAGAACAGGCGCAATAAAGATTGTACAGACTGTTTCAATTTGGATACATTCTCGTTTATTAAATATGTGATTTTACAGCCTTGATCATCTTTCAGTATTTTCAGAATTGGGTTGAGATATTGAAATGCTTGAGAAAGCCAACTTGAAAAATAGTGCATCAACTTTGGGTAGCAATGGGGTTGTAAGCAAGGCTTTGAGATCCATTTCTACCAGTTGTGTTTGTGAAGCAATCTAAGCAGAGATGAGTTAGCTGTAATTGTATTGATAGGCATAATGGGATGCATTTTTGCTGGCGGGTTTCTGAGGTAGTTACTGTAAGCAAGGAGAGTGATGAGAATCAGTGCAGGATTTTGTGAACACAGTTCATGGACATGAACTCTCTTGCTGTTCCTCTCCATCCCTCCATTTATCCCCATTCTAGTTTCTGTACATCTCTCCATCTGAGTTACATCCTGTGCCACAGAAGACTTTAACTCATGCTTTTGCTTGTTTCTTTCCCTTTCTCCAGCCTCCTTGTTCCCAAGCTCAGTCTTCCATCTTTGGGCTCTTGATCCGTCTGAATTTCACATCCCTCTGTTGCCTCTAGCCTGAGTTGTAGGTTTCATGTTTGTTTGACTTTAAGACCACTGAAAGCCTTTCCACTGGAGCTGTAAAATACCTAGGCTGATTCACCTTCTTGGCTGCTTACTGTAGGCCCCTTCAAAGCAGTTACAAACCTTTGCCGTGGTTGCTTTACTGAGCTGCACTTCTTGTCTCTTTCCTTGTCAAATCTGAAAATAAATGTCAGCCAAGCAAGCAAACAAGTGGACTAGTATGGAAGTAAGATGAGTCCTTGGTAATAAATAAATAAATAAATATGTATTTGACCCACAAATTTAGTTGTAATTAACCAGCTGGGAGCTATAATCACATTTTCCAGGGGCCTGGCTGCCTTCAGGTAGTCACAGTCTGTGTGTGCTGAGGATTAGAGATGGTCTTTGAAGGTGCTGCTTGGGGAAAAATCAAGCTGTTATTGTAATGGGGGACAGCTGAGACCCTACCTTTGTCACCAGGGGTCACTGAGGCTGGTTTTCAGCCTTCTTACAGAACTGTGCATTTTATAGAAAGGTGCTTCCTATGCAAAATCCTTGCTCCCGCAGACAGGATGCCTTTGGAAAGGAACCTGCAAGTGTGACTTTTCAGGAAGGTAGTTGGGGTTACAGTCTATGTAATTTTTTCATTCCTGTTTATCTGATAAAAATAACAAGTGCAGTTTTCAGAAGAAAAATGAAGGGGACTTAATTAGAATTCAGTAACTCAGTAGGAAGCCCAGATAATGATTGCAAATGATGTAAACTGTGGTGTGAGATGCCATGCCTGTTTGCACTGCAGCACTGCTCAGACCTCAGGAGATGCTGAGAAGGGAGGCCACTGGAGGCCCTGTCAGATGTTTTAAGAGGATGCTATCCCCTGGATGGTCTATCAAGGCACTCGGTGGCCTTACTCCTGCTGTTGCAGAAGGTCCATCTTAGTTCCCTTTGGTGCTTGTTGCAGGGCATGCAGGCAGGTGACCCCAAGGCACCTGATGTGTCACACTCTGCCTTCTTCCTTCCTTAAACTGGGCTTTTCAGCTGCTCATGCTGTGCAAAGAACTGGGGTGTCTGGATCCAGGTACAAAACATCCTTAGGCAACCTCCTCCCAAACAAGTATCCTACTTTTAGATACCAACTCCAGGAGTAAACAAAGTTTTTCCTGCCTGGGAAAGAGGGCAGCTTCTGTAGCCTCATCCAGCAGTAATTGCTGGTTGTTGAAATGCTGAGTGAGCAAGGGAACTGGTGGGCTGTGGTCAGCCATAAATATGAAGGCTGGGATTCCTCATAGCTGCTTACAGCTTTTCTCTTTCTAGACAAAAAATTTAAAATGAGCTTATTAACAAAGATAAATGCATGTTAATTGCATCCTTACGGCTTTTCCCAAGGAAGTTTCAAATTTTGAAACAAGCACTAACAACATGCTTGTTTGCTCTGAGAAGAGGAGTCAGGGATTTGCACTGAGGAGCTGTGCTTGGAGTTCAGCAGTAGGTGGGAGATTGTGCTCAAGAGGTACCCAAATCCCTTGTTAACCCGCCTGCAAACAAGAGCAAAATTGTTTTTGTTATTGGAGTTGTTAAATGCAGCAGTTATGATTTTTTTTTATGGATTATTCTAATTTCTTTTGGATCTTCTTTAGTTGTGCTAACAGCTTTTAAAGGCTTTTTGTTTTCCCTCCCTCTCTCCTCAGCTATTGATGGATTTCTAAAAACTGATGAAAGACAAAGACTGGCAAAGGAAAGAAGAGAAGAAAGGGAGAAATACCTTGGTAAGTTGGCGGGAGGTATATGTATTATTTATAGATACATTTTAATAGGCTTAACTAACTAACACAGCATTTTTTTGTTCTGAATTTCAATCTTGTTGTTCAGTCTGTTCCTGGTCTTTATCATTTCTTTTAACTTAAAAGATAATAAATAATCTGTCTTTCTGCATTTCCAGTCAAATATTTAATATTTTATATTTACAAGTTGACTTGTAAATGTCAAAAAAATGATCCTGGTGAAAATACCAAATAAACCTTGAATATGACTCAAAATAATATGTAGGATGATTTGGTAAAGCAACCTCCATTTTAATCTGTTCAGTTTTAGCCATATTGAAATATGTAATAGAGTTGTTAAGTACAGCATTAAAACATGTACTTTTCTCTAAGTTGAAAAATGGTAATCTTTCAGAATGATAAAAAACGTTATTCAGTTCCTGAATAATGAGCAATTTTGTTTCAGATTTTGTTTTAAACAATCAGTTATTTTTAATCTATTAATATGACCAGGGAAATGTTGAGAGAATTGTAAAATACATACATAACAAGTATAAATATATATTTAAGGGGAGTGGGTGTATACACAATTGAAATATACACACACAGATATATATATGTTTCATAAGTGAAATTTTCTGTTCAGCATTGATTTGGACTTCCTATATCTCTCTCTGTATATAAAAATGTGTTAAACAGTTAACTTCACTTTTCCTCGTTGTAATGAGAAAGGTCCGTAGCACTGTTCCTGGAGGGTACCTGACAATAGCTAGCAGAAGGAATTGTCAGTGTTTTATGATTTTTGTAAAATTTAAGATAAACATGTATTTTGAGGAAATGTCAACTAAACAAGTATGGGCAGCTGTCAAAGAATCATAGAAAAATACTGGTTTTCTTGCATTAAACAAACTGTTGACCATTTCTTTGCAAAGTCTGGGGCTTGAGACCACAGACTCAACATTTTTAATTACCATGGGCTTGATCAGTGTGATTCCTTTTGGTAGTTCTGGTGAAAATCTACTGCTCTTTAGTACTTAATTTTGCCTGAGCTTCTGTCTGTCTGGGACTTACTTCTCTTCCAGATACGCTCAGTCTAAGCTATCTCTTCTTTCCCCCTGATAATCCATTCTTTTCTGGTTCCCAAGAAAGTGATATGATGATTAGATTGGAGTAGAAGAGATGAGAAGGAAACTGAAACCTGGAGATTTTGGGAGTGGTTGGCCCAGGGGATTTGGAAGGGGGTGTCTGCAATTTTCTCCCAGGCATCATATATGCCTCCTGGAAACATATTCCTTTAGAGTTAAGACCATTTCTGTAATGGGGAGCTTTGGATTTTGGTCACAGTTTGACTGTGAGAATTTTCTTTTAGAAGTTCAGAAAAAAGCAGCATGTTCCCCCAAGGGTCAGATCTTTAAGCAGCCAACAGGTACTATATAGCAATATGAAGGAACTTTTTCACTCAAGCCAAAATTCATTAATCAGTGGTTTATCCTCCCTAAATTAAGCAACAAGAATTGTACTTGTGTCCATGATGACAGAATTGTTTACTTCTCTGTCCAGAATCAGTCCCAGGTTTCACCTACTTACTCAGAAGGTAATCTTAGCACAATCTCTAGACACCTCACATTATTTGTGCTTTTTATGAACTCCAGCATGCTTTTTTCACCTATTCTACCTGACTAGCAGTTGGAATAAATAATGCCTGGTCACTTCTTATCCACTGTCTCTGAGGTGACTTTTTCTGTTGACAAGTCTCAACTTCATGCATTCAATCCAGGTTCACTGCATCACTGACACTCCCCTCATACTTACATACTTGTCTTGAGTGAGGACAGTGAGTGGATTTTCATAAGAAAAAAGGGGAAGACAACATCAACTGTAATTCTAACAAGAATAAGCTAGAAAAGCAGTGTTCTGGCAAGCAGGCTGAATTTGAGGAAGAATTGTTGTAGAAGGATTCTGTATTCAGGGGAAAGAAATGGAATGGTGGTAAAGGATCTGGGTGTTGGGAGGGCTCTGGCTTTCACCCAAAGGAGTGAGGATGGAGTGAGGCTGAGAGGGACTGGAAGTCACAGGTGTGGTTAAAGAGCCTGGGGGCAGGAGCTGAGGAGGGAAGGCTGATCTGAGAAGTGGCATTTGGGATGGCTGGACAAGAGCACAGAACAATGGGAAAATATGAGAGAGTTAGAAGGGTGATCACATGCTGCACAAGGAAATAGGAAATGAAGAAACACGGGCTGAATAAGTGAACAGGAAGGACTAGCTCTTGTATAAGCAGTGTTAATTCTGGCTTTCCCTGACTTTCGAGTTCTTAGCTTGGCAATATTCCTCCTTTGATATTGGTTGTATGTGTGTTGGTATGTGACACTACAGGCTTGTGTGTATATAGGCATGCTTACTGAACTCCTCTTTCCTGCTTTTTTATGGAATACACTTGCATGGGAAATGGATTTTTCCTCTCAGTTTGTCACATTAATTCCTGTTACTTGTTCTCCTTTATACACCTGAAGCAACAGTCCAGTGTGTGTTGTTGCAGTCTGAGTTTATGAAACATCAGGGTAATGTCCCATGAAGATTATTGCTCCAGCTGGAAAAAACAGCTGGGCAAAACCTCAGTAACAGAAGTAATATTTTTTTCATGTGAAGAGGCAGAAGTGGGTAAAGATGTAGCACTAAACCATGAGCTGAAAGATATATTTTCAAAACTTCATAGAAAACTTAGTGTCTGTTGTTTACATGTGACTATGTTAAAGGCAGCTCCATAACAAGAAGCACAGTTTTAAAGACGTTCTAAGGGCTTCTGCTTCAACATATACAGCTGATTTTCTTCAAATCTTACTAGGAGCAGTATGTCTGGAAAAATAATATGGCTTTAAGCTTCAGAGGGGTTGAAAGCAAAATATTAAAAAATTGCCAAACTGTTCTGTACACTGTTTTTACATAGGTACGGGATACAAGCTGGCACCTTGTGTACAAGGGCCTCCCTATTTATTTATTGAACAAATTGCTTAGATTTACTAATAATTTCAGCACTTCTGGGCACTATATGTTTAATCTTAATGGACTAGACCCCTGTGTACTTGTATTTGTGTTTTACACTGTTGTTTAATCTTACAAAATAATTTTAAAATAGAAGAAAATTTGCATGATGTGAAATGCACCTTTTTCTCTGCACAAGCTGCTAGGGAGCAGCAGATACTGGAGAAGGAGAGAAGAGCAAAACTTCAGTATGAAAAGCAAATAGAGGAGCGCTGGAGAAGACTGGAGGAACAGAGGCAGAGAGAGGAGCAGAAGAGAGCAGCTGTTGAAGAAAAGCGGAGACAAAAGCTTAAGGAGGAGGAGGTGAGGTCCACTGGGAGATGTATGGCAGCACTGAACATGGCTGAATATTGACACGCATTAAATGACTGGGGGTGGGGGCAGGACAGGAGACATGTGAGCAATTACTGCAGGAACTGCAGACCACATCGCCACAGCTGTAAGTAGTCTACTACTGTACATCAAAAACACTTTCCAAAACAATTTTTAAAAAATTTTTATCTGATCTTCTGGAATAGTTATCTACTATTGCTAACATATCTGGGACTCTGATTGTCAAATATAAAGCACTAGCTTTCTAGAAGGAAGACTTTAAAGATGAGTGTTTCCAAAAAGGGAAAGATTCTTCTTACTGTTCTGCTTACTGTCCAGGAAATAGAAATGTTTGTGAAAAAGATGTTCTTCCATTTTTCCTCAGTGACAGAAACTCAGAAATTTGTACTTAAAGCAGTGAAGAATCTAGGCTGTTTTCAAATTCTAACTTAAAACAGAATCACATATTTTGAACCATCTTCATGCCCTTCTTCTTTTCTATGCTCCCTGCTGAGATCATTTAAGGTTCTTTTTTTGCTCTAGTGAGTCCAATTTCTGGTACAGCTCTCTGAATGCAGGGTGTGTGTGTACATCTCTGCATGACATTATGTGGAGAACACTAGCACTGCTACCCACAACTGATAAAGAATTAATGACTTTTGGAAAAGGGGGCAGTGGTTTAAAAAGAAAAAAAAGCCAGAAGAAAATATTTCCTCAATTCCTAGGTAAAAAAAGCTTTAGAAATCCACAGTTCTTAACCTCTATTTTTCTGCTCCTGTCCTTTCATCAAAATAACTTTGCAAAACAGGTAAAACACTTGTGCATGATTTCACAATAACATACAGCTGTTCACTGAATTTTTTGATTTTTCACTTTGCTTGAAGAGAAGATTGTATGTCATTCATTATTCAACTTAAACCTACTCATTATGGTTTCTATGTAACGGCTGAGAATTAATTTTAAAATATTTTGTTAAGTGGTTTGTTTCAAGTTCTTTTAAGAAAAAGAGAAAGCAGAAACAAAGGGTGGGAGGTCTCTTGCTCATGGTAACAGCATTGAAGTCATGTGCTCCTTCCCCAGCATTTCCTGCTGTAATAACCTTTTGCAACTAAGCAAAATCGATTCCCTTTGTGAGGGCTGTAAAGGAAAGGGGCAAGTACAAAAACATCCAAAACTCTGTCCTTAAAATTTTCAGCAGAGCAGGTCAGAAAGGTGGAGAGGTGCAGGAAGAGCACATATCTGCCATCTTTCCCTGCATTCATGGTTTGCCTTCGCTGAAGAAATGAGAGCAGAGTTACTGGATGTGAGAGACTCTGACAGGTCAGAGTCAAAGCAACTGTTTAGTAGAGGCTGACCCTCTCCAGTTTTAACACCAGTTTACACTGACTGGGTACTAGAGTACCTATTGTACTTGCTCATCAGATGTCTGAAATGACAAGAGGGATTTTCTTCCTTGCTCTCTGCCATACTGGTAGTATTTTATATTTTCCTTGAAATATTTTCCTTGTTTTTGAACAGAGCAGAAAGTAGTGCACTTTCATGATAGGAAGAGGTTATATAAATCTCTCTCTACAAAATATTGTTGTTGCATCTGAAAGAGTCTGAGAGGAATAGATCTTAGCAAACTTATGGGGATTTGCTGGTTCCTGTATCCTCTGCTTGACTGTTTTGCTTGCAAAGGGCTTCTTAAAGAGGTGACTAAAATTTATTTTGCTTACTTTTCCCCCTCTACAATGCCAGATAAGAGATTATCGTTTTAAAATCTGTCTTGGTAGGAATCAAGGTATTCTATCAGAATTCTTTGGGGCAGCTGGAGCTTGTTGCAGAGTACAGTGGAAGTGTCAGATTCTTCAGAAGGAACTCAATAAATAATGTTTACAAGTTATTCTGTGTACATTGACTGCATCTTTCTTATCTACAGAGGTCTTCAGTATCACTGCCCTTCCCTTTGTATTACTTTCAAAGCTGCCCACTTCTTTTAGTAAAAGCAGTCTTTGAGCCTTGAGGAAAGCAGAGTGTTGTTCTACAGAAGTGCTTTTAAAGTTTATTTTAACAGGGAATTGGACAAAAGTAAAGCTAGTCCTTTTTAAATTGAAATAATTTTTCCCTTCTCCTGTCTTAAACTTCCATGTGACTTGGAAATACCCTGTAAATAGATGTCTAGCCTAACATGTTATTGGGAAGTGATTGCTGTGGTGCATTTGCACTATTTGTTACATTTGTAAAAAGTATGTGCTTAGACACAAGAGAGTGAAAATCTCTCAAGATGTTGTAGCTTTAATTACTTACTGTACTCCACTCCAAAGATGAAGCCAGCTGATAACGTCAGGAAACAGCTACTTACATATAGTGCTTATATAAAGTGAGGAGGAAGAGATGGTTTGGGGCTCTTTCAGATGTTTGTCTTGCAGATATAAGGAGATTGCTTTAGAATCATTTGCAGAAATTATTTTAAGTCCTAATACTTGAAACAATTTTTTCCTTGTGTCCTAGTTTGGAGGACAGGTGTCTGCTAAGAAAGGCAGGAGGCTCTCTTTGAAAATGGAGAATGTAAACCCCCCTCCCTCCAAATTATAATTTTGAAATCAAAGGACTCTCAGGCAAAAATATGAGAATTAGGAATAACAGTTCTTTACTAGGGAAATTAAAATAGAAATACAGTACTACAAAGAAACAGACCCCAAGCCCTGACAAAGAGTACAACCTGACACCCTGTCAGGCAGGGTGTTGGTAGCAGTCCCATTAAATGGTGGCTGCATCCTCCTGCAGTGACAGATGTGATTCAGTTGGAGCAGTGCTCCTGTAGAAGGTGCAGTTTCCTTCTGGAGGCACAGTGGTGATGTGGAGAAATCCGGTTTTCCTCTGGAGTCTAGTGGAGAAAGGGGCTCCCTTAGTGTCCCCCACACCTCTGTTTTTATCTTGGTAAGAAATGTTGGGCTCTTCCCCCTGGCTGGAGCAACTTCCAATGGGATGCAGTAATTTTATCAGTCACACAGTGGGACTCAATGGCCATGAGCAGAAAATGACTCCCTGGAGGAAGGATGAGTTGTGAAAAGATAAAGAACGATGCCCCCTTGGTTTCAATGGATGGGCCATTAGCATAATATTTGCCACGGAAATAAGGATCGCTGCCCCCACCCTCAACAGATGGTGATAGAATAGATACCTTTGATCACACCCTGTATTGTAACCCAAGACACCTTGTCATGTCTGTGTTATATTTACACAGAGAAAAGGAAAGAACTTAGTTGTGAGAAAACAAGCCATTTGACTCAGTTTTGAGAGACGGGTTTTTGTTTTTCATTCGGACAGTACAAGTGCTTATTCTATTGCTGAGGCTGAGGAAAACTTGAGTAATTGCATTTTGGAAAGCAATGTATATTTTAGATGCTAGCAGTAGATGGCTCTCTCTTATGGTTTTTTTCCATTCTTAGTTTAATCTACATGCAGTTCTTGTGCCTTATAGGGCTTTTTGTCCGAAAACTCAGTATACCTTGACAGCAGACGTTGTTTCCTCTGTCTGTAGCTGTTAGAGTTTCCAAATGAGATCACATGCATAGTCTGATATATTGTCAAGAAGGTGCTTCATATGTGATGTGGACTGGAAGGGTTTTCCACATTGTTTGCTGATGAAGGAAAGCTTTGTCTTGTGGTTTAGTTTTCATCATGGAACAATTATTAATGTATGAGTTGTTTATGCTATGCTTGCTTATGTCTTATTTTCTTTAACTTTTTAGTTTTGTGCCAACTTAAAATGTTTTTTTAATAATTATCCTTTCTTTGCAAAAAGCAGCCTTCGTATTGTTCTTTATCAAACCTATATCTGCAGAGGTTTTGTGAGTTTTAATTATGTTCTGTAGGCTCTAATGAAAGGCTCTTTGCAAATGAAAATGAATAATCCTCTCCAAATAATGTAACTGAAGATTTTAACCTCAGATTGTAGGTAGCATGGGCTTTCAAATGTGTATGAAATGTCATTTAATGTCTTTAATCTATTTCAGCATGCATTTTATTCTTGAAACAATATTTTGATAGTAGGTGGTATAAGTGTATTCTGTGGTTTACTTATTCAAAGCATCATTAAAAAACCCCAAACAAGACAGCAAACAGAAATAATTGAAACATGACTGCTTTAATCTTATCTTTTTTGATTAATGGATAACAATATTAATTAGAAATGGAAAAAAAGATTCTGTGTATGAGTATGCTTTAATGAGAAAGAAATGGGGGGGGTGATTTTCCTTGGTAAAGAGTGTGGGGAGAAAGATAGATTGGGGCAAGCTGCATAGTAGAAGAAAGTGGTGAAAAGAAGCACACTGCAGAGAACTGGTGATGAAATAAGTGAGGTTTGGAAAGACTAAGAAAAGGGAATCAAACAGAATTAAGTTAGAGAGGTGGGAAGCTAAAAGTAAAAAACACAAACTTGTAATGCAGAACCTGCACACACAGGATGTGAAATTTGTATCATCAAGTAGTAAGAGAAGAAATAAAGACTAGCAAACTAAAGCAGAGGGCTGACTTCAGATTCGAGAGAGTGGAAGATTGTTTCCTTTTCTCAGGCAGGGTGTGTGCAAGAAGCAAATGGGGTATTCAGGGCTGGGGGAGGTTTCTGTGCTCTTGCAGAAGAGGCTGCGCTTGAGCCTTGTGATGCGTCTTCATTTGCTCTATAGGGAGAAGGAAAGAGGCAGAGCTCTCATTTTCATGCCTGCCTGGACACTGATGGCACTGAGTAGACAGAGGAGGGGGATAAAGGGGAGAGGGGGGCAGGGAAGCAGCTGCCTGCTCTCAGTGATCTTTGAATGATGTTACCTGATAGAGCGTGAGCTCACAACACAACTGAAAGATCTTCCTGGAGACAGCAGCAGAAATTGTAACAGCAGGGTGGGTCACCTGGCCAAAAGTAACAGGGACAGGAGAGCTGGGACGCAAGAATTTCCTTTTTTTTCACCAGATTAGAGTGAAAATTAGAGGATAATAGAATATTTTATAGCACAAGGGATTTGTAATACTATTAGAACAGAGCTTAAAGATTAAAAGGTAGTGGCTTGCTGTTGATACTGATGGGTAACTGCTAACAAGGTTGGATGAGGTGGAAGAAATGAGCTCAGAAATACATTACTGCAAGTCAGGGTGGTAGAAGAGATTCTTCAAACATGTGGAAGAGGCAAAAGTATATTTTAGATAACCAGAAGATGATGAGGGGACATCTGGCAATGTAGAAAGTCAATCACCAGGGTCAGAAGTCCAGGAAGGTAAGACAAAGTTTACGTGTATAAGAGTATGGAGATGACTGGAGGTGCCTGATGTTAGGTTCTGGTGTGCTGAAGGAGCTCCATCAGAGACAGTTGACTCACCACCAGTGCAAAACCTGAAGGAAACACACTTGAACAAAAACTGAAATTTTTTTTGTAAAATACCTCAGGAAAGCCAGACAAAAGGCATTAATCAGTGAGAGAAAGTAATCTGGCCAAGAGATGTATGAAGGGTTTTTCACACAACTTATCTGAGCTGCCAAAAGATGTTGGAGTTAGGGCAGGGGATTGATAAAAATCAAGATGGGTATGATGTAATCACAGAAGCCTGCAGGATCCAGCTTGAAGTGGGTAAGAGTAGGAGTTTTATGCTAAACTGAAAGGACATGGCAAAGGTAATGAGGAATAGCACCAAAAATACTAATAGGATCAAAAGGCTAAAACTCGCTGGGGCAGGAGCTGGAGGCAGCAAGAGTAGATTTATCTTTCACAGTAGGGGTTGGGCTGCTGAAATGTGAGGGTGAGGAGGTTGCCAGATGCAATGAGGTACTGGGAGGAGGTAAGGAAGAGGCTGTTAGATGATGGAATTGTGGGTGGGGAAGAAGCACATTTTATCTGCTTGAAAGGAGGAAAAGAAAAGGTGCAGGGATCATTGCCACTACAATAAATCACTGAGAAACTAGCAGAGGGAGGAGGTGGGAATGAAACTCAGTGGAGGTCTTTGAGAGTCAAGAGGTGATGGAGAGGGAATAAAGTGACCATACTTAGCTGTAACTTAAAGGTCGAGCAAGATTTTGGGAGAGAAAAAATTAATTTCATTCTTTCCCCTGTGAAAATCCTAACTCATGGAGAGGAACATGGGGGTGGCAGGGGGAGAAAAAATAAGTCTTGGAGCAGTAAGATGTAGGCATGCACTAAAATAAATACACAGAAGAAAAAAAAAATCAGAACGTCTTAAATGCCTAGACTTAAGGAACATAATAGAAGAAAGGAGGGAGTTTTTGTAAAAATAAATAAATAAGTAGGGCATCCTACAAAGTAACCTACTTTGGGTTTGAAGTGATCATTTATCTGAGTGACTAGGTGGAGCCACTGGCATTGCAGCAATTTAACCGTGCTCAGAAAGGGATGGGAAAGAATCCTGATGTCTGCATAGACAAGAAGGAGTTAATGCTTGTCGAGCATTATTCTTATACAAATTAAGTCCAGAGCACAGCAGCAGCCTCACCAGCAGGAGCAGATGCTAGGCAGTGATGCAACCTGTGTTATTTACTTAGGCCTCTGTAGTGACCTCAGTGGCTTGCAGACAAAGGATACACATATCTGGAGGTAAGTAGCATGCTGATACCTTCTTTATTCAGGTCTTTTTCTTTTATTGTGAGCAAGCTCCTGTAATCATCTTGTGTGGAGCAACAGGGGGACTGTGTATTTTTAGCGTGGTTTCAGAAGGCGGGGGAAGGAAGCCCCCAAAGAACTGACTGAGATTTGTGTCTGGGTTTGTACCCAAATTACCAGGAACGTTTAGAAGCCATGATGCGCCGGTCCCTCGAACGCAGCCAGCAGCTGGAACAGAAGCAGAAGCGATGGTCGTGGGGAGGAGCACTGGCTGCAGGCTCAGGAGGCAGAGATGGTAAGTGAAACAGGCTGCCTGCATTGCAGATCTGGAAGTGCAAAATGCATGAGACTGTGGAGATAGTAAGTATGATGGGTTTGTAGTTAGGGTGGTGCTGCCTTGGGGCGTGAATAAGTGCTTTGTAATTGCTTGCCGGGCTTCCTCTCCCTACCTTCAGTGGAGACAGGTTCCTCCTAACTTTAGGAATACAGATTATTTTAATAGAGTAACCAGAATCTGTTTAGAGGTTACTAAATGCTAAAATTAAAATTGATGCACTGTCTCCCTTATAAGCTTCTTCCACATTGTCTTCCCGCGCACACAGTTAGCAAATGTAATATTCACCAAAGGACTGAGTGCTGTCTAAGGCTTGCAGAAGATGATCTGTTTTTGTTTGGTACTTCTAAAAACCTGATGGGAATGTCTAGATGACTATGCAGCATGTGCAGTTTAAAATAGTTTGGTTTTTTTCCCCACGTACATTCTGTTACTGCTATTTTTGCTTTGGCTTCAGAGGAAATTCTTTTTATTACATAATGAGTCATGTGCTGCTTTTGTATTTCAGAAAGATGTGTGTTTTCTCTTTTAAATCATACAATTTATTTGAATTTGTCAGGTTTGAATAAACTAATGTTATAGGGAAAAACATCCATGTTTGGGTGTTGATGAAATACGACAATTACTCTCTTTTAAACAGTGTGTAAGTATACTTAACTTGAAAAAGACAAACTCTGTTTCATATCATAGTTTTCATGATACATCATTTAAAAAGCTAGGAAATTAAATTATTATAATAATAAGAGAAGTCTCTTATGCTTTGAGAAAGAAACCAGTTTTCTTTGTGATGCAGTTTGTGCTTAATTCCAGCTCCCCCAACTTATTCAGTAATTTCTTTCACCTCTTTTTGCTCTGATTTCTCTGCTGTATAGGTGAATCAGAAAATACCCCACCCCCTGTTCTAGGTTTAGCTGCCAACACCCTTCCTCCAGACCCTGTGACCTCTACTGCTCCTGCTGATTCCTTCAATGGTATTTCAGAGAATCACAGTACCATCGTGTCTCGTTTATAACTGTTCTAATCACTGTAATCCATCCACTGATCTTGTTCTCCCTAACCACTGTTTTCTTATCATTTCAGTCTGGTACTCTACAGCATTACCCTTAGTGATGTAGACCAGTGTCTTTTAATTTCCTTTTAATTTTGCCATGATGGAGCAGTGCATGCCTCACATTCCAGCACAGTAGAGGCATTTCATGGTTTTCTCCGTAACTGTGGACTTCTGTTGCTCAGATTCTCATGTTTGTTAATTCTGCCGGGTGCTCTCTGTATGTGTGTATAATTGCACATATATTTGACAGTTCTAATGGATGTGCACAGGTGCTATTGAGAAAAATTTCAGTTGCACAGTAAGAAAATGTGTTACAAAAACCATGTTTCATCAATACAGCCCTCTTTTCCCATCTCAAGGGCCTTTTTCTGCAGTATTTTAAGACCAAATAATTTTGGTATAAACAGCCATGTTATGTTTTCAGCCTTCTGAAATGAATTTTGGCCAAGCTGGTATTTGTAGCAAACTCAAGTGGTTGACTTTGTTTAAGTAATCATGCTTTATATTGTTCAGTTATCTTTTTTTTGCAGGGTTTTATTTGTGGTTTGTTGGGGTTTTTTAAATTATTATTCCCGTAAAAGGACTCTGAAGTAGATGAGTCCTCTAAAATTACAAATGGATTGCATATAGGATTTCTAATCTTGGTTGCAAATGTACTTGGGATTTTGAAAAGAAAACACAGCCTGTGCTTTTGAGAAGTAGGTTCCTTCTGTCCTTCACAGGAGGAATTGAGCTTGGCTATTGCTCCTGCAGAATTTACAGTAAGTGTTCTGCCTATGATTTCACAGAACTATTATTTCTGTGCAAACAGATTCAATTTTTTTCCTAACTGTTGTTCATGTGCAAAGGTATTTACCTGTGCAACTGACATTTTGCAACATACCAGCATCATATGTGCCTTTTTAAAAAAGCAAATGTAGTGAATTGTATTGTTTACTGTAGTGATGGAGGCAAATTTTGGAAGCCCCGGTAAGGCAAAGATTAGATGGACATAATAGGGAATGCAGTGACTTAGAAGGTGCAGAGTTAGGGCCACATGCATGTCTCTAACTGAAAATATTTTTGGTTTTGAAAGAAATAAAATTCAAATGTAGGGGACAAAGCATCTGTGCTTTTAGCTTCTGCGTATCAGATAGTGATCATCATGTACTAGTACTGTGTAGTAATACCTAAGTAACATTTCTCTTTCATTCACTTGAATAAATGCCAACATAGGAAATGGGTATTGAGCTCAAACAGACTTTGTCATATGGTATTTCAGAAGAGCAGGAGTCTGTTTTTTTTTTTAATTCTTCATGAGCACAAAAAGATAAAACCAAATGGCTGATACCAGCTCAGTCATTAAAACAGCGAGGTCTCATACAGATACACAAATGTTGGTTATTTCACTTTCTTATTAGAGTAATATCTGATGTGAACCCTAGCTCTTCTAGACTGAAGTTAGAGGGGAGGGGGAATGAAGTTGAGTTCAGAGCTGTCATGTGTGCAGATTGTTTTCTTTGGGTAACTTCATGCTTGTTCTGGTATTGAGTGTCTTGTATCAGAATAGTTTCACTCGTTCAGACCTGATATATAATTATTTATCAGTGTCAGTATTAAAAATAGGCTGTTGTGAAACTGGAATGTTAAATTCACAAGCAGAAATGTTGCATGCCCAGAGCATGTGTCGTAGGGTTTTGGTCCTAAGTGTCAGAAAGGGCTCATCTCATGCCAGTTCAGTTCTGTGATCAGTGCAAGGGCCACAAGTACAAATGCAAGGTTAATTTTTGGAGTTTATCAGCACTGTGGTGTGAATACAAATATCTTCAATGCGTTTCTCTGCAGCATGTGACAAACTTTCAGCTTCTACAATGAATCTGCCAAAGCAAATGGAGTCGCCAATCAGTAAACGCCTCTCGTCCTCCACAGCGGCCATAACACATTCCCCTGACAGAGGCAAGTGAACGTGCTGGTCTGCTGCCAGCATAAACTCCTTCTGCTTAAAGCACTTCTGTCCATAGAGCTTTGTGGTTTGCTTGTTCTGTTATTCAAAGGAACTCAAACATCTGAGAGATTCTGTATTAATAACATGGTTCTGCAGCCTGTCCCAAGGCTGTGCTGCTGTGCTGGAGATCATAGTCCAGCAACAAATGCCGTGGGCTTTTCCTTTCCAAATTTTGACACTCCAGCAAACAGGGTTGTGCAAGCTGCAACTGTACCAATTTGCTATAACTGTACTGCTTGTGACCTTCTAGCAAAATAAGGGAAAAAAAGCAAACCAAAGGGGTGGCCTAGCAGTAGATGTGGGATGTTCCATAGGCAGAGGCTCTTCTCCCAGATGAGTCACCTGGGAGATTTCAATCTGGTGACCAGAGTTGTAGAGCCCGTTAATTTCTTATGAAACTGATCCTCAAGAGACTCTGCAAAAGATGATAATCTTGTAGGATTAGTGATTGCTAAACACTACAAAGAGGACTGAAGGGTTTATCTCACTGTGAACTCTTTGGATTTCTTTAGGTTTATTTTGTGTTTGCTTTTTTTCCTTCTATCCCACTTTTTTGAAAAGTCTAATGGGAAAAAATTATTTACTGAAACAAATTACTATGAAGGCTTGTTTCTAGAATGAAAGAGAAGGTAAATTTATTTTAATTTTTGAATTGCTTAAGCTTATCAGTAGCTTTGAGGTTATTATGACAGATAGCTATATATACATGCAGTAGGAACATCTATAAATATGTCTTATATAGTTGACACTTACATTTATGGAGTAGGAAGTAATGCAGGCATATTGTATAAATAAGACTTACGTAACATGGTGAGATGGCAGATTTCAAATGCAGTCCCAGCATGGGTGGCACATTAGTGAGCAGCTGCACTGTTCTACCAAGTGTTTTACCTTTCCTACTGGGGAAGAAGACAAGCCTTTTTTGTGCTGAGTCATGAAAGCAACCATTTTGCAGAATGGACCATGCCTCTGAGTAAAAACAAAATACAACATAATTTTAACCTAATTGTGTGTAATGTGTGAGTGGGAAACTTAAAACAATGGAGAAATTAGGAAGTTCTTTTCAGAGAGAATGAAAATTATCTTCAAGTATTTTAAATCTCAAAAAGTTTAGGTTTTTTTGGTCATTTCATTAACCATTTCATCATTTTGTTTCAGTTATTTTAATTGTAACATTGTTTTATTTCTTTGCATTTTAAATTTTATTTTATTTGCTCCCATCCTTCAGCTCACCGCATGCATCTTAGTCCAATGGAAAACTTTATTGTTTCTCGACTGCTGACTCCCACACAGTCATCTTTAGCCAGAAGCAGAAGTACATTAATGCTTTCTGAGCAGTACAATACTCCAGGTAAAAATGTGACTTCCTGACTTTGAATCCACTGAGCTATGTTGTCAGCTGCATTTATGTAGCTGCTGGAAGAAACAGAGTACTGTGAAACAAATGACAATTTACAGGGTAGTACAAAATCAATTATGAACTAAGCTGTCTCAGATAGCGGTGTATTTAAAATCTTTGAAAAGCAGTTATCTTGTCTGTGCTATTCTGAATATATATCTGTTTTAGAAAAAAAAATTAAAACTGCAGACTGTCAAAAAAATGAATATATTAATTTAAGAAACAAGATTTTAGACAAGGATGTGACAATTCTCAGAGGCTTTGATTGATTTATTAATGTCAGCCCTGTCATACCCAAATAGTATGTAGAAGAAAAATCCCAGTGCACCACTGAGTCTTAATTATTTTTACCAGGGTTCCAGTTTCTATCTGTTCAATATCTTTTTTTGCCTTTAACTGTGTGACTGTGTGTATGTGACACCTATCTATATATAGGTGTACATATACATATGAAAAAACAGATAGGAAGGTGTCAGTTCCAGAAATTATTGATCTTTAAGGGATGATAGCTACCATTCCTATGTGCAAAGGAAATACTAATAAAACCATTATTTTGCAAACATCTACAAAAATAATGTTTCCAGTCCTGCTAATACTTAGGCAAGTGCCTGACTTTGAGTAGTTTCTGCTTATAAAGGCGTACCTGGTCATAGCATTGGCTGAAACAAGACAAAAGTTTAACAGCCCTTTTTACTTTTAATAGAACAATCAAACAAAAAAAGCACCCCAAAGTGTGCAGCCAAATGCCTGTCTGTGAAAGGGAACACTTTTCCAAGATTACACTATTTAGATGATAAAAGACATCATCTTTACAATGAGTGTTTTCACACATCTCGGTTAAAATAGGTTTAAGTTCTGCATCTGTGCTTTTCATGCAAAGCTATTTTAAAGTGAATTGCTAAGTAAACCTACTTTGCCTTTTGTGTTACTTTTCTGTTCAGTGCATAGGGACACTGATATTGAATGCCTCTAAAAGTGCTTCCCTTGTTTACATTAAAAACAGTCTCTACTGGAAGCAGAAATGTGCTCGTGTAGTACTTGAGAAAGTTCCCAGTTTGCTTTCTGCTCAGGGACCAACTGCCAAGAGTGAGCAAAACCCAACTCAAAATTAGATCAGTACATTCTGCTTAAGATTTTGAGCCGAATTGCTGAGGCCACCTATGTGGCCTGTCTTGTGTTTGACATCAAAGAAATCGAAAAGGATGACTTTTGTCCTTTGTCACTCATTTTGTTTGTAAACTCTCAGGTTTATCTCTTCATCACAAGGTCATTAAAGTAACATGCTGACATGTCTGACAAGGGTGCAATTTGTTCTGCAAACTGCTTTTTCGTTGTGCTGAAACAGGGCAGCTGATTTTGGGAACAGCTTTTTGAACAAGCATCCTCTTGTCATTTCCCCGACGAGGCAATCAGGCTGTAGCACAGGTTGCAAACGACAACCTCGGAGGCATTGACATTTTGTCAGTAATTGCCAGAAAATAGTTGAGGGAGATCTCCCATTTGTCATATACTTCTCACCATAGAAGCAGCTTTGTGAACAGGGAAGAGAGATCTTCCTTTCCAAGAGCTCATACTATGCCTCCTGTCGTTATGCTGGGGTCAAAATTGCTCTGCTACTGCATTTTCTGTAAGCTTAGAAATGAGGACCCTCAGTTTCAGACTCTGCAGCAACACATTATTAAGGTCACTCAAAGTCAAGGTATTAAAGCAAACAGTTTTACTGGATGCATAATTAATTCTTTCAACGGTTGAAGCAAAAACATTTATCTTAGACACCTTTTATGTTTCTGAACATTTTTGTTAATATACAGTGACCTTATGCCAGTTGGCTGGAGAGTGGGTCAAAGAATACAACGGTCCAGTTAAATTTCAAAGCATTCACAAAGGCTCCATAAAAAATTTATTAGGGCTGCCTCCAATAAAAAAATTTCAAATGTGACTCTCTTTACAATAGTGCATAATTACTGCTTTTTCAAAGTCAATATCCCTCTTGACTTTCGTTAACTAAAATTGGAAACACCCTATCACTTGATTGCAATTAGTGTCTGTCTTATTGATAAAACATGTACTCTGTTGATTGTTCTATATGTATGTGAAAGTTTCATCTTAGAAGGCAATATGAACAAAATCAGGAGTAAAATATCCCATTTTAAAAAGTCTTGTTCATATTGCATATAAAAAAAAAGTTGCCCTGTAAGCTGTAATGCATGTATCACACTCAAATTGATGTCTCCCTCAAATAACAATAACTGAAATACCTACAGAAGTATTTAGTTTAAGTTTGTATTGGGGTTTTTTTTTTGGTTTTTTTTTTGTTTTGGTGAGGTTTTTTTGTTTATTTTTTGTTAGTTTTTCTGGTTAAATATTATTTGGGAAAGTAACTAATGTATTTAGGAGCCTTTGCATGTGTAGGCTTTAAAAAGGATAAAAAATCCCAGTGCTTCTGTCACCTTTCCTGTTTTGCAGTATGTGTTCAAAAGTCACCCAACTAGCATTACCTGGTTACTCTTTTTATCATATGCAAAGGAAGGTGGACCTCTTAGAAGAAAATACAGTTACAGTATTAGGTGATTCAAAAGGTATATGAGTAAAAGAACAATATTTTAGAGATAATTTCTTCCTATGAAATGTTTCAGTTGAGACATTTTTAATAAATATGGGATCGTGTTGAATTTATTATATGTGATATTGTAAAACACTAAAAAAACCACCTTTGAACGTTTAACATAAAAGTGTGCTGTTTTCTCCCTCCTTTACTTCCTCTATCTGTGCTCCCTTTTGCTCTTGCTATTGTACTATAACTCTTTAGTATTCCATATCTGTCCTCGTGTAGCACCAGCTAGTCCTCTTAAATCTCCCTACAAGCCTTCCCCCACCCGAAGCACCGACAGGAAGAAGGCAACTTCACCCTCCACTGCCAATGCCATGAAAGGGGCACCTGCAGCTGAAGTTACTCAGGTGAGTTTGTAATGGTTTTGATTTCACTGCTGGGTAAATTGATGCACCTTCTGCTTGTTATCTTTCCCTTTACATGAATACAAATGAAGTTGTTCCCTGCTACATGAAACAGCAGTAGAAAAGTAATCCCTGCCAACACCTGTTCCCTTTGTGCTCCTCTTAAGCAGCATTTCAATATTTTTGTCCTTATGGGAATCAGTGTTAAGTGCTGGTATTGGAACACCAACACCCCTGTTTTCAGAGAACTGAGGCACTGAAGTGTATGTTTTTGGACTTGCTTGTAACTTCTGGGAATGTGGATGATAAATAATATTCCCCCCTGAGTATGACTATCCAGTCTTGCTGGTTAATGAGTCAGTTTCATATATTTTAGAAACTCCCCAAGTGTATTCATAATGCCTCTGTTTTACAGCAATTGCTTTAACTCTTTCTGTGGACATTTTTAATGCTGTTTGCTTAAAAGATGCGTTATCGATCCACTGTACTTTCCAGAAAAGAAAAGGCAAGTCACTCACTTCACTGAGTCTACATAGTTTAAGGCTTGCTTTAAAAAAAGTCTGTGTTAGGGCTTTAATATTCACATAAAGTCCTGTATCTAGTAATACTAAATGATAGGGGGATTCATGCCATCTAAATTAGCTGCAAGTGAGAGAAGCAAAGATTTGTGTAGTGTCATTCTTAGGTATGATTCAGTGCTACATGCAGCAACATTTCTGTGAGATGCCTGTTTGCACTGCTGATCATGTCTAAGCAGGGGCATATGGATGATTTTGAAGATACTATCCAGTGCCACCACCCCTCCCAAGCACTCTTGCAGAGGCTCTGATGTGTATTACTTATCTGAAATTCGCGTGCCCTGCACACACAAGACAGGAGTGGGTGTGTGCTATGTCTGTGTAAAATAAAAAACTATAAATAGCACCTCAGTTGTGAGCTGCTGTTTAAAAGGCTTTTACAAGTGTGCCACACAAATCTCTTTATATGCCATCTTGCTAATAAACAAACAATCAAATGCATTTTTTGATTTATTGATCCTAATTATGGAAATTAAAATGAACTGTGCTTCTAGACTGAGAAGATAAAGAAGGAGAAGCGACCTGCAACACCTGGTTCATCATCTGGTATGGGATCTCCTCTGAGAAGGTCTGATTCTCCTGCTGCCATGTCCAGAAGATCTGCTTCCCCTGCAACACCTAAGTATGCCTTTCTTATTAGTGGACTAATATCCTGTGAATTTCTCATTATCTGTAAATAAGGCATAGATTCTTGAGGAACTTCCTTTGAAGTGTTGTATAAAATCTAGTTAATGTTACTGACACACTCATACACAGATGGGCAAGAGGAGAGGTGTAGATGACAAATCTGGTATCTGTAATATTGTGTTAGTACCCACTAGAGACAGTTCTCTCTACTTTTCCTCAGTCTTGAGATTACAGTGCATTTCATTATTCATATGAAATTTTACTTCACATTTATTTTTAAATATGCTTTTTTGTTGTTTGATTTTGAAGAAACTGCCTACTGTGAAGAAATGCCCTCATCAAAAATGCTAACTAGAAATTCCAGCATTTAATATATGCATTTCCTATTGTTGGCATGACCATCTGGTGCCATAAATACACTTAACTATGTGTCATCTAAACCATTGGTTTTAACCTTTGCTCATTTGCAGACCTCTGTGGTTTTGTTGCTTATTTTTAATTTTATTTTTTAAAGCAGAGCTGTGCATCTCTAGCATATCTGGGTTTACTGGCAGCAGACCTGCTTTACTTGATTGTCTTTTGCTGAAAACTGTATTATGTGTACCACAACTTGAAACTCAAGTCTAAGCAAATGGGTCTCCAGGTTTCTTAGAACAGAGTATTAAGTCTGGCTCTAATGTACGAGTATGCTAACGTAGTCCTGGTCTACAGTACTTGTCTAATTTATTTGGCTGGTTGATTGGTTTGGGTTTTTCCCCCTAGACCCTGTTTGTGGGTGCCACTTCTGTCTTGAAAATTGTCTTATTTATTTATCTTTTTAAATCTGAAGCTGGCCGTATTTTGAACTAGGCTTGATGATCCCCTTTCTGACAAATTTCTTCTGCTTGAAAAACCAGCTGGTGTTCCTTTTCTGTTTCAGCTCTGAGGGCATAGCCCTTTAGTGGGGTATGATTTTGTGTGTGAATCTGATGTTAGACAACATAAGGAAACCATCTGACTCTCAGTATTCTTTCTGGTTTAGACATCCCCTTGCATGTAACTGGAACTGCAGTTCTTGGTTTGTCTTTATAAGGCTACAAATTCTCAAACTTCCAATATTGTATATTTAATATCATCAGGTTCTTGGTATGAACTGCATCCATTCTGTGAAAAACTGAATGAAATGCAACGTTAATGACAATCAGCTTTCTTATTGCAATGTTGAGCAGATCATTGTCTAGTGGCACTTTGCAATGTAAAGTAAAACAAAAGTTTGAGCTCTAAGACTGTATATCATTCTGCAAGTACTAATACTCCCTGTTCAGAATGCATTTTTCAATTTGATCAGCCACTATAAGAGACAAACCAAAACACACACCAAGAGACACATTTAGTTAAGCAAAATAATTGGTGGGAAATTAATTAGCTGAGAGTCAAGTGTTTCTTGCTGGGCAGACGAAGGTTAGTGTAGACCATCAGAGAGATGAGAGATGTCCAGTGGTTAAAAGAAAAAGTTCTTAGGAGACAGCTCTTTAGTGCTTCATGAGAAAGGTATGCCCAGTCTTAATTTGTAGCACTAATTTCCATAAAAGATTAGGAAATTATGGAGAATTTTTTTTTCCCAGAGGTGCGTATTATGATAACCTTTGTACACTAAAATGTTCTCATGCCTATAAGGAATACTGTTTTTAGAAGAAGCAGCAGACGCTGCATGAAGGAATTAAGAAACCTGCTGGTGTGTTTCTTTATGATTGTGAGCCACAGCAGTGATTCCTCTTTTTTTCCCCCTCCTTCTTTCTCAAGGGAATCTGATTCTGACCACGGTTAGAAATGTTATTACTGAGCATTTAATCTTAACGTGGCCCAATTAGAACACCCATCTTGACCTTATGAGAGATACAGTAAATAGAGCTTAAATCCATGTTTATTACTGATTGCAGAAAGAGAGTTCTGCTTCAGCACTTTCAAAACTTCCCCTCATAATTCTGAAATAAAAAAGTGCCCTAATGACCATATTGTGTTATTATATATAGACGATAATAGTGATAATATATGCATTTTTTCATGCAGCTCAAATTGCACTGGTAATTTTCATTGAGGAGATAAGATTATACAGTCTAAAGGAAGGTTCCAAAAGCCTTACTGCCTGTATTAAAATCCACTGTCCAGCAAGATCATTATCTGACATTTAAGTATTATTTAAGTATAGGTATACAAATACTCATTCTCCTTGCAAACCTAACGGTCTTTTATACATTTAATCTTTCTCCTTCTAGCACACTATATGACTGAAAAAATACCTTGGAAGAAATAAGAATATGTATTGTACAGCATTAGTAGTTAGTGATCCTGCATAGCACCTTAACCTCTAAAGCTGTTGAAGAAAGGATCAAGTATGACCAGTGATTTACATGGCAATTAGGCAATTTTCTAAAGAGTATGTGACTTGACATTCAAATTTTCTTGGTATTGTTGTAGTTACTAGTTCTTCACAGTTGTCATCTTGGTTTCTGAGTGGCAGTAGTTTGTCTTCTGAATATGTTATTTCATTATTTATTAAATAAAAAGCTCTTTTTTATCATGGTAAAGTAACTGAAATGGGCTCAAACACGGCAATAAAACTTCAGCCTAAGGAGACACAGTGATTAATGGCAGAAGAGAGTTGTAGTAATTACATAAATAAAATACTAATCTTTTGAATGGGCAAATTTTACCAAGAAAGCAAAAAAGGTCAGCCCAAAAACATAACAGCTGAGATGAATGAACAGACATAGATGTAAAAAGGAAAAAAGGGGAAAAAACTAAAAATATGCTGAACGATAACTAAAAGTGGGGAAGGAATTCAAAACTTGATGTTATTTGGAAAAGTAAATATATCAAAAACTGTCATAGAAATAAATGCAAAACTATTGTTTTGAATCTTTGTGGATCTGAGTAAGCTGACTAAGATGAAAGTTAATGGATTAGAGAATTTAAACAATTGAAAAATTCTTTAATTTTTTTCAATTGTTATTGGATATTGATGGTGTAAAGTACTCCTTTTCTTGAGATCTTTTACAAGATCAATAATAACAGGATGAGGGGTTTGGGTAATTTTTTGTTTCATGCTTAATCTTCAAAGATCTATATATTAATCGGTTTATTCTTCCAGTATCCCTCAGAGAATAGGTAAGTGTGCTTTCTTATGGATCAGGAAGGCAATAAAGCCAATGTCCTTCACGTGTCTTTGGGTAAATAGTCCCTAAATAAATCAATGGCACCTGACTGAATCAAGGAAGTAGGATTTAGTTGTAAGTGTCTTCAGATGAACAATAGCATAAGCCAGTGAATAAAAATCGAAAGCTGTGACAAGCCTCTCTGTCACATTCTTTTGCCAAAGCATAACCTCATGAGAGAAGGAGAAAGGGTGAGGGGCAAGGTGACTGCTGAGTCGTGCTGCTGATGGGTGGTGGTTCATGTTTCCTTTCTGGATCCCAGGCTGGGCATTTTCTTGCTCATGGTTTCACTAACTGAACCCCTCACCTGGTGGTTCTATTGGGTGACAGCCCCCTGTAGCCTGGGGGAAACATTTTTGACATCAGAAATGTTCATACTCAGTCAAATTGCAGGATACTGATGGAATATGAACATAGACTAGTACAAAAAAAGTGCCTCCCAAACTCATAAAATGTTTTAAAATGAGTTATTGGAAAGGTGTCTGTGGTGAATGCCCCACAGAAGTAGCTTCTGTCCTGCAGGACCCATTTTAGATTTTATTTTGTATGTACTACATTTACTACTCTTGGTTTTTCTTTTGACTTGTAAAGATTAAAACAATGGATAGAATGTTGCATCAAGAGTATTTGAGGGATTTTTCAGTAGTTAGCTAGATAACCGGCCAGTTCACCATTTTGAAGCATCTGTAATAATGCAGCTATTCAAAAAACTATTCTACAGACCTATACTGAATTTCTTCTCTTTTAAGAAATGTGAAAGAGAAATCAATTTGGCTTTTGCTACAAAACATCAAAACTAAGGGTGAAAAAAACCTCTTTTGAGAAAGTGTCACAGAGCAGAAATGTCGGAACCCAGAAATAGCTTGTGATCAGAGCGATGTCAGAAAGTAGGCTTGAGAACATGCAGGTCCTTGGTGTGGTTTCAGCAGAGTTTTGTTGAATTAATGGAGAGAAAGTGGAAAAATAATGCAGCTCTGGCATTGCTGAAGATTTCTGATTTGCAGTCAGCCTCATAACCAGTGACCTGCCATGTCAGTGCTTTTCAGGAGACCATGCTGTTCTCTGCCCTGCTGTTTATGGCCAGAGCTGGATGTGACCTCTGATTTGTGTGCTACATGTGTTTTATTTTCTCTGCTTAGCAAAAAAGTAAGCTCAGAACCCCTCATATGCTTTTTCTGAGACATTTTTCTGCAGAATGGACTATCCCTTTTGCAATGACATAGGAGCTATTGTAATTAAGAATCAGTGGATTCTCACACTGATAGATGTTCTAGCAGTGCATGTTGTAGCTTCTTTCATGCTGCCCCCATGTCAGCTCAGGGCAGTTAGGTGAGAAAACTAATGTCTTCTTGGAGAGAGGAAGGTGCTTCTGTACTCCCCTGTAAAATCCAGTTACTGAGAATGAGTATGGTGTCTGACAACTGACATGTACCACTTCTTGGATTTTAGTGATTTGCCATCTTAGTTCTCTAATCCTTATCAGGCATAGTTCTGTGTTTCCCACTTTCTTATCATGGTTTAAACCTAAACAGGCCCCTATACAAGTGATTATAAGGGGTTTTTTTTCTTAATAATTCCTTTTTTCTGCCTTCTCAATCAAGTTTGGCTCTTTCTGGTGTTCAGCAGCATAACTTAAATACTATTTAGAAGGAGTGTTTTTCCAGTAACAGTTCTGCCTGTGACAAGGAATGTTAAAGATGCTAAGTTGAGAGTATGTTTTAAACACAATGGGGAAAACAATAATACTTTCTACTGGTATCCAGTAAAGGATATAAAAATTCTGAAAAAAATATTCTTATTCCTGATGGACTTCCTCAGCTTTGCACTCCACACGCTGCACTATTCTCATCCTTGCAGTATCAGCCTTTTCTATTTTTCTCACTTTTAGCTACTTCATATGAAACTCTACTATTTTCTTGTTGTTCTCATCTAAGAGCCTGTAGCAGTTTTGGTAAAAAAAAAAAATAACATTACTATATGTCTAGAAGTTCAAAGATGCTGTACCTAAGTAACACATTCAGCACATGTTTCTAATCCACCAGCTGAGTTGTACAGCCAGTCTGCTCTAATGCCTATGCAGTGCAAGATATGTGGCTCCCATGACTAGACTCCTTCCTACTGATCTCTTTGATTGTCATGTCTTTATTAGAGAACAATTACTTCTTTACTAATACTGAGAATGACTCAGCCTTGGTTATTAGACTTTTTTGCTCCTTCTGTCACAACAAGTAACATCAAAAGCATTGCAAGGAGCATGTGGTAAAGTTGGAAATGTGAACCAAAGCAAGAAGGGACTCTGCTTTGAAGAAGTGTCTAATTAGCAAGAAGCACCCTCTGTGCTGCAGAAAAACATGAGGAAAGCGTTTTCTCTTTATTTATGTTTTTATGAAATGCAGTTGGAAGTGACTGCAATGATGAGACACCTGTGAGATGTACCACGTGTAGGTGGGGCCTTGAAATCTGCCTTTGCTTTCAGAAGGACCTGGAAATCCATTTATGTCCTGAAGAGGAATCTAAGACAATGCTAAAACCAGATTTGGTCAACACAACCAAACTCATTGGCTTCTCCCATTGCTGTTTTTTTCAAGAACTCAATCAGACTTGCCTGTTCACCTCTTCCAAAGCCTGTTTCTGCCATGGAACAGCAGGAATCATGGGTGGCAGCAGGATAGGAAAGGATAGGGACCTTGCCCACAGCACCACATCCCACAGCAGGCAAAATAAGTGACCAGGATCAACCAAGAGCCCAGCAACAAAGGCCTTACTGAGGCAAGTCCAAGGGCAAGCCAGGACATCATGTCAGGATCAGCAGGTTAGGAAGCCAAGAGGAACAGGCTTACCTACAGCTGAGCTCAGCCAAGGACCAAGGGCGAGGACCTGAGCTGACAGGGAGCTCCTGTGCCTATGGGCTGGGGGTACCCGAGGTGAACTTCCAATTTACTTGAGTGCTATTGCCCCTACAGCCTGAGGGCTTTTGGAGTGGTGGCTTTTTCTGTGGTTGCTCTTCAGTGGGAGTAAGAAAGCAGGGATGGTGCAATACTCTGCAGTGTTTTCCTCACCACAAACCAGGCAGCTCTGAGTGAGCTCCTTGTATTCTCATGTCTCAGCCTCTTTCAAATGCAGTCTAATATGGTAGAAAAGAACCCTTTTTACTACAGAATTCATGAGTTTGGGGAGAAGTTGAAAGTTGAAAGATGTGTTATTTTTATTGTCTGCTCTGTAATGCAAATGCTGTTCTGGTTGTAATAGTCTCTGACCACACAATACTATAGTTAGATCTATACAAAACTTGCCACTCCAGTCCATTCATTTTCTGCTGTTTTTCATGCTTGTGGTCTGCCAGAATGAGTGTATAGTCCAGAAAGCATGTTATAGTATATGAAACTCTATATTGTGTAGATGAAAAAAGTGATAAGGGATAATACGTGTTTATCATAATTGCATATCCAGGAAGAAGGTTAGAAATACATGTGTAATGTTCACTTTAATGTAAGATAATTTATTCTAATGAGACTCACATAAATCATTATTTTAAGATTGTAATCTCTTTATTCTTATACTACTTAGTCACACATCCTAGTCTTTCTTAACGTTACAAGTGCTAGTTACCGGTGTTACATAAATAATGAAAAGTGTTTGTGTGTAGTTTTATGTTTCCTGGTGATCTGTTTTCTTTGTATGCACCAATTTTCAGTGAATATCAGGTATCTTTACCCTTCTACTTCCCCAGAACTGACTTCAGGGTTATCACTTCTCCTGAAGTGTGCAACAGCCTGATGAGCAGTAGCTGCATTGCTGCTGTGCATTGCCATCACCAAAAGTGCAGTTTGTGAAAGGCTGCAGAGGCTGAGTTTGGAGTTGTATTGGTGCTGAAAAAAGCACTAACTCAAACAGTGTTGCTGACAATATAATGGTTTGATTAGTTCTGTTTCTTTCTGTAGTACCCAGCCTTACCTTTCTATATACTGGTATTTGGTGCTTTTTTGGAAAATCAGATACTATTAGAAAAAGACCACAGCTTGGAAGGTGGTATTCATATGAAAGCAGCACTCTGTAGCTCATTGTAATTTTTATAGACAGAGAACAGTCGTAGCTTTGGTTTACATGTTGAGAAGGACTGTAGAAACAGTAAAGTTAATGGAATTTTTTTGAAATGGATGACTAAAATCATTGGTTTAGGTAGTCCACAATTTTCTTCTCTCACCCAGACCTTAGATAGTGTTATTGGTTTATTTTAATGAGAATTTCCTGTAATTGTGTGAACTTCCATGTCAGTTCCATGCATTTTCATTTCTGAATGTATCCAAGTGGTTCTTTTCAGTATTGAGCAAAACAGCTGATACTCCTCTATAACCAGAGACAAGAAAAAATGAGAAATGTGAAGATGCAATTTGACTCCAAGCTGTGTAACATCTGGCCTTGATTTTTTGTTTTCCTTCATCAGGACAGTTGCAAAGACTTACCCTCAGTCTCCTAAAAACACCAAACAATATCCAGCTTCTCCTATAAAGCATCGTGCCACTTCCAGTCTCAGCCAGGAAACACCTAAAAAGAAAGCAGATAAGGAGAAGGAAAATGCCAGTCACCTGAAGTCCCCAGGAGCACGGGCTGATGATGTGGGCCAGGTGGCTCCTGAGAAGCACGTGCCTTCTGCTGGAAAATCTGAGAACAGTGAAGGTGAGCCTTATTGCAAGATGTTAGTGCTAGATACCATGGGTTCCTGAGACTTTAAACAGTGATGAGCTGTTCCTTTAATGAAGCTGCTCAGTCACAGGCTTATGAGAATGTGTAAAGATACCCACTGGAAGCTGTGACTACAGTTTCCACTAATGTACCAAAAGCACTTGTTAATGAGGATGTGAAAATGCTGACATCCAGGGATGCCCTTAGCTATTCCATCTTTGCTGAAAATGCTGAAGTGTGCTTTTAAAAAGGTGTCTTACTCCTCTGAGCCAGGCCCATTTCAACCTTTGTACTAACCTGGAATTGCTGGGCCCTCTCTTTTGTTCCCTGCCTGACTTTCCACCCTTGGTGTCTTCTTCTAGGGAAGATCACAGCAGGAACCAGTGATGCAGAAGAAGCTGCAAAAATTCTAGCTGAAAAAAGACGACAAGCCCGCCTGCAAAAAGAACAAGAGGAAAGGGAGAGACAGGAAAGAGAAGAACGAGAAAGGTCTCTCTATTGCTTTGTGAAAGTTATTACCTAATAATTTAACCTGTACCACTGAACATGCTTGAAACTGTGGTAGTTTTGGAATCATGTGGGAGCTTATGTGTATTTGTTAAATTCTTTAATCTCAGACTCATATTTCATTAGTGTCTTTTGCATTCAGTATAATTAGTGAAGTTAGAAAATAGTGATTTGGCCTCTTCAAGAACCCTGAATAAACTCTTGCTTTTCCAAATACTTCAAGCATGTCCATGCTGAAGTGCACACTGCAGTCTGGACATACCTGAAGTATTTTATGTTCTGAAAAAATATTTGAGATGGCTTTAAATGAGCAAGATCACATAGCAGAAACAGTCTTGCAGCAACAGGATATGCACTAAATGGCAAAGCTCGAATCATTCATAATTAACCTGAAGTTCATCTTCCTGCCCAACTCTGCTGCAGGCATTGAGGGCTCTGAGTGTGGGCAGAATGAAGGTTGCTGTGTCTGAGCAGTGAAGTTCTGGCTCTGTTTTGGGAGCCGGGTTTAAGGTGGTTTTCCACATGGGATGCTGGTTGCAAGTGCCAGCAAACCGTGCACTCCCTTCAACCCCCTAATAGTAAATCACTAATTCTGCATGTCTAGATTCTGCTTTGGGTTTTCTTATTAAAAACCCAGAGTGGGTGGGGTGAGAGTGGAATGATCAGCTCCTGCCACTTACAAAATGCTTCTTAAGGAGCATGATGTCCCTGAGTGGGCCAGGGAACAACGCAGGCGGAATTTAGACCCACTCCTTCCAGTATTCCACTGTGTTTTGGGACATTTACTGCTACTGATCCCACCTGTTTATCTTCAGATGAAGCAAAGGATAAAAGACCTTGCTTGTTCATAGATACCAGCATTCTGGATGTCAAGTACAGGGGAAGGAGGTTGTCTTTGTTTGTGAAACTTAATTTTATTATTGACACTCTAATTGAAATTGGAACAGAAATGTTGACTTTGATCACACGTTTTTCAATGGAAATTGTAACTTTTATGAAATATTTTAGGCATTAAAAGTAAGATTGGAGTGAAAGCTTGATAGCAACCTGAATTCTGAGCGTGTGCTCAATGCCTTCACTGTATCCTGGCATCTTTCATGAAAATATGTGCTGATGTATGTGTTATCAGTTACTGATGTACATACAAAAGGATTCATGCTAAACATGATGAAGCCTTTTAAACCTTCTGTTAATTTTTTGCAGGCTTGAAAGAGAAGAGCAGAAAAGAAAGGCAGAAGAAGAAAGACTTCGTCTGGAAGAAGAAGCTCGTAAGAAGGAGGAGGAAAGAAAACGCGAAGAAGAGGCAGCTAGAAAAAAGGCAGAAGAGGAAGCCAGGAGAAGAGCTGAGGAAGAGCAAATGCTAAAGGAAAAGCAAGAAAAAGAGCTCCAAGCCAAACTTGAGAAACAGGTATAATCTCAAACAGAAATGTGAAATTTTTATACATGCAAAAAATTTACTTAATATTTGGTAGTCTGCCTGAAATAATGGCCTGTCGAGATTTTAGTGGGTCTGGGTCTTCAAAGAGACAAGAGCAGTTGTTGGTTGCTGTGAAGTTGTTTGTTGCATGAATACATCAGTCGCGAAGGCAAAGAGTTCAGAGTATTAAAGTCTAAAAGTTTTCTGGCATAGAGTCCCAAGCAGAAGCAGCAGCTAAAAACACAATTCTAAAACAATCTTCCTACACTTCTCAGAACTTAATTCTAAAGCACAAAAGTAGTGTCCTTACGCACAATTTATGCATATAGTGCTCTCTGTTCACGTAAATGGTTCTGTTTTATCTAGAAATGCAAGCAATGTTCTACTGTTTTCATTTTGTCTGGAGCTAAGTTACTGAACTTTAAACTAGGTTTCAGGGCTTTTTACTCTCTTAAGGCACTTAGAGTATATTCCTACTTACTTAAACCTAAAACTTACACTTCTACTTCATGTCTGTGTGACTTAATAGATTTTCATTTCTCTAAAGGCTTTAATTCAATCCCTGCATTCTTCTCTCTCTCTGAGGGACTCAGGCTTCTATTTTATACACTCCAACAATGGCCCTAACATATTTTA
Organism: Catharus ustulatus; assembly: GCF_009819885.2. NCBI lineage: Eukaryota > Metazoa > Chordata > Aves > Passeriformes > Turdidae > Catharus > Catharus ustulatus. The sequence goes on along the minus strand of NC_046222.1, from coordinate 109,474,535 downwards.
CACATTTTGATTAGAGGGAAGAAGCAGAAATCAAAGCCCGTGAAGCAGCTGAACAGCTTCGTCTTGAAAGGGAGCAAATCATGCAGCAAATTGAGCAAGAAAGGCTGGAGCGGAAGAAGGTGGGTATTTGCATCTCAGGATAATGATTTCATTTCTTGTTTAAATACATAACCCAGGAAGCACCCAGTAGTATCTACTAACAATAATCTGGAGGGATTAGAGGTGAATAGTTACGGAAAATTTAGTATTTGTTACTTGCCTGTTAGGGGAACATGGACATCAAAATTCGTACAAAGTGGAATTGCCTGAGGCAAATGACTTTCTACAAGGCACTGAGCAAACAAAGAGTCAGCCTCTACCTGAAAAGTTAAATGCCTGACAAACAAGGCATGACAAGGCAAATGTCAGTTGCTGCCCAAACCAGGACATCACTAACTACTGAGAAATATGAGTGACCTTGTTTAAAACTTTCTCAACAAAACCTCTGTGTCATTAATTGAGAAAGTTTGTGATGAACAGACAGTTTTCCCCCACCTGGCTGTCTCTGGTTGCATTATGCAAAGGAGCAGGATTGTCTGGCCAGTGCTGTGCACAGAAATGGCTGAAGCTGCATAAATTAACTTTGTTTACAGCTGTGTGGCAGGAAAGAGAACAGCTGCAGAACCCTTGTCTGATTACAAAAGGTCATCTATCCATGTATGTTATTCCAATATGTTCTAAATTGTTCACCACTGAACTGGAAGCATGTTGCAGTTGCAGATTAGAATATCAAACCAAAGTGTTTTGCATTTCAAATAATCTCCTTTTTAATGAAGAAAGAAGGAAAACAAAAGTATTTTAGGGTAATACCCTAAACATTTCCAGCAAGAATAACTTCAGATAGTTAATTTTGCTCTTCTATTCCAAAAATGCTACCTATTTTAAAACGAACTGTTTGGAAATAGTCAGAAAAGCAACTAGATTAAAATAACCACTATTGGTTTTAAACAAATGCCTTGTTCCAGAACTGAGCATAACTCATAACTGCAAACACCTGGTATTAAAATACTTGTTTCTAAAGTGCATCTGCTGAGAAAGTCATGTTCTCTAAGATCTGATAGGTTAAAGCCAGCTTCAAGATGTTTTCTATCTTTAATTTTTTAAAATTTTCTTATTTGTTCTCCCTTTTCCAAGATAGGCAGAGGGGATGTCATGACTGTAAAGAAAAGGTTCTTTGTCCTTTTTTCCCCTTTCTCTTGTGTTACATATTCTGTCTGCCATCTCATCCTCAAATTTATTTTGATTTATAGAGAATAGATGAAATAATGAAGAGAACAAGGAAGAGTGAAACCCCAGAAATAAAGGTATGAAACAGTGTGTGGTTGCAGGATTTTTTTGTTTTGTTTTATTATCATATGTAGAAATTAAATTCTAGGGTAGTTCCATGATAGTAAGTGTACTTAGGTACATTCTAGACCCAAATTTTAGATGCATTTCAAACTGAGAGTGACTGTTGCTGGTGGCACAGTCACAGCTTTTATACAGCCTTTGCAGGTAGGATAATTGTCCCCCTCACTACCTAGCAAAGAGCAATAGCCCATTCCTGCATGCTGGAGCTGCAGTGTTTGCTGCTGTTGATGCATCTTCTTGCTTTGTACCAGCCAGTGAATTAGTTACTGAGCTCTCTTTGTTATGCCTGTCAGGAATGTGGGTTTGAAAAGAAGGCAGTTGTGTCCAACTAAGAAGTGACAGGTTCTAATCTGCTGAGGAAACTGTTTGTTCAGTTACTTACAGAGAATGTTTTCTTTTTTAATTAAAAAAAAAAAGCTATGCCTAACTAAAAAGGAAAAAAAAAGCCCTGTCTTGCTGTTGGTGTTTGTCACCCTCTGGCCCTGGGCAGTCTCACAAGTTTTGAGTCCAATCAGTTCCGTGAAGGTTACAGTCCTCCCTCTAATACAGCTGAATCATTGCTTGATTTCAGAAGGAAGAGCCAAAACTGGAGATCCCCTCAACTTTGAATGTGGAAAAGCAACCAAAGGCCCTTGTTCTCAACCAGCCAGGTAAAAAATGCCATATTTTTCTGACCTATTTTCACAGTTGAATCTCTTCAGATTTTTTTGATCTGAGGCAGAGCACTGTGTATTATCATAAGTTCTTTGCTTTCATCTCATAAAGAACAGCTCCATTTGCATCAGTGACAAATGTTAGAAACTGCAGACAGCTTTGCTTTGCCACTTAAGCAAAAGCAGAATAAAGTTTCTCCTCCATTTTAGTACCTGATGTAACATTTTTGTCAATTAAATGTTCTAATCTGCCAATGTTTGATTGCTGCAGCCTACCTTCAAATTCTGTAGGTAGAAAATTCTTGCACATAACCAAGTTTTTTATAGTATGACTCTAAATCTTACATTTAATTAGACATAATAAAAAAGAATATGTATCTAGAGGACTATTAAATAAAATTTGCATATCTGACATTTATCTATATTTTGCTTACTTCCCCAGGCTAAGGTTTTCAGTATATGACATAAAACATTCTCTTCCTTTTTCCTCTAATTTAAAAGATGTATCATAAAGAGCAGTTTTGGAGTGGAATAGAGGGATGACAGTATAGTATGATGAGTAATGGACTAAAGCAAGTCTACTGCATTGTCAGTCTCTACTCAATCTATAACTTACACCTATTTAAATAACAAAGTTTCTACTGTCATAATTTCTAACTTTCTTTTGTAGAGATCAATGGATTGGCAACCTGCCTGAAAAATAAAAGCTTAGAAAGTGCTGCTTCTGTAATCCCTTCCCAAGATGTAGTTGCTAATGGACTGAAGTCAGTTTCAGGACTTATTCAGCTGGAAGCTGTTGATGGAAAATCTAACAGCATGGAAGATTCAGCAGATGAGGTTCAGTCCATGGATGTGAGGTACAGACTGGATCTACCAGCAGGATTGTGGAATTCCTATGAGATGTGGGATTTTGAGGGTTTTTTTTGTTAATACTCTACTGCTTTCCTTCTCATGTCCCCCCACAGGCAGCTGAGTGTGCATTGGGTGTTCTGATCCTGCCAGGAAGCTCCTGGCTGTTTGATACAAGAGCCACAGAACCTTATCTCACTCTCACATATCTGGGGGAGGGAACTCTGAAATCCTTCCACAGTCCTTACTTATGAATGCCATACAAGTTTGCCCAAATCTTTCAGTTTTGTGAAAGCAACCACTGCAGATATACTGTTCTGATGTCACCATTTTTTAATTTGGCTGCATAGCTGTGATGCATGAGCATTTCTGCCTCCATACAACAGAATAAAGAAAATAATGGATGTAGAATTTTAATTACTTTACAAGTAGAAATGTATGGAAATCAGTAAAGAACTCTGGTTTCAAATACTCTCACATTTTGATGGAAGGACATGCAGAAAAGAAGGATTTTTAATTTTTAATTTTTTTTATTTACATGTTTATATATATGTATAGGCAGTTAATTTAAGGCTGCTAAGTCAAAGCTAGGTCTGAATTTTTATACTGTGCTCCCTTAATCAGTAAGCCAGCTGAACCTCTCATACTGTCTCAGTATTTCCAGAAAATATACATAAATATCTAGAAAATGTCCTGCTGGCACTGACCAGAAGACTGTAGCCCATTATTTGGTCTCAGAGAGTGTCAGTAAGAAGAACTAATGAGGGAGAGCACCAGAGCCTACCACTTTCTGGAATCCAAGATCACTATAGTGTAGCCTTAGGGATATTGAGGGTACAAGTTTGCCTTGGCCTTTTAAGTGGCCACTGGTTAACATGTTTGTTGCCCATGAGTTTATCCAACCCTGTTTTTTTTTACCGGCTGATGTTTGTGTCTAGGACCTCACCTGGCAGCAGTCTGTACAGTACAGTCTCACTGGGTAGAATGTGTTCTTTGATCCCTGTTAAACCCAGTTTCTTACTGGGGACGTTGGACACCCCTTATATTTTCTGTTGTAGGATTTAATGCACAATAGTTTTGCCCTCAACTCATCCACCACCACATCATGGTTTTAGAAATGTCTGTGAAAGCATTCCTCTGCCTTCTGTTCTCCAAACTAAAGAAGTGAAGCAGCTGGTTGGTTGCAGCATTTCAAAGTTTAATTAGGGGATTTCTATCTCTGAAGTATATCATAATGTCCTAGGACATGACTTTTTATTTTAGTTTTGAGATGTATGTGCTTTGAGTAAGTGTTTGCAGGATCAGGACAATAATGTGAAATATGCAATAAACATTTAGGTAAAGGAATGGTGCAGGGGCTGAAATAATGATCTGTAAACTCAGTTCGGTAAACAGGAAATGAGTGTTCATGTCACACAGCTACCACAAACCCTAATCATTAAGGGATATAGGTTAGGTATGGCCTTCCATCCTGAACATGGCAATATCTTTTTTCTTTGGATTAGGACATTCTCTAGGTAAAAGCTTTTGCTGCAGCTGCCTTAAGATAAGTGGTAATTTCTGAACAGTCAGAGGTTTAATTTGATTGTTGCTTAATGAAAAGTTATACCCTCTTAATCTGTGTCTTTCTTCCTTTGTGTTTTGTGTAGCCCAGTTTCAAAAGAAGAACTTATCTCTATCCCTGAATATTCACCCATGAATGAACTCATGCCAGGTGTTTCTTTGGACCAAAATGGGACGAGTAATGCCAAGGCTCTTGAAGACCTCTTGGATTTCACAGGCCAAGCTACCTACTCCAAGATGTCCAGTGATACCCTTAGCCTAGATGACTGTAACAAAAACTTGATTGAGGGATTTAACAGCCCGGGACAGGAAAATACACTTAATTCTATCTGTTGACAGCCTCGCTTTTCAGCAGAACAGATACAGGTACAGTATTGTGATAAACATCTTAGGTATGATAAATTGTGATTGCTTGCTAGCTTCCTAGAATATTGCAGCAGTTGTACACAGCAGTGTGGAGAGAGAAAGAAAGCTGTTCTCCTAGGTATTTAAATTCAACATAATCTTTGAGATTTGCAGCTGCCTGTAAATTGGCATCATATGCAAACTGACTGTATCATAGCAACCACAAGTATCTGGTAAATGGAAACATTTCCTTTAGGCATCCAGAATTTCTTTATTAATACAGTACATTTCCTGTATATCTTTGGAGCCTATTTGCATTAAGAAAACTGTTAAAAGTGGGGCCAGTCTAGGCCATGGTAGTTATTGCTGCTGCTTACTCTTTTCTGCTGCTGTAAAACTTGCAGTGTAGAATCACATACCCTGAAAAGCCAGCATAGTAAAAAAACATAGTAGGCTTCAGTGACAGTTTCAAAGTACAAAACCATAGTCAGGTTTTTTGGAAGAGTATATTCTCTAAAATACAAAACTGAGGTAATGTAACTTGCATAACTGACTTAATATTCTTCTCTCTTTTTAATTGACAGAGGTTACAATTTCTGGAGGATATATATCCCTGTGATGCTACTGGCAGTAAAATATGAGCTTGTCACTTGAAAAAGCTTCTGCAGTCCTTGAACACTGGATTTCAAATAATCAGAGCTGAATATAACTTGTCTTCCTAGGGAATATATTGAATAACCGGCTGCTTTTGGTAGAAACCAATGATGTAGAGCCTTGATGTTTCAGGGAAGACAGAGTGTGCATTAGAATTTGAGCTTTAGCTGCTAATAAAGCACTTATTTCTTCTTTAATTTAAAATTCATCTCAACACTTCACTGTGATTTTTACCTGTGCATTTTATTTTTAAATAATTCTTTCCTAAGATTGATCATACATCCATTTAGACATCTTTTTCTTGTAAATAATGATGGGGTTTGCCCACAGTGCATTGAAACAAAATAATATAATGTACTTTAGTTTTGTGCCTATCTTTTTTTGTCTTTAATAAGGAGTTATTGGCAACTTTTATGAGGTGTGTAATTCAAAACTGTAGCTGAAGAGGCTTGAAAAACATAGCTGCTGGAATCAAAAGAGCCTTCTTATTGACTGTGGAGTGTGGGAACTATCCCTTTATGATGATGTTGACACTTTTAGTCACTAGTGGCACTTACTGGTTAATATTAATTAGTCTGGGAGCAACTATCAACTGTGTTTAAAATCGTATTTGTGTAACACTTGTAAGCAAAGTAGGCAAAATGCCAAGTGTAACCCCTTAATATATATGTAGTATAGCTGTAGTAGATCCGAGTGAGTGATCAGGAGGGTGGCACATTAACCTTTGAATATGCAGACACTTGATTGATACCAGCAGGCTTTCTATCACACAGAGAAGTATTTTGTCTTCCTGTAGGCTCAACAAAATGGGATTTGGTCAGCAGCAAAACAATATGTGAGTGTCAGAAACACAAAGGCCAAAATGCATGCCAGGAACAGTGGGGGCCCTTAACGTTCTGTAAACATCTGTGTGGAACAGTCCACATCAAGATGGACAAGGTCAGGACGTCATGTGCCATACAGTGTTAACTTTATTTCTGTTGGTGAACCTTTATGCTAGATCAAATGCTGCTTTGAGGACATTATGTCCAGTCCCTTATAAGAATAAATTATAAATACAACTCTCTTTGGACACTAACACAAAAGACGTGAAAACTTGGGGGGAAGGAGGTGTTTTTCTTTTTTGTTTTTCTTTTTTTTTCCCCACATGTAAGAGTTCATATAGCATAGATTGACCTCAGTTGTAGCACCATTCTTGTGCTCTTAAAAGTCAGCAGTGGGAAAGTAATCAGTGACATGATGTACAATGCCTAAAAAAAATCCTACCTACAACAACCCAGCTCTATTTATGTTCGTGTACTTCAAAGAAATATTTTCTTTTGACTGTGCAGTAAGCTGTAGCATGGTACTGTGTCTTCCAAATTAGTCCTTCATCTATTTCCTAAATAATAAACAAACAGAAACAGTTTGTTTTGCTGTAATACATTGTGTTTGACAAATGTCATATTATATTTTATTATGGTGTCATTGTATAACCTGTAGATTTCTGTATTTGCATGACCTGTATAGCATGTATAAAGGTGAAATACATTTTCATTTATGACTCTAACTTGTTTCTTAGCACTTTTTATTCCCACAACAGTATGACTGATTTAAAAATACATGTGTTTTAATTTGTTCTGAGGTATTTTCTGAAGGAGTACCCCAGGATATTTCGCCATTGTTCCCACTGCCATACATCCATTTGCTTTCTGAGGTCCTGCCAATACACTGAGGAAGTGCAGGCTGGTGGCCAAAGAGCCTTAAGATGAGGACTCCAAACTGTGGCATCCAAAGGGCTAGTGACAGTATAGGGGCCAGTTTGCAGCCCCAGCCTCTGCTCTCTGGCAAAGAAAATAAGCAAAAGAAAACTTGAGAGCTGTGGTAAGTAGACATTGTTTTGTTAATGTGCAAGAGCTGTTCTGTAAGGGTACCAGTAACAAAATGCTGAACTTCACTTAAAGTTACATGTACACACTGCTACTTGGAAAGTAACCAGCCTGGAGCTGCTGTTAGTTCTCTAGTGAAATGCTGAGGGGAAGTTTTTTTAATACATTTTTTTAAATCATCACTTCAGTCAAAATTGCAAATGAGACAATCTGGTTTTATGATGAAGTATATCAGTGCTTTCTATGGTGACAGTTCATTTCACTTGAATTGATGCCTGAAACATTCATGTTATTTGTCCACTCAATTATTTACTAAGATTGAAGGAAACAAGATGAGTATTTGTGAAGAAATTGCATATTTACCTTAATATTCACTTTCAAATGTAACTTTTCAAATTTGGCTGAAAGGTACTCTCAACTGAGGGGTTAAATTGGTTCTTTTTGCTTTTGATGATGTAACTTCTTCATAGCAGCACCATCCCAGTGTTTGCTGCTGTGAATCAAGACTGTGCAATGACCTTTACTTTGAATTTGTCAGTGCTCTGCAACTGCAGCGAATGATCACTAGTGATTCACACAAGTCCTTGATAGAGCTTTTCTGCTGTTATTTTGTATAACTATTAGTAAGTTTACAAAAGATAAATAACACCTCTGAGGTAATTGGGCATCACAGTTTTCTGATCAGGTTCAACACTTTCCTTGGTGTTGCCCTGGGAAATGGCATCCAGAGCTTGCCTTGGGCCACTGTGAAGGCTCTGAACAGGCCTCTTGTCTTCCCAGGGATTTAATTTCAAAATAAAATTGGGTTGGTGAGGGGGGGATCTGGGCCCCCGGGTTGTATTTTCGTCTGGTGATAAACAGCTAGAAGCAGGGGGAATCATCCTCTCTCCTTTAATTGTACAAATGAGATATGTGCAGAAAGCTGCAGAAATAGCACAAATGGCTATTTTGGCTGTCAGGGTGGGAATCTTCCCTCAGACATAAAGACAGCAGAACCTTTCCCTGCTTCCCACATCACCTCAGTCCCAACTTGACAGCATCTACAGCTGAGGTGCCCCTGCCACCACCCTGCTCCTGCTCCATGCATTGTCAGTGTGGCACTACAGCTCTCCTACTGCAAGGTAGCACAGTGGCTTTCAGCATTGATCATGCTGGTGGGAGAAGCCTGAGATTCCAGGATAACTGGGCTTCAGTGCTGTACAGCAGCCTGGAAACCCTAGAAGAAGATATCCTTCCCATTAAGGTTTAAACTGTATTAAAATGTAGGTAGTTCAATATTCAAGAGCTGAAATCTAGACTGAGGTTTATATCCTGTTTTCTCTAAGCCTGCCTGTGTCCTGCACAAGAGGGAGACTGTCCTGTAAGCAGCACAAATGAAGCTGGTAATATGCCACCCTTTTTCCTGATTTAGTGACCGCTGGGACTTCTGCCTTACCTCTCTTCTCCCTCCCTATTCAAGAACAAGGTGGACACTAAAAAAAGTCTCTTCATTTGTTTTCATTTCAGGATAATGTTGTTCAGGTATTGGTTGCCTCCAAAACCAGCATGAAGAGTGATGCTTCACCTATGCTGCCACTGTTTATGGGTGCACAAAGAGACCTAAAGGGCATTTATCTGACATTGGGGATGTTGATTTTCAGTATCAATATTAAATTCTGAAAAGTGTCTTATTACTGCTGAGCCGCTATGCTAAAATCTGGAAAATATATTGTATGTTGTGACTGAATGCAATTTTCTCTGGATTTTCTTTTTGATCTTCAGTAAAGCAGGTTTTAAATTCAATCTCTCCAGGATACATACACTTTAAAATAACAAAACTTAAAATACTCAGACACATTTTTGCTAGTACAATAAGACCAGTCCAGAACACCGGACTGAGCCAGAATGTTTATTTCTCCCCCACTTTTTTATCACATCAATCATCTATCTTACCCATGTGATGTCCTACAGCTGAAGAGTAGATGATGTTGTTCACTCCAATTGAACGTGTCTGTTGAAGCATGTGAAGTGGAAAAGTCCTCAAAATTGCAGGCAGAAACTCTAAGAGAAATTATATTTAAGCTTTTAAAATTATTACCTGAAGTATAAGAAAATGGTTTCTTGATCACCGGAATTTAGATACTTGTTTTCTCCCCAGTAGCCTTGTTTCCTCTGCAGCTTGTATATGATTTACAGCATTTTGATTATTCAAGACTGAGCTTAGTAATGTTTTTAAACTAACAGATTTGGTAATTACCTGAGGCCTGCAATTTTCAGGATCAAAACAGAGGCTCTGGAAGATAGCATGTCATGTTCACTTGGGAGTTTTACAAAAATAGATGTGTATCCTTGGTATTATCAAGCCTTCATGATTTCCAGAGAAAAACCAACTATGATGCAGGAGAGATCTGACTAATAGAAAGAGCAGTAAGCAATGAACTGTGTGCTCTAGGAAGTCCTTTCTTTAAGAATAAGTTTTTTAATTGTTACATAAATAGCTTAAAATAATGCCTTGGGCATTAGCTTTTATATTTTCAGCAGCTTTGCATACTACTTTAGATCTTGCTGTGCCTATAAGGAATAACTTGAAGTCCACTGTAATTGTAGGTGATTGACATTGTACAACAAAGGAACCAAGGACATAAAACTGCATAACTGAAGAAAAAAATTAATATGTGTAAGAGATATTCAGAGTCAATGAAATTACTCTGTCAATATCTTATGTTTTTTTTTCTAATAGCCCCTCTCACCAAATTCAGTGAGCAGCACAGTATGCAGGATCAGGGCAATACCTGTAGAACCGTATTAACATGCACACATGTCCCTTTTCAGAGTAACCTCTCTTTTAAAATACAGATGGCAGCATTGTCTGAAATACAATTTTTAGCACCTTAAATATGCAGAGCTGTGGGGGTTTATACCACTAAATTCTATGGAGTACTTCTAATTTTGCTGGTGTGAAATCTCAATCAGGAATAATTTTTACTTTTTTTTTTTTCTCTTTCATATCAGTTTAAATACAGAAATTCAAAATGATACAAATTCTGCCCATTGCCTGCTGAAATGGGCTTGTTCTCTGAGTTCCTGGACAAAGACTGCCCACACCACAGCTGGCAGAGAACCAGAAGTCCAAGGAGTCTTTCAAAGACTAATTGTGTGCACTGGTGTGTCAGGGACAGCACTGAAACCCTTCTGGCATTGGCAGCAGGTACAGTCCTGGTCAGATATGGCTGAAACTTCCCCAGCTGAAGACTGGTTCAGAAGTTCTTCCCTTTTGGCAAGCAACATTTGTATTTCTAACCTACAGTTTTATAAGCTTAATTTATGCCAATTTTCTTGGGCCAGTGTTGGGCTTTGGGGCAGGTGTCCTGTAGCAAATGAAATTGCTGGTGGATTTAGCAAATAAATGAGCTGATGAATGGGTGGAGGTCACAGTCACTGAAGAATGCTAAGACACTGCACATATTTACTACCACATAATTACTATTGCAATCAGTATCAGTCATGCCCACAATGTTGTCTCAAGCTGGACATTTTGAAATTTTCTCCTCAGTGAAACTTTCATCCTGCTGTTTTACTGCAATTTCTCCTGTCACCTTTTCAAGACCTGACTCTTGCACAAGCAAAGCATTGCAGCCTTTTTGTGCCTCTGCCTTCCTCCTCAAATTCACCTGCTGTGGTCTCTTGGATGATAAGCTCAAAGCCTTTGTTTTTAAAATCCTCTTACTGCACTTATGTCACGCATTGGTATTAGTTCATTCACCGAGATTGTTTTCACTGGTATTTTGCCAAAACCCTACCAAGTTCACACGGGCTGTATGCCCAGCAGCAATGGCACATTTTCATGTGTTGTTGCAGGAAAGCCAGGATAACTTTATAAATAAAACACTGGCTTTGTTACGTCATGAGAGCCCAGGCTTGCTGGAGGCTCTCTTTGAAGAGTAATGTGGTGATGCTATCGGAGCCAAGTCATGCAGTTAGTCATCCTCTCACATTCCTTCAGGTTCTAATTAAACAATTACTTTCCAGCTTTCCTTAAATTTCAAGGTTAAAGAATGTACGATGTATTTCCTCAAAGAAGAGCGAGTTAATATTTGTTGCTTTGAGCCTAAACTGAAAAAAGTATCATAGTTCCACAGGATACCGTAAAGAAAGTCCTTATGACTGAATATGGGGGTTATTGCTTTGTTCTGGATCAAATTCTTTTCTTGTCTGCAAAAGGTGTTACAGATTTGAAGTTCCTTTGACAAATAACCTCAGGAATTTACTTAAACCCCAGTGTCTAATTTTTTTATAAATTGAGAGAGAGCTGATGCTCCTTTGCTGGGGATTTAGAGGTTTAGCTAATTTTGTTCCACCAAATGATAGAAATATTTTTTATTACTATCATTAGAAGAAGCAAATGACTAACATGCCTGCAAAGAATTAGGCAGCTCACGCATTTCATAACAGGAGATGCACTTTGTGGTTTGGTGAAAGCATTTTGAGAAAAAAGTGCCTGATTGCACTAAGGGCTAGGGATGGGTGAGAGGAGGAAGAAGAAAGTATTAATGTGAAACTCCCTCAAAAGCAGAGATCCAAGTTAATGAAGCCATGCAAACCTAATTAGGAGGCATAACAAGATAGTGAAGTACAAAAGAAAACATTTCCCTTTAGGTATTATGAGAGGTTGCCTGTAAAATCATAATTTAACCTTAGACAGCAGTTCTCGATGGTGGATCAAGATCATCTTGTGGGTGTTGACTCCACCAGACCCTCTATCACTGCTCCATGATGCCTTTTTGCTTTCAACTATTACCATCTACAGGCTCTGTGTGCAGACACCAAAACGAATTGTGTATGACAACCAAGCCAAACCACTCCTACTACAAGATTTTAATGTCATTTATCTGGTGCACCTCAGTGGAGAGCAGGTGTTCAGCAGCAGCTGCTGTGGTGGTCAGCCCTGGCATTGTAGGGAAGTCAGGTGATGCTCCCCAGCACAGCCTGGGGAGCACATTCCTTGTTCTCTGCCTGCTTCTGTGCCTGACCTTGCCAGCAATCAAGGAGGTTTTTTGTTTTTGTTTTTTTTTTTTAATTAGCATAATATGGTTCAACAAAGGTCAGTGCCAAGAGTAACATTTTACATGGAAAATGAAATACCTCCCTGAAAGAACAGATCCATAGGATCAGTCTGCTGTCAAGGGCTAGTTCCTGCTTTTAAATTTTCGGTAACTTCCATTCATCATTTCCAAGTATTTAGCATGCAAACCACAGCTGTGCTCTTTCCAAAGGGAATGTTTACTAAATTAAGCATTAAAGGAATATGAAAGTGATTCTCTATTCTAATGATACTTAATTAGAAATAAAACATGGAAATAGATTGAAATAATTAGTCTTAATAAGCAGTAATTGCCAAGTCTTGTGCAATAGAATAGCCTTCCCAATTTAGAGGTGGAGAATAATGATGCTGTGGAGCTACTAATAGACACTGATTTAAATATTAATTTAACTTGTAAAGTATGTGTGAGTTGTTTTTTACTTATACTACATGGTCCTAACCACTGAGATCCTCATGTATCCATCAGGATAGTATCTATCCTGCTATCCATAAATAGCAGGGTCAAGACCATCTGAGGCAACATCAAGTAAATAGGTTGATAATGGAATTTGATAATTTATTTTATGTTATGTAGAAGTTCACCCTGTACACACAGAGGCTGTCTGACTGTACTGAGAGCTCAGTTTTTGTTTCAAGTCTGCTTAGTTTTAAGTCTCGGTGCAGAGATAGCCCTCTACATGTAGAAGTCAGGCAAACCATTACACTAGCTGCAGTAGCAAATAATACCAAATCTTTTTGACTGTTAGCTCAACTTTCTGAATCTTGATAATGAAAGCGATGCCTGGAAAGGCTGACCTGGAACAGAGGCTAGACAGAGCAAAAGGGATAAAATAGGTATTTATTGAAAGGATACACCTTGGGCAGTGCAAGAGCCTGGCCGGGGCTACACCCAAATCAAATCCAAGATGGATCCTGGTCCCAAGTCTTTTATAAGTTTTGGTTCATTCTACATATTGGGGTCAATTATCCAACCATAGCCCCAGGCTATGAAGTATCAGCCCCCTGGCTTGCCCCTTTCCCTCGTCATTGTTTCTACTTTTTGGGTATCAGTTGTCCTTGATTCTCTAGCTAGAAAGGGATGGTTTTGTCTAACTATCTTGTGAAGAGAACTTACTAACAACTAATATGAAGTTTCAGAGTTATACACCAAGCAGCAGAGATTCTGAAAAATATAAAAGCTATTACCCCCCAAGGCATCAAAAGGGTGGCTGCCTATACAGTGATTAACCCACATATTGCCCTATATGTCAAACTGGGACTGCACCTTATCTGTCTGAGCCACACTGGCTGGACCAGGTTTTTTGGCAAAGTGCAGATCAGTGGCATCTCTCTCCTCCAGTCTCACTTTCTCCATCTAAAGCTGATTGAGCCACTCATCCTGAACTTCTATTAACAAAAAATCCAGTACAGCCAAGAGGAAGCAAGTATTGTTTGGTGCAGCTTGCCACTGTAATTCTGTGCCCTATAGATCAGTAAATTTTCTGCAGTCCATTGTAACTGGGAAAATGCTACAACTGAATTTTTAAAATAAGCTTATAATTTTGTATGAGAATTTCAAAGTGTTTTGGTGAATGTAAGAAATTCATTTATACAGCAGTCATGTGGGGCTCCTTGTATTTGAGTCCACAGAGAACTGAGCAGGGTCTTGCAGACAAAGACAGCAAATGGATTGATAGCTGTGACAAGGGATCCCTCAGTCCCACCTACAGCTTCTAGGCTTGAGAAGACAGAAAATTGAAGATAATGCACTGCTGAAAGATCAGTCCTATAAAGGAGAACAGGGAGACATCAGCAGCTGAAAGTCCAAAGGACAGCCAAAGTCGGCAGCTCACACTGACCTTCAGACTGTAAAGAAATTGAGACCATACCTTTGAGGGGACCAAGAGTAAGTAACTCTTTCCCTCCACACTATATTCAGTGAATATAACGTAACTCTGGTTAGGGAATGGCATGATGACAGAATAAATGCAATACTATGGCTCTCAGCTGGATCAAAAAGGTCAAGACTGTGTAACACAGAGTGATGAGTCTGGTTCTTTTCTTGGCTTAAATTAAATTGTTAAAAAAAAAAATGTTGACAAGGTTAACTTGGTAAACATTACACCAGATCAGATATCGCCTGCCTTTGCAATTGTAATGATAGTGTATCAGGTATCACCCATCTTCCTCTAGCTACTGTAAAAATACAAAACCAACATCAAAACCATGCTTGGGCGAAAACAAAACTGTGTGCCTGCATCTGTGCTGAATCAAATTTATGTTAATGAGTTGATCTGACACTGCACCAAAGTAGTATTCGAGATCCTTGACCAACAGCCTTGGATGCCAATGCAATCTAGATAATATCAGTGTCTCCTTGGTTTTTGTGAGCTATAAATCTACTTCTGAGTGGTTTTCAGCCATAAGAAGACACTTTGTTTTGAAAGGGTTACATGTTCAGTGTGTGAGTCTGTTGTTTATAGCACCTGAAGGAAAAACTGACACAAACCTGTTGGGCCTGCTGGCTATCAGGACTGGCAATCGAGAATTAATGCATCCCAGCAGCCTAAAGAGCCTTCACACCACTGGGACCAATCTGATCCCAGGCAAGGAGAGTGCTGCCATCCTGTAGTGCGTGTTCTGACAGGAACTCCAGGAACTTGTAAAAAGTCTTGGAGAGCACTATCTGACACCTTGTGGGGTGCCTTGACCCTCCCAGCAGCAGCAGCCTGGGACAAGGGAGCCATGGCTGCCTCCCCTGCGGGCTGGGGGCCGCACCACGGTGGGTGCAGCTGCAGGGCCAGACCTCTTTGCTCCCACCTCTCCTGCCTGACCCAGGACAGTGCAGCCAAGAGCAGTGAAAGGGCCAGGACTGAGACGGCTGCCCACAGCTCCTTGGGGCCTGCCCCACTCCAGCCATCCCTGGCCCTGCACAGGAGCTGCCAGCTGCTCCTTGGACCCAAGGGGCAGTGAGAAGTGTCCCAGAACCACAGAATGTTCTGAGCTGGAAGAGACCCAGAAGAACTGAGTCTAACTCTTAGCCCTGCACAGGACAGCCTCAACCATCACACCATGTGCCTGAGATCATTGTCCACACGCTTCTTGGACTCTGTGAGGCTTGGTGCTGTGACCACTGTCCTGGGGAGCCTGTTCCAGTGCCCACTTATGCTCTGGGTGAAGAACCTTTTCCTGGTATCCAACTTAAACCTCCCCTGACAGAGCTTCAGGCCATTCCTGTCACTGGGCACCACAGAGAGGAGATCAGTGCCTGCCTCTCCTCATCCCCTCACGAGGAACTTGCAGGCCACAAGGAGGTTTCGTCCAGCCTGAACAACCCAAGTGACCTCAGCCACTTTTTAAATAGTTTTCTCCTCTAGACCCTTTGACATCTTTGTAGGCCTTCTCTGGACACTCTCTGATTGCTTTATATCTTTCTAATACTATGGTGCCCAAAACTGCCCCCAGCACTCGAGGTGAGGCCGCCCCTGTGCAGAGCAGAGCAGAGCAGGACAATCCCCTCCCTTGCCCGGCTGGCGATGCTGTCCCTGATGCGCCCAAGACACGGCTAATCCTCCGGGCTGCCCGTGTCACGGAAGGGCTCTGCTTCCCGCAGGGCATTCCAGGCGAGGGGCTGCTCAGAATTCAACACCCGCAAAGGGCCAGGGCACGCTGTCCCCTGCGCGACCGCTGGCCGCGAATCAACGGCTGGGACGGAGCTGGGCAGCGCCCACCCAAACAGCGCAGCGCGGCTCACGGCAGCTCCCCAGCGCTCCGAGTAAGGGGCCCCGGTGCGAGAGCGGCGGTCAGGGGGCGGTGCCGGAGCCGCCCCCGCCCGGCCCCGCCCGGCCCTCCCCTTCCGGGCCGCCCCCCGCCCGCCCTTTCTCTCCGCCGCGCCCGTGCGGAGCAGCCGCGGCCGGCGCGGCCGCCGGGACCCGCCCCGCCGGCTCGCCGGGCACCTGCTCGGGGCGGAGCGGCGGCGGCCGGAGGAGCGGCGGGAGCGGCGCCGCAGGCGGTGAGTGCTGCGCTGGCGGCGGCACCACGGCCGCGGCGGGGCCTGGTGAGGCCCGGCGAGGGGGCGGGGGCCGGTGCCGCGGGCAGGGGGAGCCGGGGCTGCCGTGGTCATTGTCCCCGTCAGCGCCGCTGCGGGCCGGGGTACTCGGGGCTCCGCCTCGCCCGCCGAGGGCCGGCGGTCGGCGCGGCCCGGCCGGCCCTGGGGAGGTGAGTCGCAGTTGCCGCCCTCGCTCCCCACTCTGGCCCGGGCGCTGCTGGCCGGTGGCAGCGGAGCTGCGGGGACGGGAGCTCGGCGGGGGTTGTGCTGCGCCCATCCGTGACGGGTCTGCCGACGGAGGGGAAGCCCGGAGCAGCGGCAGCCGGAGCCGCCTCGCCCCGCGTGTGTGCATGTATGTAGAGAGCGTGTGTGCTCGGGGGCCGTCAGGAGGTTTGGGAGGGCCGGGAACAAAGCCTAGGGCAGGGACGCACACCCAAGTCGCCGCGGGGCTGTCGGCCGTGCCCCGAGCCGTGACTGTTCCAGAACACCCGTGTTGCTGCGAGCCCTGTGGGCCAGCAGCACCGCAGAGCTGAGGTCGCTGCTCACTGGTACTGTAAGGACACCTTCGAGATTAGCAATGCATAAATACCAGAAGAGGTTAGCAGTGCATAAATACCAACACTCTCTGTTTCCAGTAATTTATATGTTGTCACACGCAGAACCACACCAGTTAAAGTCTTCATAAAAACTTAGAACGGTACAGATTTTGTATAGCAGTCGTAGCTCAGTTTCAGTATATCTTTGGTTTAGCTTAATGCGTTTTCCAGATTGAATCAAGCCAAAGCGAGATGAATTGGTGCTGATTTGAACAAATCTGTGGCTTTTTTGAGACTTCTTTAAGTGATTAGTTGCTTATGCACATTTTTTCCATCCATATCTGAGTGGGCGGTTGTGTCTCATAAAGAGTTGGTGATAGCAGTCTCCTCACTTGGCTCAACTCCACCTAAACCAGCAACGCCTAATTTCTGCTGCCATTCTTAAATGCCCCAAGTCACTTATAAATATAGTTTAGATTCCTGAGTTATAAGGGTTTAAAACAAAGGCTGCTCAAATTGCTGGGAGATTTTAATTACCTGCTTTGTGTGTTTGTGGACCTGAAGGAAAAGTGAATCTTCTGTGAAAGTCTTGCTGGGTGTGGATGGCTGGAGGAAGAACAGGGAAGAGGAAGCCAGGAAGGGAGGGGAAGAAATATGCAAAAGACATGGAAGGATCTTAGGTGAAGGATGTTGAGTTGTGGCAGCCTGATACAGGGCTGGACAGAGATGGGCCCTGTCTTTCCCTTTGAGGGTTTTTCTGATTTTTTTTTTTTTGCTTTAAATGTTGGTGTTGATGAGGTGAAATGAAATTAATTAACTTCCTTTAGTGACACACCCTGTTATCCTGATAAACTGCTGTCTATCTTGAGTGTCCATGCACTCCTCCACATCTGCCTTCAGCAAAAGAACTGGTATTTCTGCCACTGCTTTTGTAAGAGTCATCAAACTCACTCTCCTTGTGCCTGTGCTGGGACAAGATGGGCTTGATTTTGGTGCAGTCTTGGCTTGTGGGTGTTCACCTGTCAGGAGGTAACATAGGCTGGGTTGGTGTTGCAGGCAAGCTGGTGAGGGATGTGGCTGCACACAGTTAGGTTTGCTTTTCCTCTCGGGTGGCAGCAGGTGCTTGCTGTTTGCAGGGAAAGAAGGAAACATGCCAGAGTCTTCCAGCAAAGATGCATTTCTGTGGTGTGACTGGGGAAGGCAGCCTGGACTTCCCAGCCTCCTGGCAATGCTGCTCTGTAGCACTACTGATACTGAATAAAGAAGAGTGTTATTTTGGTTTTCTGGTGGTTTTGTGTCAGTGGTGTCTCAGGAGCTCGAGACAACCACCTGTGTAGTTTAAAAGTCTCTGTTACCCAGCCCGAGAACCAGAGAAAGAGTCAGGAGTCGTGTTCTGTAGTTTCCAGAGGTTGTTTATTTTATCTTATCTAGCAAATTCTTTCTCTGACCAGCTGAGGTCTGTTCAGCAGGTCAGTCCAAGGCACACTACAAACTATGTGAACATTATTTACAGTTATCTTCCAATACCTATCACCTATATTGTACAGTCTAGTTCTACTCTAAACCAATCTAGAAGTGCCAACATCACCCAGAAGATGGATGCCAAGAAGGAGAAAAAAGGACAGAACGTGCCCAAATTCCTCCATCTTGACCCTGGACCCCTATTCTAAAAAATCTTAAAAATTTACTTTTTTGCCTTGTAATAAAGTAATTTATGCTCTTCTTATTTTTTGTGTCTTGGAACTGTTCATGCAAAGGTGGGAATTTTTTCCAGGGGTTGAAATCAAAGGCACAGGGGTCTTGGGCTCTGTGCCAAGGCTTCTGAGCCCCCTGCCAGGGTCTCAAGCCATCCAGGGCAGCTATAGAGATGTCCTGGGTTCCCACAGTTTTGTGACACCAAGGTGTAAAAGCAGAGATTTCTATCATGGTTTGTATGTTTTGGAGAGCTCTCAGTAGGCTGGAAGTTATGGTCCATCTCTAGGGCTAGCACAACCAGATTTAACATGCTTCTGTTGTTCCCTCAGAAACTGGTTTGGCAGATGTGGCTGGGTACAGTGCTGTCACATTTCAAGCTCTGTACTGAACAGATGTTAAAGGCCTCTAATTCAACACATTATAGAAATGGCTCGCTAATATATTTATGGGTTGAGTTTTCTTTGTGTAAAAAAAGAAGTTTGAGAGTGAAATACCTTATTTATTATGTGATACAGATTTATCCTGCTCAGTCTTTCCAAGTTGGCATTCTCATCTGTTCTTTTGCAAAGGTGAGGCATTGCCTGCTAATTAGTGTAATTAAGTGGGTCAGTTTTAAATGAGAACTCTCTGAAAAGTTTTATATGCTCTGTAGACCTACTCAGTTATTTTTATTCCTTTGCTCAAATATGCAAGCACAGGAAAATGAATATTTTCCGTGTGTTTCAAACAATTACAGTAATTTCATGAATACAAGCCGCAGCAATTTGACAAAAATTTTGGTGGAAACCTGGAAGTGCGGCTAATAGTCGGGTGCGGCTAATATGTGAATAATTTTCTGACATTTACAACCCCAGACGTGCCAGCCAGGGCGCCGAGCCAAGCACCTGCCAGTAAAAGCCGCCATTCGGCGATTGTTACAGTGTTACTGTGTTGCCTTGGCTCCCTGCAGGCAGCACGGGGGGCGGGGAGAGAGGCGGGAGAGCTCTCTTCTTCCCTCCTCTGCTACAGCCCAGGGGAGGACGGGTGGGGGGGCGCCGCCATTGCTGCGACCCGGGGAGCCGACGGGGGCCCTGCGCCATCATTGCCGCGGCCCGGGGAGGACGGGGGGAGTGCACGCCGCCATTGCCACGGCCCGGGGAGGCGGGTGGAAGCGCGCGCCACCATTGCCGCGGCTCGGGGAGCCGACGGGAGCCCCGCGCAGCCATTGCCGCGGCTCGGGGAGGAGGCGGTGTGCTTTGTCCCCGCCCGCCGCCGGCGCCACGGGCGCGGGAAAGCTCCGTCCCCGCCCGCCGCCGGCGCCACGGGCGCGGGAAAGCTCCGTCCTCGCCCGCCGCCGCTGCCGTAGGAGCGAGGGAAGCTCCGTCCCTGCCTGCCACCGCGGGGCAGCACCGACCCGGGATGACCAAGCCCAGTGGCAGCGGCGGGTGGCCCCAAGCGGCAGCACCGGGCTGGGCCACCTGGCCCCGTCGGCAGCCCCTAGCAGCCGAGCCTGCACAGCCTTAGCTCAGCCAGTAAACCCCGCCCTCCCGCGGTTCTGTTACTAATTGCACGCGGGTCCTCGCTGCGAACGACAGAGCGGCTTATATTCGGGTGCGGCTTATCTATGGACAAAAACCGAAATATTTGCCAACACCCAGAGATGCGGCTTATACTCAGTGCGGCTTGTATTCGTGAATTTACTGTACTTGAATTTGTTAGGTGGCCTACTAAGAAATGCTGTATGTTTAAGCTAGGCCTGTACTTTCTGTAGAAGGCTTTCATCCTACTGTGAGTGTGAAGGGGAACAGTAATTTTTTTAATCTCCATTTGTGTAGCAAGCAGAGGAGAGTGATGCCCACATGCCTCACTAGCATGAGGCCTGGTTGTCTGTTAACAGTCCTTGGCACTGGGATGCAACCTGTGTCAAGCCTGCTTTCCCCAGCTCGTGCCAAAGAAAAAGGACAAAGCTGAGTAGGAGGACAACTTCTAAAGCCACAGTCGATGTGGTTTTGGTAGGTTGAAGGGATGCTTCTGCTGCTGGGGAGAGCCAGTCTCTCAGAGTATTGGAGCTGCTCTCCTAGAGAGAGCAAGGAGTGCACACATTCAGCAGGAGTGGTGCTGCCTCCTGCCATTGCTGCCCTCCATTCCCAGCTGCTCTGCCGCAGCTGCTTGGGGAGGTGCTGTGAACCAGATCTGGAAACTTCTTAAATATAGCATGCCATGAGAAGTGAAGGGGGGAAAAATGGATTATCTCTCTGATGTTGGTGATGGCTGTGAGGCTGCAGTGACCTCAGACCTGCCACAAAATATTGTGGAGATGCAAAACATACCTGTGGAGATGTGGAAGATGTTCCAAGAGTGATTAAAGCCCAGGAGAAGGAATCTGTCATCATAAGGAGCCATTGTTGAATATCAGAGGAATGTGAGAGAGCTGAGTATGGAAATTTGGCTCTCAGTCATTTGCATTGATCTGTTACCTGCTGAGTTGTCTAAAAGAAGGAATGGTTTAGAAATCACTCAGCCAAGTTCCATTTGTCTCAGCCAGGTGTGTACCCTTGACTTAAACTTAGCTGTTCTAGCTCATAGCTTTCAAAGCTGTCACATGTCCTTCCCTGAGGTGGTGTGCCTTGAGATGGGAGTCACCTCCATGTGCTGGCAGAGATAACAGTGGAGATAGTACTGAAGCCTGTCTAGGAAGCATTGACTACAGGAATCCTGTTGCAGGTTTGGAAACATTGAGACTGGTTTGCTGGGAGGTGTTTCTCTGCTTATATACTTTTTTCCTGGCCATTTGGTATTAGAGGTAATAAGATTTGCCTTGAAGATGAATGGGCATGTGAGGCTTGTGTTCTGCTTGGATAGTGGCTGGAATGGGCACTGCATGGGACAACCTTTGAATCAGCTCTTACAACCTACACAGTGGAGAAGTTGCCAATTCTATACTTTTCATTTATCAATTGTGTAAATGACTTTCCATATTGCAGACCTAAAAAAAAAAGAAGTCTAAATTGCAGCTGAGCTGAGCTTTTAATTTGATTGTATTTCTGACAAATACTTAGTTATTCTGGTATTGAGAGTCTCAATTCCTGGCTTTTCTTTCTTGACAGACACTGCAGTGTCTTGGGTTGCAATACAGGATGTAACCAAAAGTATGTATTCTATCACCATCTGTTAAAACAGGTGGGGCAGTGTTCTTTATCTTTTCCACAACCCATCCTTCCTTCAGGGAGTTATCTTCTGTTAACAGCCCATCGAGTCCCACTGCATGACTGATAAAATTACATCATCCTATTGTAAGATGCTCCACCCAGGGGGAGGAGTCAGGCATTTCCTAACTAGCTAAAAATCTGAAATTTGGAACATCAGAGCAGCCTTTTTCCACTGGATTCCAGAGGAAAACCAGACCCTTCTACATCATTACTGGACCTTTGGAGGAAAACTGCACCTTCTACAGGAGCACTGCTCCAACAGAACCACATCTGCCACTCCAGGGGGACTGCAGCCACCATTTAATGGGACTGCTACCAGCACCCTGACTGACAGGGTGTCAGGTTGTATTCTGACTCTGTCAGTGTTTTGTTGTTTTGTATTACTGTACTTTTATTTTAATTTTCCTGGTAAAGAACTGTTATTCCTATTCCCATGTCTTTGCCTGAGAGCTCCTTAATCTCAAAATTATAATAATTTGGAGGGAGGAGTTTTACATTTTCCATTTCAAGAGAGGCTCTTACCTTCCTTAGCAGACACCTGTCTTTCAACTCAAAACAGATTTTGGTGCTCAATGTGGGGCTCAAGGGCATCAAGAGCATCAAGAGAAAAAAGGAGTAACAGTTCTTGAGTAACCCAGTTTTTGTGTGCTGGATGTAGAAACCTCATTAGGCAGCACCATGTGGTCTAGCTTACCCTGGTTTGGGTGGCATGTGGTTGTAGCTGTATTTCTCCCATTTGCAGGCCCTTATCTAAACATGGCTAAAATCAAAACTGTGACTGTTACCCAGTTTGCTTTATGGGGTAATAAGGTGAGGAATTAATGAATTTTTAACTTTCTCTGGAAGGTGGACACATGGATTCATAGCTATCACACTAACTGTATGGTTTTGGTACCTGTTGTGAGGAAATGACACCGGGGAAAATTTTCTTCCAACTCTTCACCCAGCTTTTTGTGTCTACCCCACCAGTTTTTGAAGGGTTCAAATCTTCTCTAAATGCTAATGATATCATACTGATGTTGCTGACATGCCTGTTCTATTTAGCATTCAGAGATAAGGAAGGATTGGCTTGGATAACCACCCTGATACCTACCCCAGGAAATAAGGATGCTGCTGCAGAGCCTGACACTACCCCAGAGACTAGGGACCCTGCCCCACAGCCCACCCCAGAAATAAACCACCTGGAGTGGATGGGGGTAAGGGAGGAGAAGATATGCCAGGTGCTGAAGGAATACACCCCCCCAGGTGGGGAACTCTCCCCCTACCTTGAAGAGGGACAGTCTGATGGTGCAGCAGTGGAACCTACAGACGTTATAACCGTCCAGGTTCCAGCTGAACTGCAAAGGCACTCACAGCCAGCAACAGTCACCCCTGTGGAAACTAAGAAGTCTATTTAAAGCACCTAGTTAATAAGGATAAGAAAGGAGGGCCCTTGCAACCAGCAGGGGAGCGAGTCCCTGTCTTATGAAAGTCTCCATAATCTGCAAAAAGACATTGTACAATGGGGCTGTGAGACTTTTGTGACTTGGCTACTTCGGGTCTGGGAGCTTATGGGAACAGGTGTGCAACTGGATGGTACTGAGGCGAGGAATTTGGGACCTTGACTCAGGTGTGGATCAGGTATTTGTAAGAGAACCAGGGCCCCTTTCCCTCTGGGAGTGGCTTTTAATGAGCATGAGAGAGAGAGGTTTGTCCACAGAGAGAGAATGCAAGAGCACCACCATAGAATGCATTGGAAGATCCTTGAGAAAAGGATCCAACAGCTGAGAGAAGTGGCAGTATTGGAGGTACTCTTTGGGAGGGATGGACAGCATGACAATGACCCTGACAAGGTCAGATGCACAGGGCGGTTGCTGTGGAATCTGGCAAACCTGGGATCATCTCAATACACCACCTTCATTGCAATGATTAATGCTGATAACAGCTAAGAGATGGTGGGCTCTGTCACCAGCAAGCTTAGGAATTACAAGAGTATGATCAATGGCCCCATGCAGGCTCATGTCTCTGCTGTGGTTAAGGAACTCAAAGAGAAGTTTAAAGAGGAGATGAGGGAGGAGATGAGGAAGATTGGTGCAGCACCAGTGTGAGTTACACACCCCAAAGTCAGAGCCCAATGTCCCCCAGCTAGGGAGAGAGGGTACACCCCACGAGCTCACCTGTGGTTCTTTTTGCATGACCATGGGGAAGACATGGGAAAAGGGGATGGGAAACCCACTTCTGTCCTGGCAGCAGGGGTGTGTCAACTCAGGGAGGGAAACACTAACCAAAGGAGTTCTACTAAAGTGAAGGTAGCCTCAACCTCCCATAATCAGGGTATTACAGAAGGGAGGATAATCTGTCAGAACCACTTGAAAGAACCTCTGCTATTTATGCCCAGGAAGGAAATAATAACCAGGGCTAGAGGGGCCCTGCCTGTAGCCGGGAAGAGGCGTGGGATAACAGGGTCTGTTGGACAGTGTGGGTCTGATGGCCTGGCACATCAGAACCATAAGAATACAGGGTATTAGCTGATACTGGTTCACAATGCACCCTAATACCATCAGAACATGTGGGGGAAGAGCGTGTTTCCATTGCTGGGGTGACGGGGGGATCACAGGAATTGTCTTTGCTGGAAGCTGAGGTGAGCCTGACAGGGGAGGGGTGGCAGAAACATCCGATTGTGACTGGCCCAGAGGCTCCGCACATTCTAGGCATAGACTTTCTCCGGAGAGGCTATTACAAAGACCCAAAGGGATACAGATGGGCTTTTGGAATAGCTGCTGTAGTGGCAGAGGGCATTAAGCAGTTGAACACCTTGCCTGGACTGTCAGAAAACCCATCTGCAGTGGGACTCCTGAAGGTGGAAGAGCAACAAGTGCCAATTGCCACCTCAACAGTGCACCGCCGGCAGTACCGGACGAATCGAGATGCCGTGATCCCCATCCACAAGATGATTCATGAGCTGGAGAGCCAAGGGGTGGTCAGCAAAACCCACTCACCCTTCAACAGCCCCATCTGGCCCGTGTGCAAGTCTGATGGAGAATGGAGATTGACTGTGGACTATCGTGCGTTGAACGAAGTGACTCCACCGCTGAGCGCTGCCGTGCCGGACATGCTGGAACTCCAGTACGAGTTGGAGTCCAAGGCAGCAAGGTTGTATGCCACCACTGACATTGCCAACGCATTTTTCTCCATTCCTCTGGTAGCAGAGTACAGGCCTCAGTTTGCCTTCACCTGGAGGGGTGTGCAGTACATGTGGAATCGTCTGCTCCAGGGGTGGAAACACAGCCCCACCATCTGTCATGGACTGATCCAGGCTGCACTGGAAAAGGGTGAGGCTTCAGAACACCTGCAATACATCAATGACATCATTGTGTGGGGGAACAAGGCTGTGGAGGTATTTGAGAAAGGAGAAAAGATCATCCAGATTCTGCTGGGAGCTGGCTTCACCATCAAGAAAAGCAAAGTCAAAGGACCTTTTCCTGGGGATAAAGTGGCAAATTGGATGGTGTCAGATCCCCACTGAGGTCATCGATAAGATCACCGCGATGTCTGCACCAACCAACAAGAAAGAAACACAAGCTTTCCTAAGTGCCATAGGCTTTTGGAGAATGCACATTCCTGACTACAGTCAGATTGTGAGCCCTCTCTACGTGGTCACCCGTAAGAAGAACGATTTCCACTGGGATGCTGAGCAGCAGCAAGCCTTTGCCCAGATCAAGCAGGAGATCGCTCATACGGTAGCCCTTGGCCCAGTCAGGACGGGACCAGAGGTAAAGAATGTGCTTTATTCTGCAGCCAGGAACCATGGCCTGTCCTGGAGCCTTTGGCAGAAGGTGCCTGGGGAGACTCGAGGCCGACCTCTGGGATTCTGGAGCCGGAGCTACAGAGGGTCTGAAGCCAACTACACTCCCACAGAGAAGGAGATCTTGGCTGCCTGTGAAGGAGTCCAAGCTGCCTCAGAGGTGATTGGGACGGAAGCACAGCTCCTCCTGGCACCCCGACTACCAGTGCTGGGGTGGATGTTCAAAGGAAAGGTTCCCTCTACCCACCACGCCACCAACACCACATGGAGCAAGTGGATTGCCCTCATCACACAATGCGCCCGTATTGGAAACCCGAATCGCCTTGGGATTTTGGAGATAATTACAGACTGTCCAGAAGGTGAAAATTGTGGTCTCACTGACGAAGAGGAGCAGGAGCAAGTGACCCGGGCCGAAGAAGCCCTGCTGTACAATCAACTGCCAGCAGAAGAAACACACTATGCTAATGTAGTGGTTTGTATAAATTTCCTGAAATAACTCCCTGTCATGACCTGGGCAGCCTCCTTTGGACCTGGCAAGGACCGGTTGGTGTCTGATTTTAAATATTGACCCATTGTTGCACCAATGAGAAAGTTTATTTAAGTTGTATTCTGACTGTCAGTGTTTTGTTTTTTTGTATTACTATGTTTTTATTTTTATTTTCCTAGTAAATAACTCTTATTCCTATTCCCATATCTTTGCCTGAGAACTTCTTAATTTCAAAATTATAATAATTTGCAGGGAGGGGCTTTACATTTTTCATTTCAAGAGAGGCTCTTACCTTCCTTAGCAGACACCTGTCTTTCTGTTCTGGAGTGACTTTTGTCATGTTGAATTGTATCCCCATTCATCTGTTTAGCCCAGAAATAAGTTTTGTACCTTTAAAGGCTGGATTTGGGAGTGAAGGGGGTGGGGGAAGGAAAAGTGGTGGAATGTCTGAGGTGGTTGTTTTCAAAACATAGAGATAGGAGTTCCATCGCTTCATCTCTGGGACTGTGTTGCTGTAATGGACAGTGGGAGAGAGCTCTCCTTTGCTTTTAGTTAGTGTTTGACTAACTGAAGCAAAGAAGTTCCCCGGACAGTTTTTTTTTTTCTTCCTGGAATTATTTGAACCTGCTCTGGACTGGGGACCTGGTGGAGCACTGGGAGCTCACACCTGTGGCCACCAGGGCCTGGCCTGGGCAACAGCATTTTCCAGCACCAGAGGGATTGATAACAGACTGAGCTGAGCTCCCAGCCACAGGAGAGAGACTTTCTGAAGTTGTCATCTCTTCAGAGTGGCGAGAGGTTTTGTTGTTTGGTATTGTTAATATTTTTGTGCTGGGCAGTGCTTTGCCTGTTGAATAAACAGGCTTTTTCCACTTCTCTCTGAGGAAATTTCTTCCTGAACTGTTTGGGGGAGTTTGCTTCCTGGGGGCAAACCTCCTTTGAAGGTTTTCTCCCAAATTTACCCTAAACCAGGACACAAGACATACGGCAATACAGACTTTGGCGTGTCTCATGCAGCTTCTGATTGATCCCCACCTAGAAGGCAGTCACTGAAAAGCTTGGAATTGCTTCTTATGTTTTTTGGGGACAGTGAGAGGGAGAATAGTGATGTGGGTAGTTTTTACAGTAGGAGTCTATCTGTCTTCCTGTTGACTGTGGGACCCAGCCTATGAGACCTGCTTGTCCCTCTCTCCTCTGAAAGGTTTGTGGTGGTGGTGGTTAGGCAATCCCTCTGAAAGGGGTGGCAGATGACATCTCCTTCACTGCAGGTGAAAGGCACTGAAGGGCACCTCCCTGTTGATGAGCACTATCAATATTGATTTGCTCTTTGTGTGTTTCTTCCATGATCTGTTCCATGAAATGATGGAAAGGCGCTAAAAAGTCATGTAAAGCAGTCCATGCATTTGTGGTCTGTTCCAGGAGAGTTAACTGCTGCTATTCAATCTGTGCTGTTACCTGCAGGGTTTTAGCTGTTTGGGGCTTACTGATTTTGGGTACCCTGCATTAGAAAGAGCTCCAGTTCCCTTCTGTGCAGCTAGATGATTGCAATAATTTGTGGTTTCTTGTTTCATGCTGGAGAAAGTCAAGAGATAGATGATTGTTCTGTTCAGGAGAGCAAGTAGTTAAAAATCTGTGGCCTTTCTGAAAGAACATGTGTTCAAGTTGGCACATCCCATACAATTTCTGGTCATTTTTGAGTTACTTGTTTCAAGATACTCCTTTCAGGTTTGTAAAATAATTTTGTACTTGTCAAAACACTAATATCCCAAGGGTGGAATCAGAGGAGAGCTAGTAGCAGGCTTGAGGCCATTTCTCCCAAGAGGGAAGTTGTCTGAGTCAAGTTCCAAAAGTCAAGGGAAAGAAAATAAAAGGTGTGAATCCCATTAATATTTAAAAACTATCTAAGCACAGTTACTGGTAATTCTTCCACTGAGTCACTTATTGTTGTAATGTAACAAACACTAGCAGCACTCCGAACCTAATAATGCTACTTAGTTAAAAAATAGTTCTTCATGTTTTCATAGTGACAGTGTCTCCCAAAGTACAGCTGAGCATCTTGGAGAAATTCAGAGCCCAGAGCAGCCAGGTCTTGGCACCTCTGCTCCATCATGACCTGCATTTTCAGAGGCACCTGGATGCCTGACTTGGAAACTGTAGGGCCTTTACTTGATTCAAGTAATTCTGCTACAGGCAGGCTTGCTGCCTGATACCATCCTACAAAAAACTTGCTTTTGGTATGGAACCATATTGCTGGTCTAGCTGAGGTGACTTAAACCTGGATTTAGTAATGTTTACAAATTCTCTGTAGATTAATTGGTGTTAACAGTGGGAGTCTTGTTGGGGGGAGTGTCTGCTGCCTTTATATGATGTGTTTCTCTGTGAGGAAATCGTATTGCGTGGGTCATTTTTAGGAGGTGTGTTAGGTGAGCACTTCTTTCCACTAAACAAAAGGAATGTCATCATTGGAAATTACAGCAGTCCTCCTTATCCTAAGGCAAGATCCTAGGACATACTGTCAGAGTCTTTCTCACGCTTTTAGGCATGATTGTTTAGCCAGTCTCAGAAAGAAGAAGGAATTGGTTGTTATTTTGCTCAGTTTCTGCCTTTATCAGTCTGGCAGATCAAGTTCTGTATGGATGATTGGGTGGAGTTTAATGGTACTTTTGTCTTTTTGGAGTTTACATACTCATTTGAAAATTAGGAATCAAGTTCAGAACTGAAGGGAAGGTTGGAAGAAAGAATTTGGTCAGCATTTAAAACACTGTCACTTCTGAAAGTTTACCACAAGAGATGGTGGTAGTGAATCTTTGAAGCTTGTTGGAGATGTATCACATTTTTAAAAGTGTTACCCACGGATTACAGTTTTGTGTTTTATTTTCTGTTTGTTTGTTTGTTTCTGAAATACTGCTTTGTAAAGCATATTTTAATGGGTGAAATACAGGAAATTATTTTGATCACAATATTACTTTTATTTGAAAAATAATGAATACTGGCATTGGAGCATGATATCTAATTTTGGCTAGTATGACTTTCAAGTAAGCAGAGGGCTTGAAGTCAATTCATGCTATCTAGTCCTTGAATATATGTCTTTAGGATCTAAGAGCCAGTGATAACTTCATATTTGAGAGTTAAGAGAACAAATGCTTTGTCTTGTCCTTGGGGTACTTTGGTATTGGATTCTTGTTGCTTTGCTATCCCTTGCAGCAATTACAACTTCATGCTTTGTTACATGAAAAGATTGTGGAGCAAAAAAAAAATTTTAGAGGTTTTTCTTCAGAACTCAGCTGTTGCTACATCTTGCAAATAAATGTCTGGTCAGCTTACGGTGCAACTTAATGAGCAGTTTCTAGTTTAGAAGATGGCTTGACTAATGCCTGCCTGTGGGGTAGGCAGCAGAAGTGTGCTGTGATACTTTGAGCAACCAGTGTGACTGGGGGGTGCGGGGTGCTGGGTCAGGCATGTGGGTACACACTACTTCAGGTCATGCCTTAAAGCTTGTGTGGTTTTCTCCCTTTTCAATTTCAGTTCATTAGGCAAAGGATACAGTTAAAGGAATTTTTTGAGCACTGGGAGTGTCAAAAAGGCCATAGTTTGCTAGCTCAGACTGGTTTTCTATCTCTGAGTGTCTGAACAAATAATTACAGAAAATACCATAGCATATATAGAATGGCATTGACCTGGGTGTATTCTTTCAGTTTCAAGTGGTTGGTTGTTCAGTAACTTTAGAGCTGTTGATAGATCTGTTTTTGCATCTATATTTCTGACCTTTAAAGCATTTTGGGATAATTAAAAGCTGTAGGCATGAGTATGTGGTCCAAACTTCAGTTTTAACCCAGTAATCATTGTGTTTAATCATTTGTGTTTGCTAAATAATGAACAATCATTTAATTCCTGTTCACCATTCACATTACTGGTGCGTTTGTATATACTTACATCACTTTTTTTAAAGGTCCTAGGTATTTTTTTTTTCTTTCATAGCTTTTATGAGAAGGGTTGCCAGGAGCTTTTTCATAGTGCATTCAATTTATATTTAATGTGTGTCTAGTTAGTGGGTTATTAACAGGTGAAGTACAACAATGAAAAAAAGTGATCTTTTGTATCTGGTTTGGTTTGCATGGAGTATGTGATGACCTAGCAGTTGTGATGGAGTAGTTAGCTTGCAAGAAGTCTGCAACCATGTAAAAATTTTGGTGTATATGACAAATTTGAAGTTCTGTGTATATGAACCTCAGGATATATAAATTGATGCAAAACCATTTTCCTTTAGAAACTGTATTTTTAAAGCTGTCTGTTTCTCCCCTCTATCAATCTACATCATTCGGCACATACTAATTCATCTTTCATTGCTGCAGCTTGCTTATGAGTTTATTAGCATTTGATAGCAAGTTAAATAGACAGCATTACAAAATGGAAAGAAAAATGAAACAATGATCAAATATTTAAATCTTTATAAAGAAAACATACTGCGTTTTAAGATCAGCAACTAGAGAAAAAAGGTTGTTTACCTTAAAATTGGTATTAGAAGTTTACCTTTGAAGCAAAACATGCTAAGAATAGACTTCACCCTAACTTTGAAGCTTCTAGTACTAACTACACTTGTTAAAAAAACTTCCTGTTGCAATTTGTAATCAGACTAGTAAATGATATAATTTTTACAGCTTCAAGAAACTCATAAACACAGGAGAGAAGATGACAAGATCTAGATCGAGATCACCACGATGGAAACCAAGGTAAATATCTACAGCTTGTGTTCTGAAATGTAGCTCTATATAAGGGTTTATAATTAATACCTAAAACCTGCATTAAAGAAAGAAAATTGCATGCAGAATAGCAATTTGTGAAGTGTGTTTTGTAATCTGTAGTTTGTTGTACAAGCTGAGCAACTACCATTTTTTTCCCAATTTAAGATTTTATTACAATTTCTCTTAAGCTGGAGGTGTTCAGTTTTTGCAGTCTGCCAAGAACCTTGTTCACCTTTTGTATTTTGGGATTTATGACTACCTTAAGCAAAAAAATCCATGCTCCTAACTAGTTAAGGTTACTTTTACTCAAGCAGCACCTTGTGCACTGAATATCTGTAACTCACTTTTGTTTCGCTTCTTGGCTTACAGGGAGGAGCTGTAAAAAAAATCACCTAGTTGTTGTTTTTTTTAAAAAAAAAGCTTCCTAGTTCTAACACTTCGGACTTTCTGAGGTTTGGGGCTGATCTGTAAATTGATCTTTAGCACAGTTAGACATGCCTTGCAGCATAACACAGAGTGAAAACATGTGGAAATGTGGGAGTTGTTGCCCTTCTCCTTGGACATTAGCCTAGTAGCGTGTCTTTGACATTTGTCACCAGCATAACATCCAGCTTACTTCATGCTGGGAGTTACCTGCCTCATTTTTAAGACTTGCAGTGTAAATTTGAGGTGCTAAAACCAGGAGGGTGGAATATGATATCAAGTGAAATTACTGCTGGTTTTGGGCATCTCTTCAAAACAGACTAAGCTGTGATAATCAAGACCAAGGAAGTTTGAATAACTCAAAAATGTGTGGGTTTTTTTTATTTACTTCTTTTGTTTTTAAAAAGAGAAATCCTAACTATGTCCACTAGACTGATAGCTGTGAATGTCATTTGAGTAAGGGCAGCCCCAACTCTCATTAAAATGCAAACCCTAACCAGACCAACATGGGATGGCAACCGCAGTGTGGGTGCTGTTGGAAATTGGCCATCATGGTTTTAGGAACATCTGTGGTTCTCAGTTTGAACTCATTTGCAGAAACGGAGTAAATAGTTGTGCCAAACTGTTCATTTGCAAGACATGCACAAAGGAAGTGGCTTATTTCAACTTGTTTTTTGTTTGGGGTTGTTATGGGTTTGTATCTTCAGAAGAGCAAAGCAGTTGTTAGTTGCTGTGAAGTTGTTTATTGTAAAGGCACAGCAGTCTCAAATGGCAGAGAGTCCCAAGTGTTACAGTTTATGCTAAAAGCTTTTGGCATAGAGTCCTGATTAGAAGTAGAAGCTGCAGCCTGATACAGAGTCTTGAGAGGCAGATGCTCCCTGGTCTGTCTTCTGTTCTTTTCTTCTTTGATAGTAGTGATGATGATGATGGTGGAGGAAGAGAGCGAACAAGAGAGGAGAGGGTCTCTCCCCAGTGCACGACTTCTTATTTACAAATTACCCAATGGACTAAAAACACAAATCTGAAGCATTTCTTCTAAACCCATTAGAATTCTGGTTCTATAATATGAAAGTTTGTGTATAATTTGTGCATATAGCCTATCTGTTCTGTCTGAAGAATGTAAGCAATATTCTTACTATATTTTTATTATGTCCAGAGCTATGTTATTGAGCTCTCACTGCAGCTTGTTTTTGAAACTTATTTTTTGCACTAGATTCTAAGGCTTTTGCCCTTTAAGACACTTAAAACACATACTTGCTTAAGTTTACACCTCTATTTCATATGAGTGGCTTAATATAATTTAATTTCTCTAAAATCTTTAATTCAATTTCTGCATACTGTTCTCTCTCTGAGAGACTCAGAGAGGCCTCTGTTTTTCACACTCCAACAGTTTTTTGTATTTTATATGAAAGAGTGTGTCAAGAATAGTGCAGTGAATACCTGAATACAAACAGAACTGTTACAATTGGGATTACTTTCTGGTTCTTGTTACTGGCCTGTGTTGGTTTTTCTTTATTTTAAGGAGATTTTTGCTAAAAATAAGAGACTGCCATCATTTTTTGTAACTGTAGATGAAAATGCAGAGCTGAGTGATGCAATTGAATTATTAATTGCAAAAGCTGCAGTAAGTGTGGAACTGTGTGTGTATACATGTGTGAACATGTACATACAATTATCCAAAAGGCTAAAGCATCTTTCTGAAACTTGTTTTTTTCTGCAGGAAAAAGCCTACCTGTATGACAATTTAAATATATTTTGTAATGTTTCAGTCTTTCAGTTTTGAAGGTTGTTTTAGCATGCAAAGAAAACCTGAAAAGGCATTTCCTCCCCTTTTAAATTTCTTTATACCTTTTTCCCTTCCCTTTTTCCTCTTCACACTGAAAAAGATGGGGAATGCTTGAGAAGTGTAAAAATATGTATAACAGTTGTTCTCAATGTAGTGGAAACTTCATGTATATGAAATTATTTTTAGTTTTAAGTAAAAAACTTCAAAGAGACAAAAATGATTGAGTTACTACAATTTCAAGTGGGTATTTTTACTATGAAAACTTTCTACAGTCTAAAAAGTATGCCTGGTACTCAGCCAGAAAAATGCCACTTTGATATCTTGATGTTAGTTTTTTTACAAGCTGATTAAAATTATGTACTAAACTCTACTTCCTTAGGAAATAGATGTTCTCATTAAGAAATTGATTTAATTTTATGGAACTACTCAAAGTGGATTTTATTTTTGCTTTAGGTCCTTATCTCCAGCTTTTAGAACTCCAGAGCACCATAGGCAAAGGCATGCTCACGTTAATTATGACTGCGAATATAAAAGCTTTCGTAAGGACCCCAAAAAGTCTATGTCTTGGAGAACAGAGGATGAAAAGTATGGACAAAGCAATTCCAGGTTTGCACCTCATGGAAATAACCACCAGAGAATGTATGAACGTAGGTCACCTTCACCAAACCTGAAAAGAATTCCCGTGGAAGATGCTTACAGTCATAAGCCCTACAGAACACATTCATCTGAAAGGACTGAAAACAATAGGAGATGCCAGTTACCACCAAAATACTCGGAAATGCCTTATAAAGAGCATGATCGTCCATTTTACCAGCACAAAATGGAGGACAGATACATGTTTGATCATTACAAAGTCACTGGAAATGAAAAAGGAATGAAACCTTTTCATAGACCATTAGGGGGTTCATGCAAACTTGAAAGAAAATGGCATGAAGATGACTTGAGGCACCAGAGGTTACATGAAGAGAAGTATGGTCAGTCACCCAGAAGAGTTTCTGATGAATTTACGGCAAGGAGCTCTTTACAGAAGAGGTATAGGAATAAAATAATTAAACCCTGGGTATTGTGGTGTAAAGCCTCAAGTGAAAGTCTGTTTTCATTATAGTTGAAGATAACCACCTTGAAACACCTTGGCCACTTTGTAGTTTAATTATGGGCGACTGGTAATAGTGAAGTATTTGTCTTTTAAGTAAATCGTATTGCTGGCTAGAGTATGAAAGGATAATATTTCCCTCTTAAGAGCCCCTGCACATCTGTACCTTGGCGCGAGGGATTATGGGTTAACTTGCCACGCATTCTGCTGTCCAACATTCTGCACATATAAGTTCTCACTTTCTTCTCTAGTGCAAGTGTAAATTGCTTTATGTCAACACAGGTATCCTGAAGATCACGATTACAGAGAATATGGGCACGCGTCTAAAAGGGCTAAGGAAATGGAGAGGTATGACGGTGGAGATGTAGCAAGGAATTCCAAGTGGAAGCAAGAACGTTCTTTTCCACCCTGCCAAGAAAAGGAGGAGCAAAGATACCCGGGTGTGCAGTCCCACCGGTCAGCCGAGAGGGAATACTTGGGGGGGTCTGTCCCAAAGATAGCCTATGAGTACAGTCACAAACGGCGCAGGCATCCGGACGGGGACAAGGCTTTTCCAGACGACAGAGCTCAGAAGTACGTGAAGCAGGAAGAGCAGAAGTACAGCTCTTCCAAGAGTGCCCGGAACAGCAAAGAGCTGGATTACTTCAGTGGTGGCAGAGCGAGGCGGACTGAACGGCACATTGAAGAACCTGTTAAATACAGTTCAAAGAAGGGCTGCAATGCTTGTGTTAACTCTTCCAAAGCAGATGTTGAGCTGAGATCTTTTAAAAACAAACTGAATGAAAGAGTGAGGAAAGATGGGGAATTGAGGAAAAACGTAGATTCCTCCAGTAGCCAGCGTGATGCAAATCATACTGTTTCAGATGTGAAAATGTCAGATGCCAACTGTATGAGAGAACATCTCACAGTCAAAGTGGATATGAAGAAGATGGTGACCAAGTACAGGTATTGGTTTTCTTTCACCTCTGCTTTCTTCCTGTCTCTTTACAGTTTATGAGCATTGGAGGGAAGCATTGTTTCTTTAGGATGTAACCAGGACAAACTATGATTGTACCTTTTTAGTTTTATTTCTTTTAAAATGGCAACTTTTCTGTCTGGGCAAGTTAACTGTTTAACTCCTATTAAAATAAACAAAACCAACTAACCAACCAAAAGCAACATTTTATGCAGATGTAGGAAGTAGAAAGAGTAGATATGCCCAATATCTGTAGTTAGTAGTTGGTTGTGATAAGTAAACGTGTTATTTTTATTTAAAAACAAAACCCTCAAAAAAACAGAAACCTAAATGCAGAAAAGCCCAGTCCAGTGCTTTAATCTGAAATACGATGGCATTTTTTAAACTGTCTTCCCATCTTTTTTCTAAAAATCAGCTAACCTTTAAATGCATAAATCTCAAGCACATATTCAGATATTAAAGGTATCGAGTTCAGTAAAACTGCCACAAATGAGAGATCTCTGGGTTGTCATTTATTGTTATAACAAAGTGGCAACCTGTTGAGGCATCAGAGCTGAAAAGCAGTACAGTCTGCTTACAAATGTATTCTGTGTAATACTTGTGTTTGCATTTAGCATTCCTAGTGCTGGCTGCAATGGAATAAAAAGTGGCAGTACTGTGAAATTTTAGATGGCAAGTACATGATAGGGAGCAAGCAGCTTGGTTTTGAGAGGTTCTTGCAGGGTTTTCTGGTTTGTTGTCTTGCTGTTAGAGGCCAGAATATCTTGTATTAGTAGTAATTGCTTTTGGAAGAGATTACCTTGCTTTCCAAAGTGATCAGCCTTCATTTTAAAGGTATTCTGCCTCTTGTCCCAAGTAAAACATCTATATAAATTTCCTTCTCTTTGCAGTATTTCAAAAATACGTAATACAGCAGAGAGTTACAAAGACAAATTACTGCACCTAAGGGGCTCATATTAAAGACTGAGCAAAGAGAGGTGGAGTAATGCCCATTACCCACAATTGGGCTAGGATGAGGGTTTGACTTCCTGAATGGTAATATAAGGAAAGTTGTGGGGTTTTGTTGCAAACCCAAAGGATGTTTCCTCTATCTAGGAGCCTCTTGCTGCTGTTTTTGTGAAGGTCATGCACAATGGACATAATAGCTGTTTGCAGACCAAAGAAACTACTGCATTGATTACAGCTAATTTAATGTATGGACAGTTTGCTTGTGCAGCCAAAAGTGCTACATATTTTATTTTTTCAAATATAAGAACACTAATTTTACGGAAGCTGGTGATTTGGAATACTCATGCTGCTTACTTTAGGCATTTAAGAAACACCTGACTTGAAATGACTCAGCTAAGAAGAATAGTTTCTTTATAAACCTGGGGAGCAGGTAGATAATTCAAATATCTTAGCCCGAGGTTGCTGGATTCCTTCTTGCATGCATTTATTCCCATTTTTCTAGGGGAAAATAGATGATTTCTGCTACAGGCTATTTCTGATACAATTCTTGTATGAAATTCTAGTCCTGTATGCTTCTAATACAGCATGGCTAGGCACAAAATCACTTTGCAGAATGAACAATTGAAAGTCTTCATCCTAAAAGCTTTTACATGAGCTCTTAGAGTCCTTAATTTGTCTTTTGGAATGACAAGCATTTTCCTTGCAGCAAGAACAGTAGGGTTGTTGAAGTGTTGGCTTTCTTGTCAAAATAATTTTTGAGCAGCAGTGCAACCATTTGGGGTGTAAACTTATTTAGAATGAGTAAAAATTTGCAAAAAGATGGTAAGCACGTTCTTGAGTTCACACACTACTACTGAAGCAGTTTCACTGCTGTTTCACTAGGCTGAAGTGATGATTCAGTTCCAAAGATGTGAGACTTTTTTTCTTATTTCTGAACTGTTCTTGAAAATTACCTGGTAACTCCTTATAAACAAAACACAGGCATAATTGCCTTTTAGAATTCTAAAGAAGTCTATCAGGATTATAATTTTATCTAGATTTGATAACCTAGTTGAATTAAATTTAAAATTCACAAATTTTGTATTGCATACTTCACAGAAACAAAGATTCCTGAGAGTGAAATTCTCTTCATATTTTATTATAGATTTTCTTCCTTGTGGCCTTACAAGTTTTTTAATTTAAAAAAGGAACAAAATGAGACTTTGGCTTTTAATCCCATTTATTTCCTAGCATGAACTTCTTATTTGTTTTGTTCTACTAGTCTCTTTCAAGTTTTCAGATTTAAATATTTGCTTTAGAGTAAACTGTACTTTTTTTTTTATTCCAGGACTGCTTCTAGTCACACTACAGAAAGACAGATGTCCCATGATCTGGTTGCTGTTGGTAGAAAAAATGAAAATTTTCATCCAGTCTTTGAACACATGGAATCTGTAACACAAAATGTTGAGAACGACCCATCAAAAGAATTTACTCAGGAAATAATCACAATTATTCATCAAGTTAAAGGTGGCTGTAATATTTGGAGTATATGTATCTGCTTTTATATATATATTACATATATAAATATACATTGTGTATTACAAACATAGATTACTAAACCCAAAGCTGATGGTTTGGCTATGATGTCCCTGTAAATCTCAGGTGTTTGCCATTGGTTTAATTTGTATTTTGGCTCCCTTTTGTATTGTTTAAGGAAAATGTAGGTTCAGGATTTAAAGTAGTTGTGACTGCAGGAAGGTCTCAGGGCATAACTGAGGCAGTATTGTGAAGATTAAAGATCAAAATGATTTTATGCTTGTATGGTAGAATAACCTGCTTGTTTTAGTAAACATGACAGGAAGAAAGGGGCTTTGCTGTAATCACAGCTCTCTAGTATAGTTCCTTTAAATTTTCAGATTAGTGTTAGGCAGCTGCATTATGTTCAGTGTTGAACTTTATAGATTCAAGTAATTTGAGTACTACTATGGTAGAGCTGACAATTGAGTTTAATCTTATAAAAAAAGGTTGTCTAAGTTGGCTGGCCTAATCTTTCATTTGTGAATATTAAACGGCAAGTGGAAATAGTTTGAAATTTCATTTCAGTAGAGTTGTCATGGTATCCTTAAGAGTTAATCTTATAAAAGATAGATTTTCCCACTGTGCATTTCAAGTACTGCAAATAACATTCTTGTATTTAATATCTCTTCACAGCAAATTATTTTACATCTTCTGACATAACTCTGCATGAGCGGTTCTCAAAAATTCAGGATAAATCAAGTGCAAATACAAATGAAGTTAAAATGCATTTGGATCCAGAAATTCACAGGTAACTGAACTTTTGGTCTTAATTTATTTGCATTGAGGTAATTAATCTTCAGTACACTTTACACAGTGTGAGGTTTTTATTCATTATTTTTACGTGCCTGTCGTCTTTAAAATGTTCTGTGGCCTGGTCAAGAATACTTTGCTTTTATAGTGATGGCATTTCTTTTTATGCAGTATTTTTGTGTTCCAGGAGGATTGACATGTCTCTAGCAGAACTTCAGAACAAACGAACTGTGCCATCTGAATCTTTCCAGGTACCTTGATTGCTTAAATTTTGGCAAGCAGTAAGTTATTATTATAGATACATTATAGATGTAAGCAATGTTTTCCCCTTGCTATTGGAACATAATTTTTACATGCTGTGAAGACCAGCAGTAATTCTGAGTATTTGGGAAAAAATGCACACCTGAGCATATTTACAGATACCACAGTGATGCAAGTGTACTGTGTTCACTGAGCAGTAAAATGCAGATGTGTTCCCAAGAGCAGCTGGAGTGTGATTATTCATGCTGCTTGAACCCCCGTTTTAAAATAATGTAACTACTGAGTCCCTGACTGATATGTGGCTCTTGGTTTTCCTCTGAAGTTACAAAAAACCGTAATGTTTCTTCTACCCTAATGTTACAATGACTCAAAGTCCACATAATTCCTCAGAATGCTATTTTATCCATGCTTTCATCGGGGTCATAAGATTTTCTATTTTCCCCTTTGATCTGCTTGCTGTGATTTAGTTACCATGTCTTTTCTATAGTACAGGTACGTGGAGATTCTCCTTGATTAAGCATGGTAGAACTTCTTAAGATTTACTGAAACTTTAATGAGTATTTCTGCCTTGGCAACTCCATGCAGAATTCTAGTGCTCTGTTCACTGCTATTTGGAAACTTGTAAAAAGGCAGATGGTGCAAGGAAGGATAATTGCTTAGGACCACTTTTTATTGCTTTAGATTTTAGATCCTTGGGTTGATGTGAACCTGTCCTATGTGCAGACAGCTGAACTATGTTAACAGGTTATGTACAGGATGCTGCCCCTGAAGGACAGAATCAGGTTGGTGTTCAGTTCTTAGCAGCTAACTTGGCTTCAACCCTTCCTTTTAACTAGAACATTGTAAGAGTGTTAGAAGATCCAAATGATCTACGGTATGATATAGAAAGGAGAAGAAAAGAGAGATTGAAGAATGAAGATGAGAGAGTGTTTCATGTAGATGATGTAACTCCAAGGTAATGAGCAAATAATCTTGTTGGCCCAAGCCTTAAGTTCCCCTGTGTGTTCATTTTTGGGCCCTTCCACAGTAACGTTCACATTTGTGGTGATTCTTTTCCACAGTTAGCTCTTAAAAGTTTGACTGGGCCTGAAATTCAACTGACATACCTTGCAAACTACTCTGTCATGAGGTATTACCTTGAAAGAGATTAAACTGCAGTGGGCAAAAATGAAAAGCAAGCACAAATTGTAGTTCTGAATGAGAAGAGAGGACAAAGACAGTTTGGAAAAGTTTTTAAGTATTTTTAAACTCCTCAGTGTGCCATGTAACAACATTCTCCTTCATTTTGCAGTTAAAAGCATTCTAGGATTATTATATTGTTTTGTTGCCCTACTGGTGTGGTAATGTGGAATATCAGCAAATAACTGGAGTTTTTCTGATTCTTGGAGAATTTGCAAACTTAGATTTTTGGAATAGTGTTTTACTCCTATGGATTCCTCCAACAGGTTTGTTAAAGGCTTTTGCCCCAAAGGTGTTTGCTAACCTCAGTCATCTTGTTCCAGTTTTGCTGTTGTGAGGTCAGTTGATTAGAGAGGGACTGCTGGTAGAAATGTTGATTAATGAATTTCCAGAGTGTAATAAAATGTATCCACACAGCAATCATAGTTTCTTATGCAGATTGTTCTTCGTGTGCTGCTCTTTGTTCATTTTAAATGAAGTCTGGCATTAACAGCAGCTAATGGCAATACACACATTTGGTAAAACAG
This sequence comes from Catharus ustulatus, assembly GCF_009819885.2. NCBI lineage: Eukaryota > Metazoa > Chordata > Aves > Passeriformes > Turdidae > Catharus > Catharus ustulatus. The sequence continues at coordinate 109,434,196 of NC_046222.1, read as the reverse complement.
ACTTGTGAAACTGTAGAAGAAATTTCTTGTATTTGAGATTCTTGAAAAAAAAAAAAGGTTAACGAGTGGGGAAAACAATCCCTGGACTTGCTTCTATCTATTGTGAGAAATGTGAATTTCCCTACCAAATATGGCTCTCGTGGAGTTTGTTGTCAGGGATTCCACTGTCAGGGAAATGTGGGCTGAGGGCAGTAATGGCATGAATGATATGTAGAATTTTCCTGAGGTTGAGAGGCTGTAGTAGCTCACATGAGATACTGGCAGTGCCTCTGAGCTTATTATAAGTGCATTGTTGTTTTTTCCTTTATTTTGCAGCTATGAAAAGTGTTTCTGTGTATTTTGTAAAACACACATTCTGACTTCTGGTGGTTACTTCGCATGGTTAATGTTTTATTTAGAAGTTTGTGAATGCATCTGTATTAGCAATATTCTTGGTAAAAAACCAAACAATAAAATCTAACAAAACAACCAAAAGCATAAAAACAAGCAAGCAAAGCCCAAAGCCAGAATCAACTGCTTGCTGAGGATGAAACTGGAGGATGTAGCTGTCCATCTAGAGCTTCTGTGGGGTGGGGAATGTCGTGGAAGGACAAGTTCAGTTCAACTTTCAGCGGTAGTTGGGAGTGCTCGGGCGCAGGAAGCGTTTCCACCATCGGAGGGCAGCAGTGACCGGCGCTGGGCTGGGCTGGGCGAGCCTGGCTCCACAGCCGGGATTCCAGGAGCAGTCTCTGCTCCTTTATCATTGCATAAGAGAATACAGATTGCTATGGAATTCTGTGCAGTTTCAGCTTGGACTAGGAACTTGTTGATTTTCCGAGGAAAATTTACTTACAAGCTGTCACTTTGCACTTGTGATACAGATGCTAGAATAAGCTACTTTAAAATGCAGGGTGTTGATATGCTGTTGCTTTAGATATTAATTATTCTCACTTTCTCTCTCACACATCAGGAATCAGCAAAGCTGCAGTCTTTCAAAGTTACAAACATCTCAAGTTGATGGTTTCCAAAAGCCTATGAAGTTCATTAAGCCACCTTTCAGGAAATTTATTGGGAGACCTCAGCTGGTAAGCCTAAAAGTAGAAATAGTAACTCTTGCACTGTTAATGTATAATTCATATTTTGCTGCATTGTCTGTGCCGATGTAAATTTAACAATCTGTGATGGTTTGCCCTTTTAAATTTTGAGTGAGGCTTTTTTATCTTCTGTCTGTGCTCAACAATAAAACTACTCATAATTTCACAGTTCTAGTGCAAGAGGACTGCCTTGGGTATTTTTTGAAGCAAAGATGAGTACATCTGAGCTAAAACTGCTTTGATACCACTCCTTTTCATAAAGGAAGTTTGTGTCTAATATCATATTTCTTCTACATAATGGTGTAATTACCTAAATGATAAAATAGAAGGCCTTGTTATTGAGCAGATAATCTGAGCTAAGTAGTTTGAGAAAAATAATACTCTCCTGCTTTCTAGTTGTCAGTGGTATGAAGGGAAGGCCTGATTCTTGTGTAGGTGGTATTGTTATTGAAACAGTGTTTCTTTTCTCTTCATTATGATAAAAGTTCTGAAAACCACTTATTTAAAATAAAAATGAGGAGCAAATCACAGAAATAACAAGAAATATCTGGAAAATGTTCCTGAGGATGAAAGTTAAACAATGGAATATCACATCTCTTGAGTATTGCATTTATGAAACCTAGTTTTGGACAATTATTCTTTAGGCTCTCTTTCTGTGGTGTACTTCAATACTGAAGTGGGCAAGACAATGTTAGGTCCAGTAGAAATAAATTTGTTTCTTGTGGAAAGTTCTTTCTGAAGAATTGTAGTCAATTCTAGGTGTTTGCGCTTGTTTAACCTGGGGAACTGGTGAGACCAGAAGAGCTTTTTTAATGTGTGCAGTATAATTCTAAACCACTTTTTTTTTCCTGACAACTGCAAAATAAGGAGGAGACTAACAAAAGTTACCATTCTTTTTACACTGTAACTAATGCCCCATGGGAGAGGGTTCCAGGAGCCCAAGAAACTTCCCTGAGCTCCATCAAAAGTAGCTTTCGTGTAGTCACTTCTCAAATGTAGCTGCTTTGCCTTCAGTATAAAGGAACAGAAGTTTTTAATGGTAAAAAATAGTACTTACTCGAGACTAAGATTCAGGTCTCCCAAAGCAAGTAATGGCTTGTTGAGTAACTGCATTGGATCTGGCTGAGATGGAGTTCATTTTCCATAGCAGCCCTCACAGTGCTATGCTTTGTGTTGGTGGCCAGAGAGGTGCTGCTGACAGCCAGTGTTTGGCTACTGCTGGGCATCACAGGTGCCTCTCCCACCTTTCCACCCCACACCCACTAGGCTGGGGGTGGGCAAGATCTTGGGAGGGGACATAGCCAGCACAGCTGACCAAAACTGACCATATGATCTCATCTGCTCAGCTAAGAGAAAGGAAATAATAATAATAAAAACTCAGAAAGAAAGGAGAGTGTGGGAGGTAATTGGTTGTTGTGATGTTTGTCTTCTGGAGCAACCACTGTGTACTGAAGCCTGGCTTCCTGGGAGGTGGCTGGACATTGCCTGCTGGTGGGAAGTAGAGAAGAAATCTTACATTTTCCTTTGCTTCTGTGTGCTGTCTTTGCTTTTGCTTTATTAAACTGCCTTTTTGTCTTGACCCATGTGGTTTTTTAAATTTTATTTTCTCACTCCCAGCCCTGCTGAGGAAGGGAGTGGTAGAGCTGATTGGTGGGTCAACTCACCACAGTAATACTGTAACTGCAAATAGAAAGGAGGTTGATTTGAAAAAGACACTGAGTTGTTGTTAGATGTGGTGAAGATTCAGGAAGATTGAATTTTCATATTTAAAAGTGAACTTCAAATATGCAGCTTTTAGGAAGTCCTGCATTGCAGTAAGGAGTAATTCCTTTGGAACAACTGTAGCTGTGAAGGCATGGGTATTGAAAATGCAAGGCATCCTAAAGAAGGAATGGTCTTCATGGTCTGCCTTACAGAAGCTGGTTTGCAGACAAGTAGAAAAATCAAAAACTTTCGTTAAATAATCAAATATAATATTTATGATGTTAATATTCAGTAATTTGCATCAAGTAGTTCTAATGTTAATATTTCTGGGAGTGTACTTTAGCCTGAAGAAAGGTAGGGATAGGGAGGGCTGTATCTGGAGTTAATTAAGACAAGCTTTGTTTTCATTCCTAGAGGTTTATTTTGAACTATAATGGGAAATTTTCCTAAACTTTTTTTCATCTTGCTGGATTCCCAGCTTAAAGGAAAAGTGTACTTCAGCTGGGAGCTTCATGATTTAATTATATTGTATGTGGAAAGTTAATTTGATTTTCTGGAGTGTTTTTATTTTCTTAGAATAAGAAGGGAGCTGGGGAAGTTCCTGGGGTTTTTTGGTTTTTTGTTTTTTTGTTTTTTTGGGTTTTTTTGGAAAAGCCATTTTGATCTCAATAAAATCTTTCTTTCTCTCTTTTTGTTCTTTGAATATCTTCTTGTCAAGGCATTGCAAGAAGCTGAATAGCTGACTTGTAGGCAGTAATATAGTATAAAAAGAAAAAAGAAGGCTAACTTAAATCCTAGTTAAAAGTTATCTTGGGTTCTAGCATCATTCCACTATGTTTATAGCCCCTTCTCTGTCCACATCATTATTAACAGTTTTGCCAGAAAGGTTTGGTAGTTTGTTAGAGGACAGAAATTCTGGGAATAGCAAAGTTACATTTGCGTTTATTATTAAATATTAGTATATATAAAATACTTCAGGAGAGTTCTCTTCTTTTTAAAATATATTTCAAGCTGATGCAATTTCCTTTATGAAAACAGAGTTCAACAGCATTGGAATGCTTCTGTGGTTATTCAAGAGTGGACCATAAACAAATTTATTTGATTGCTAAGAGTTCATTAGCATGTTCATTCTGTCTGCATAGAGGACTATAATGTAATACATGCAAGTCTATGCCAGTGCTTCTGTAAATATTGGTGATCCTATGCAATGAGGGATGAGAATGGCATCCTTTAGCTATCATAGGGGAAGTTGGAAAAGAGCCAAAATGTGCAGGTAGGTCGGTGGCTGGAGGAGTGCTCTGTTTTAGGCAACCACAGCTGTTTGATTGCAGCTGTTCAGTGTGTTGACACAAGTTCAATACTATTTGTCTATGTGACTTGCTTTTGAAATTGTGCTGCTGTGGCAGTCAAGCAATTCTTAAATGCTTTCTTGAAATAAGGAGTTAAAAGTAGCATTTTCTAAGGACCTCAATGTGCTGCAGATTGTTTGTTTGCTGTGGAGGTGTGTCTGTGCTACACTAACCTGTGATGGCCATGTGCTAGCCAGGAGGTGCAGAGTACCAATCTTGTTGCCCTTGTTCCTGAGGCAGACCATGACTGCTGTAGCAGCCTGTGTGCTACACTTGATACATGCAAGTGCAGGCATCTGGGAGGGAGGGAGGGAGGGATGGAGAACCTTTATTGGGCTGTTAGCTGTTTAGATCTCTCCAAGAGGATGACATTCCAGGAGGAGGTCTGTATCTTCTTTAGCTTCTGGGAGCTCTGCTGTCCCTTCAGCCAATGCTCCTGCTACTCCTGGTCCTTCAAATAGTGACATTGTGTCAAACACTACAAGACTGAAAGTGTTGCAATATTTGTTAGCATAACCTGAACAATTTTTTTTTCTTGAATAATTTAGTAACATGAAGCTATAACTGTTTTCCTACTAGAATTCTTACTATTCTTCAAGACCAAGTGACACTTACCCCCACAGACGTATTAGAGGACACCTTGAAAATGCAGGACCCATCAGAAGGCACTTTAAGGTACAGATCACTTTTTATAGGGTGTTTGTTATATAAAATTGTTGTTGAACCTGTTGAGTTGGGTAACTCAAGACATGCTTTTGAAGGTATGAAGTGCCAGGAAATAGTGTCAAAGCCTGGTTGTTTCTGTTGGATTAATGGGAGGCTTAGCTTTTAGTAGGTAAGAGGGCTGGCAGTGGATTGAGCAGGCTTGTCCAGTGTTGTCTGCAAGCAGTTGAAATAAATAGGTTACTGCAGAGTCAGGAGTAAGAATTGCAGGAATTGCACAATGACTAGAAAACTCATCTGTCTAAAACCCAAGCTGCTGAACTTTTTTCCTTCACGTGACAGAAGCCTGAACTTTTTCCAAAGACAGGAAGACATGAGTTGTGTTACTTTCAAAACTGTATTACTGTTACTTTATTAACCTTTTCATGTAGGGATTTCTGAGGAAATAATGTCTTGTGAATACCCTGCATACTGCTAACTATGTATCAAAAAATTTGAAAGAAGTGAGGATTTATTCTTGGGGCCTCAAGAGGGTAAAGAGATGGCAATTGTTTCTTTCTCAGGTAGGGCAGTGGCCTCTTAATGCCTTCTAATTGTAAAATATATCCTGGGTTCAGCAAAAAACCAAATTTTTTTTTTTTTTGCTGACAGTGACATGCTGTGCATGGGTCCAGTTAGAGCTGTTGAAGTGAGAAAAGTATTAATCAAATCTAAAACAACTTAAACTAATTTTCTACCTTGAAATTGCCCCTACATTTTTAACATCCATTCCTAAGAGTAAAGTAATATGCAGAATAGTCACCTTTCCTGTTTTTCAGATAGTGAGGTAAAATTTTAATGGCTAATTAGCTGAAACTTTGAAAGGTGAGGAAGTGTAGATGTGGGTTGTGGGGTTTTTTTCCCTTCTTCCTCCCACCCCCACCAAAACATAAGAATTGTTGGATAAAAAGACTTTGTTCAACTTAAGTGTGCTTTACCACCCAACCTTGTCACATAGCTGAGCTAACACCAACAAAATCTTCTGTCTTTATTCTGCTGGAGAAAGTCTCTTTCTAGGTTAAAACAGTTCAAAGTGTTCAAAGCCCGATACAACTATTTCAACACTTCAGAAGATTGAAGCCTGTTATTCTGTATCCTCTTTGTATTGTCAGCCTCCAGGTGATGGAGAAATCTAGCACTGGCTGCTAGATCCCTGGGGCATTGTTGGTAATAGATGCTCCTTTCATTTACATCATTCTGCAGTTCTGCTGATTCTACAAGCAGGAGAGTGTCCATTTAAGTTGTCACCTCACGTATATATGAATGTTGCAGTACCAGTGATCTGGCCCCTGGCTTTAATATTTATAGGGAAAATGGCATATGCACTTGTACTGCAGTTTGCTTATGTGTATAGCACTTCTGTCATTGCCATGGAAACAGTGGTGTTGATTTGACTTAATTTCTTTAAGTTTTTACATTTAAATTCCTCTTGCACAACAGAGTTCTTATCTTGCTGTGCTGTTGGTGCAATGGAGATGACTTGGCTATCTTCTACATTCAGAACTTTCTTGGCTAATAATTTAAAAGAACAACAACATGTAAAGAAACAAAAACCTCACCCAAAAACCCATATGGAATTCAATTCTGTCTTCCCCTCTCCCAAAAAAATCAAGCCCCACACAATTTTTTCTTGCTATATAAAATGGGCATATTTAAACTTAATAAGCAAAAAGTGATGACTACTAAGTGTTTTAAAAAAACATATGGTCTGCACTATGTTAAACTTTTTGGGAAAAGAAAAAACTGCTATTCTAAAATATCTTATAAAGCATCTGGAGAAGTCTTACAAAATTTAAAAGGTCTTTTTTGTAATGACCCTTTACCTTGAATCATTAATCAGCCTTTAAGTAAGTAAATGCAAAATAATCTTTAAAACTAAACTGCATTTAGTGCTTAAAAAAAGTCCAGTGTGTTATTGGCTGTGGTGGGTTCACCCCTGCCAGCAGCTTAGCACCACACATCTGCTGCTCACCCTCCCCTCAGCTCCCTTCCTTTCCCTGCAGGATGGGATGGAAAATACAGAGAGCAAAAGTGGGAGAACTCATGAGTTGAGATGAAGACATTTTTAAATAGTGAAGAAAAAAGTGATGCAGTCACTCACCACCTGTCACAAGGTGACTGATGCCCAGCTGGTCCTCAAGCCATGGCTGCTTGCTCCAAAACCCCCTTCCCTCAGTTTCTGTTGCTTAGGAGGAGATCATGTGGTGTGTAGCATCCCTGTGCTCAACTTGGGCCACCTGTCCTGGTTGTGTCCCCTTCCAGCTTCTTGCCCACCCTGGTGTCTTTGCTGAGCAGCAGCATAAGGGAAGAGAAGAAATTGTTGGTGCTGTGCAGGTACTGCTGGGCAATAGCCAAAACACTGGTGTTTTGCCAGTGCAGTTTTAGTCACAAATCCAGAACACAACACCATGCATGCTTCTGTGAAGAAAATTAACTCCATCCCTGTCACACTCAGTGCAGCCATATGTGTTTGCTCATAGAGCTTCAGGCTCCTTAGGGATTGTCATTAACATCATTTATAAAACAGTCCTAATGTAAAACTAGATGCCACTTTAGCAGACTCCTTTCTTATTTCTAGACCAGAAGTTATTGATGTTTTCCACATACTTTAGATTATCTTGTTTTGCTATAATCTGTGTGTGACTGAGGTGTCTGTATGCCAAATGTATATATAATCTGTTAGTTTTGTCTACAACTGATGCTGTTCTACATTAATATTACTGCTGTGTCCTTCCCTCCCCACTTACAGAACATGTAGGTGCTTGAGTTGAAACTTCTAAACTGTTTGTAAGGCAGTTTTCCATATCTTGCACCTTCTCCCCATCCCTTACTTGTTCTGGTCCCTTGTTTATTGTCATACATTTGCAGTGGCAGACCACCAAGTGTTCTTTCCAGTCAATGAACTCAAAGGGAACCATAGCAGGAGTAGGGAAAAGGGAACTTTTAATTCTGTGTTCAGGGCATTAATCCAGCATTAAAGTGCCCTTCAGTTTTCCCTGTGGTAGGCATAGACCCACTTAATACAACCTAGTGCAAGGAAATTCTTTGTGCCTGCACTGATACTTTTCAGAAAAGTGATTGGCATTGAATAGGCTCTTGCAAGTGTCCTCCATCAGAGTAATCCTGGGGAAATGATGAGGCCATCTAAGCTTCTCACTTGTCTCCTGCAAAGTAGGTGGGTGAAATGATTTGGGAAATAACAGAACCTCTGCATTTGCATAAAGAAACCTCTGTTCTCTACAGTTCTTTCTTTATTGTTCACCACCCACACAGTGGAAAACACAATGGAAAAAGTGGTACTAAAGTTATTGCAACCTCAGAGCATGTGATTTTTCATGAAGTGATCCTTACTCTGTCAAAAGGAGACAGATTTCACCAAATGAATTTTGTCATGCTCAAGAAGGGCTATTTCTGTGACATACTTTGTTTTCTCCTACCCTTCAAAGGTGTTTGTAAAAGATAGGAAGAATTTATATGATCAAAAGGTTTTCTCTGGTTTTAGATGAAAACCCATTATTTAAATTTGGAGTGGCTGTTCAAAAACTTAAAATGGCAGTGCTGGAAAAATATGGAAAATTATAACAAATAAGTATTTTATTACTCTAAAGATTTATACTGCCTATTTTATTGGTGATCTGAGTGCCTAGGGATGAAAATATTTTTTAAACTTTAGCTGCTGTGATCAGTGTTGATCTTGCTATGTTCCTTCTGTGTGTTTATAATGTCTTTCACCCTTAAGTCTTCTGATACCTCTTGGCCTCTGCTCCTAGTCCCACACTAGGTTACTCTGCAGTATTCCAGTGTGGAGGTATCAAAGGCATAGAGAATGCCTGTGTGTTCAGACTGTCAGACATTAAAGCTCTAGGAAAAACATATGTACTGACTTGTGTTAGTGTGACTCTGTAGACTCAATGTGTCCCCACTGCAGGCTTGGCATTGCTGAATTTGATAGTGGCAGTGAGGTGTTGTCTGAAAGTTTTTAGTTGATGCAGTGTGCCTCATTAACAGTTGAAAAATAAGTTAAAATGTTGTACATTACATTTTTTCCTACAAGGAAGATAATGTCAGATGTTTTAAACAGCAAGTGCAGTACACCAGTTCTTTGAGCCACATGGTCTGAGGAATGATACATGGATGAGGTATCATGGATAATGATAAATGAAGAGGGTGTGCACTTGTGCTTGCTTCTGTCATTGTGTACTGAAAGTTTTACATGTGCTGTAAATATGAACTTTTGAGTTTTGGTGCCCTCATTCTGCACATCTTTTTCTTCTTTTCCCCACCCTAACAGAGCAACTTTGCAGACGGCCGTTTGCAATCCCATTATAAATCAGGCTTAGTGCAGAAGGGTTTATATATTCAGGCTAAGTACCAGCGGTTGCGATCTGTTGGTGTAAGGGGATTTGCCACTAATAAATTCAGAGATGGATTTTTGAGGAAAGAAAAGGTAAGTTGCATTGATTTATTTTTCATTTAAGCCATTTGTAAAATATGCATATTCATAAGATACATTGATTTTCTGGGATGTTGGCTCTTTGTACTTCACTGGCAAACTTGACTGCACACTCCTGTTTCCTCCCTGTTTATTCTATGGAAACTTGCTGAAATTTCCTTTGGGTAAATCAAAGGTGCCCTCTCAGATTCTGTGGTTGCTTCTGTTTCAGTATTTTTTCCTCAAGCTCAGCTGATTACTCTTCCTACTGACAGGACCAGAAATTGTCCCTTTGTAGAATAAAATATTCTGTCCTGTTAAATCTAAGAGAAGGATATTAATAATTTTTTTAATGCATCTGTGTGCTTCTCCTTTTTGTTATGTTACCATAATTATGTGCTTTAAAGTATGCGCTGGGGTGCTGCTCTGAACGAAACTTCCTGCACAACATAATGTCTTGTGAAAAATGGTTTGATAAGCTTAAACTGAAATAAGCACATCTGGTTTATGGTGTTTTGATTTGCAGAGTGTATGGGCCAACAATAATCTTGAACTGCTTCAGAACTTTTGAACCATATAAAATGTTGCAGCTTTTGTGAGGATCAGTAGTTAAAACTAAGTAAATCCTTTATTAGAATTGATCAAAGTAGTATGAAGTTACTTGTGACATCAGGGAATTGGATTAGATGACCTACACAGTTTACACAGGCCCTTTGCAGTTCTGTGCTCTGTGTGTGTTTTTGTTTTGTAACTCTGTGTCCATCCAGCTACAAGTAAATACACTTGAATACATAAGTATTTGTAGTGGGATTAGAGTTTAGCTCTTGGAGCCCAGAAGCACCTTTAAAGCACAGGTTCTTACAGCTGTTTGCAAAACTCCTCAAGTTTACAGCCCAGTGGGCAGAAGAAAAAGCCCCTAAACGCCTTAGGGAAACGCACATGTAAAAACCAAACCAAAAAAACAAACAATAAAAACCCAAACATCAGAAAGAAAACCAAGCACTTGAAACAGGGTAAAGACATCACTTGTTACTGAAGTAGTTGGGCAAACATCTCTTATATTTGCGTGGGCTCTGAGAAGTATTATCTCTGAAGGCTAAATTGAATTGGAATTAGTGGAAAATAGAAGGAGAAAAATATTCCCCCTGAAAAAAATAAAACTATGGCCCTGTAAAATGGGTATAGAAGTGTTACAATTTTGTTGTAGTGAGCTATTCCCAATAATTTCCAGTTTTCTGTAACTAGCTGTTAACATTCTTGTCTGGAGCCTATAAAGCATACATAAAACATTCTGGCTACTAGATATTATGATTTGAATCAGAGAATCAATCACTGAGTTCTTTTTTTTTTTTTTTTGGCCTGATGAATTTGTGTCTGAGTTCAAGTGAAATAAATCCTGAAAAATAAGTATGATAGCCATTTTCTTAATAGCATACTCTGTTTGCTGGTTGGCTAATTCCTGAAAACCAAAACTTCCTGAAATTGTAGCCTTTTGCCCATCATTTTGTCTGTTGTAATGATAAAACTTGTCAAGATCTGTTAAACAGGTCTGAACATCTTTATTTCACTTTATTTAATTTGAAATAATAATGCTGCTTATGTATCTTCTAAGGTACAGTTTTTATAATTGTGCTGTTTGAATCCATAATTGAGTCTTGCATTTTACGTACAGTACTTAGGAAGTTTGGGAGGGTTTTTCTGCTATTAAAACTGACAGTAATGGTTTGTTTTTTTTCTCTGTGTAGGGAAATCTAAATATTGCAACAGAAACCTGAACTGAGCTGAGATCCTGAAGTTGAAACAGATAACACAGCAAAGGGAGCATCTGTTTGGTTTTTGACAACTTTCTCAAGACTTAAAATAGGATAAAGGAACTAACGCTGTAACTTTCTTGATTACAAAATAACTTTATTTTGAATGCTGCAGAACTTTTTTACAGTTTTAATAATTGCTTTTAAAGTACAGTATTCAAATGAAACATTGTATTATGTACCTTTTAGTTCTGTTTGCATACCAGTCTCAAGTAAGGAAGTCATTGAAGGGAGTCTTATTTGTTGAATACTTTTTCTCTAAGCATGATGTTACAGATGGAACTTGAGTTGTAATACCCAGAGGTTTATATGTTGAAAGTTTATTGCTAATGTAATAATAAAAAGAAAAAAAAAAAAGTGCCTGAATTGTTTGGTAATAGCACATTAGCTCAGGATTTTCCAATTAATGACCTTTAGGTTGTGCAATAGATTTTACACCTCTGTTCAGTCATTTCCATAAAACAGTATTTTGTATTACTTTGGATTAATAATATACTTGGGTTTCAGATGTGTATATACATTTCTAAATTGTTAGAATGTTGGGACAACTTTCAACATTTGATTAAAATTAGTGGTAACAGGCAGGTATGTAAAGTACTGTAGCAGTAGCTTATAACTGCACTGGAAGCATGCTTGGGTTTGTTAGAAGATTAGTTGGTCTGTATTCAAAATTATTCTGTCCTGTTATATTTTGGTGTATGAGATTCTTGACCAAACCACATGTTCTCTAAACTTTTTTGTCAGAAATGATTTGGTAATTTTCTGAATTCTAAAATTGAGGCCTGAATTATTAAATTACAAGAAAAACCAAAAAAGTAAGTTTCTGAAAGCATGTCTTGTAACAAAAAAATTGTTCATAATTGAAACTGCTTTAAATGCAGATAGCTGGTGATTTTGTTCAGAATGATTCTCTGAAGTTTAATGAGCTGCAGTATTGTTAGGCTGTGTGCAAAACTCGAATAGGCAGACCTGTTTCATAAGCAGCTATAAACAGTATTCTGCTTATTTCCTGTTTATAGCCTTTGCCTTAATTCATTATCTATAGTAGGGTTGTGTGTATGTATTGCAGATTGTTCAAACTTCTTATTGACTGTAAATTCAAGATACATAGCACGTAGTCTTAAGAGATGTTCTTTTTCAAGAAAAGTTGTTCACAATACCCTCAATACATATGCAGACAGATGTATTTCCATATAGAATGCAGGCTAGTCTCTGTTGTGGCTGGTAGACCAGAATTCCAGTTCTAGGTTAGAGGTATGTTCACGAAAAAGGAAATTTGTTTTTTTGGGTGGAAAGCCAGGATGTGATTTCTGCATGCTTTTTTGTAATGTTTTTTTTCTAAAATGCCTTCAGTAGAGAGACTGTTGGAAAATGTAGTTATGGTTCACAACATCTAAAATTACTGTGACTTGAGCTCTTCAGTTCATGGGTGTTCTGCTTAGCATTCATAGGGAATGAGTCAGGAAGTGTGCAACGTTCATTGATGTCATGGTCATTCAATGATAACAGATGGTTTGTTTCTAAAACACAGGTTTTCAGTTTAAATAACAATCATTAATAATTTAACTAGCTTTTCAGTAATTTTGACATGCATGACAAAATGGGAAGTGGAAGGGAAGGAACTCCCTGAACAAATAGAGGCAAGCAACCTTCTGCAGATAAGAAAGTGGTTTTTTACTTAATGCTGTCAGTGATGAATCTGGTAGAGTCATCCTGTGTAGATTTACTGAGAGATAAAAATAAGGAACTGAAACAACAGGTTAAATGAGTCAACCCAAAGCAACTGTGGAGTAGCTGCAGTTCTGATCAGGCTGCTGGGAGTGCTGCACATACCCTGCAGAGGGGGGCAGGTTTGCCCTGAAGCCAGCAAGTCCTTCACACTGCTCTGAACATGCACTGTGAAAGATGTGAGAAATGAAACTATATATGATACAGGACAAACTACTGAGGCTATATTGTCTTATTCAACAGGATACTACTGTGTCTGTAAGCTTCTTGCAATGTTCTTACTGAATTCTGGAAGAGAACTCGTTTTTGAGCAAATGGGAAAAGTGGATACATGAAGAAACTTCTGACATGGTAGTTTTGCTAACACTGTTTGGAAGTAATGCTGGAGTAGTCAGACTTCAGTCAGTCAATGCTGCTTTAACCTGGTTTCAACATATGACTGACTCCTGATTTTGTGCTTTATTTTATCTGTTTGTGATTAGATTTATCTAATTTGTTTTGAACTTTACAGTTGAGCTTTGTGTTTATTTCTACAACCGTGAGCAACATATTGCAAAGAAGTTTGTGGTTTTTTGGCTTGTTTGCTATCTTTGGTCCCTCCCACCCCTTGGTCCTAAGATGAATGTCATATGAAGTGTAGTCACTGTTTCAATTGGTTTTATCTTTTGCATGATCCCATTTGTTCAAATCATATTCTTTATCGATAATTTTACTTAAATAATTTTGGATTGTCATGATAAAACCTCTCACATTCTAAAAAATGCCCACAGAAATAATGAATTTTATAAGCATTCATGGCTTAGGTGCTAGAAGCACCTACTCTTATGATACAATGTGAGACATTGCTATGTAGATTTATCTTTGTGAATTACAGACTTGTGTGTATATACTCATACCCAATTCAGCTTTTTTATTGTTTTAATACTGGAACACAATGTTTGGTTGAAAGCAATGTATTGAAGTTACTGTTCGGGTTGTGAAGGCACAAGAGAAAGTGTTAAGTAGAAGAAAGGTCAATTTACTTGAATAACCTGGTGCCTTTTGGTATTGTGACTGCATTGTAGAAAACATGTACAAAGACTTAAGTACATTGCATTCTTTTTAGTGGGAGCATGGACTGATAACAGTTCTTGTTAAAATAACTGTTTACTTTAAATAGGTGTGTAAGCCTCTGTAGGAAAACAGTGACTCTTTTATTAGTAAAGTCTGTCACTGTTTGCATTGGAAGGGCAAGTTAAAAATGTGATTGTCTTAAGAGCTTTCTAGCTGTTTTATACTCTGAAAATACAAATGTGAATTGCCTTTGTTTTGTTTAGCTTGAAATGGCTGTTAAATGCTGTCATTTTCAGTTGTTCACGTGTGAAATTTTGTTTTAAATTGCTATCCAAAATGCAACGGGTTTTATATGACTAGAGTCTTCCTTTTAAGTGTCTGATATACTGAGTTACTATGATGTTAGCATTTATATTGCTGATCCATTTGACTTCTGCATAAATTGATTGGAGTACTTATTTTAAATTTGTGATGATTGAATTCACAAGTTTAAGAAAATTCTAGGGCTAGTAAGAAGCAACACACTGCAGGGTTTCTATGAGCCTACCTTAACTCTAATAATTACATGTTTGAAGTCTTTTTACCTGATGGATATAGATGGTTTTGAGACCTGAACATAACCGTCTCAACTCAGGCAACTGATAGCAGAGGATAGGAGTAAATCCAGCTGATCAATCACCTACTGTGTAATGTTTACCTGCTCCCATCTTCCCTAGAGCCCCAGGCTGAAATTCTGAGTTTTCTTTAAATTAACTCAGTTGCTTTAAAAACAGAACCAAACCCCAAGATTATGCTTTTGTGGTATTAAGGCAGAGTTCTTGAAACTTGCTTGTTATACATCAGAAGGTCGTTTCTGCCATGTCTGTGAAATGGATAATGAGAGTCGCTTGAAGAAGATGATAAAAGATCATAACAAAGAGGGACTGATTTCTCAGTGTTTGCCTTAGAAGACTGTAAATAGAGGGATTTCTTTAATTTCCTTGCTTTCCTAAAGGAAATCTTTTCCCATAGTGTGTTGGAACCCACCTCTTGCCTTTCTTTCAGCATCTGAACAGCATTCTACAAAGTCCTTTATGGGAGAGCCCTCTAAAAGACAGACTTCAGACTTGCATCCTAATGAATCTGAAAAGATGTTTCTGCACATAACTCTGACCCTTGACAGACTTCATTCCATTGCTGCAGAATTTGAAGATAAGAAGTTCTTCAGCCTCCTTATGAAGGAAAGAAAGAATAAAAGCCATTTCAAGATCTTTGAAAGCCTCCTTGTGACACTTGACTCCCTAACAGACCTTAAGGATAGCCATGAACATTTAAATGTGTTCTGTTTTGAGCTTTGTGAGCGTTACTTTTCAGTGTCAAGATCAGAGAAAACTCTTGTCAAAACACCTGCCCCTTCCTTCCATGCCTGGTGGTTTTTGTTGAAGAGATTTTGAGTAGGTATTTAGCCACATGGTTAAGAGCCTGCCACTTTTAATGCGGTTTTCTTCCGTTCACTGTTCATTGGTCTGAATTTTGTCTAAGTAGTCTAAATCTCATGTTGTCTTTTTAATATTTCATTTTCTGTAAATAATGTAGTAGATGGCTTTCATTTTGTGACTGGCTTCTCATGTCTTTAGTATTGAGGGGAAGAGGCAGTGGAATCAGTTGTTGTTCGAGTATGTTCTTCAAGGAATAAAAAAGCCTCATTGTTTGGTTTTAAGAATAGCAGTAATTTTTTACTCGCAGTTGAATGAGGGGTATTAATGTCCACTTCGAAGGAATAGATTGTTGATGTTATTTATACTGTAGTTTCTCAAGGACTGTCTAATGTGTGTATGTGTACATGTATGTGCACATGGAAACACACTGTTAGAGAAGCCTTTAATGTATTATTTGTAAGTGTGGATAAGAAATTACATTTTTAAACTACTGAAGCTGGAGTTAAATGCAAATGCATTTTAAGTCTGTAGTCTTTGAATCCACAACGGTGCTTTTGACAATGTTACCCTGTATCTAAAAGCCTCGTTCATAAGGATATATAGTAAGATGTAGGTATGTTTATATGTATGTTTAACATAGTTTATATAAAATAAATGTAAATTTTGTTTCTACAAACAATAAATGTTTTCACGAAATTTTTACTTTTAAATAATTCAGTGATTTGATTGAGTAATTATTGTTTGGTGTAATTTTCAGGGTAAAAAAAAAAAAAAGCTTTTCTTCAAAATTTCTTGTGCAGGGAATGGAAAAGTACAAAAATATTATATTTTGTTAGTGGCAGTTTTCTGTTTTCTTATACAAATTAACTACCTGAGATTAGAACAGGCTGGTTTTGCTTTTATCAATAGTCAAGGTGCTCGTGCTGTAAAATGTTATCTATACTTTATCTGTAATACCAGCTTTGTTTTATTTATTTATTTTTTTAATCTGCGCTTCTGTCTCCTCTGCTGCTATTGTAGGTTTTATCCCAAGGGTCTTTACCTGTGGGAAGACGTGCCTGTGCAGAAGCCTCCCCAGCCTCCTGTGCCTTTCTATCCAGACACGTTACTGATCTGTGCACACTGTGACTGTAGCGGGGGTTTCGCGTCTTCCTGCGGTACGAACAATCCGTGCGCCTGTGCGACGCTGCTCTTTTTAGTGAAAACACCAACACTAGCCCAAAGGCACTCCTCATCTTCCCTTTTTGTCCTTCCTTCCCTCGCTGCTCCTAACCCCAAGCCTTCAGCGGTGTGTGCGGGAAGGTGTGCCGGGCACAGACGCGGGGCTCCTGCGGCGCTGCCGCTGCAGTTCGCAGTCGCTCCGAAAGCGGAGCCCCGGGGGCAGGGCAGGGCAGGGCGGGCACGGCTGCCGGGCCGTGCGCGGACGGGGCAGGTGCGGGGCACCAAGGCGCGGTTCGGTGCCGGTCCCGCCGCCCGGGAGCGCTCTCCCTCCTCCCCCAGCGCCCAGCGAGGACGCGCCCCGTCCCCTCCCTGTGCCCGAGCCCTGCCCCGAGAGGGAGGGAGCCAGCCCGCTGCCCGCCGAGGCTCCGCTCCCCTCCGCCCCTGCCCCCGCCGGGACCGAGCGCGGCTCCGCTTCCTGCCGCCCTCCCCGCCCTCCTCTCCCGCCGGCCCGAGGCGGCGCAGCGGCTCTGGCGCAGTCTCGCGACACTTCCCGCAGCGCGGAGCCGGAGCCGCCGCTCGCCCCGGCAGCAGCAGCGGCGGTCGCTGCCCGCGCTTGGGAGCCCGAGCCGCTCCCGCCCCGCCGCGCTCACCGCCCGCCCCTCCCGCGGCTCGGCTGCACAGGCTCCTCCGGGCGCTTTCGCCCTGGGCTGCTTTTCCCAGGTGGCTGCAGGAGCTGAAGGCTGAGCCCCTTCCCTCGCCTGATTTCTGTCTATTTCCTTTTTCTCGCACACGCTGAGGGAGCCGCGGCGCAGGACGCAGGATGCAGCCCGGCTGCGGCGGGTGCTGAGCGCGGCGGCCGCCGGAGGAGGGAGCGGCTCTGTCAGCGCCTCCGCTCCGCGCGGCGGCTCGGGCGGTCCCTCGCCCCCTTCCTTCGCCGTGGCCACACGCCCCAAACTTTCAGCCTGTTGTCGCTGCCAGGCGAAGCCCAGCTCGACATAAATGGGTGAGTTCAGGCCGCCGAGGTGGCGGTGCCAGAGGCCAGCTGGGGCTCCCGGTTTGGCCGGTGGGGTGCATGTGCCACTGGGGGCGGCGGGAGGGAGGTGGCCGCCACCGGCCTCCGCTCCTTCGCCTCACGGCTTTTAACTTCTCCTCCCCTCCCCCGGCCGAGGCAGTAATTGTTTTCATGTGACAGGCGGAGAGATCGGGGTTGGCGGCGGGGCGACGGCCGGGTGCTCCTCGGGGCTGCCGCCGTGGCTGCTTCCGAGCGGGGCTGGCACGGCTCCGAACCCTCTCGAGCATCGGCTGCCCGGCCTCGCCGCCTTCCCGCCGGGCACAGCCTCCCCGGCCGGTCTGGGGTGTGGTGGCCCCGGGCCGGGAGGAGAGCAGAGGAGAGGGACCTCGGCGCCGGGCGCGCAGGTTGCGCTCCGAGGGCTGCGGCGGGGAGAGCCGCGGAGGGCGCGGACGGCCAAGGGATGCACTGCGCTGCCCCGCATTGCCCCGCACCGCCCGTCACTGCCCCGCCGGGCGGGGGCGGCCGCTGCCGGGGTCGTTGGAGCCGGGGGCGGCCGCGCTCGGCTGCCGCTGCCCGTGAGGTGTCACCCGCGGACTTCGGGAAGAGGCCGCGCTTGGATGCCCGGCCCGGGCAGGGCAGCGCCCGTTACCTGTGCCGGGGGAGGGAGGGAGGATGGCGATGAATTGTCCCATTATGCGGCGGCAGCGGCGGTGCCAGGCGCGGGCTGGCTGAGCGCTGCGCCCGGGGCGTCGCTGGAGCGGCTGCTCGGCTCGCTCTGCCCAGCGCGGTGCCCGGCGGAAAATGAGGGATAGGCGGGAACAAAAGAAGCGGCAGCTGTCGGTGGCAGCCGTGGTGCACACACCGGTCTGGAGACAGCAGCGAACGGGGCTCCGAAACAGCGGCTCTTGGATGTCGCCAGGCCCCCGCTGCCTCCTTCGCTAAAGCGGCGGAAATGCGGTCGGGCAGTGGGGGACCTTTCAGAATCACCAAACAGACTGAATAGAATGCCTTATGTGGGAAGACATTTTACACAATCTCACCTGTTGTAATACCGTGACGTTGGCGACACAGTAGGAACTAAATCGTCCCTTTGTTCTTTGAGAGGTTAGTTTGCGGGGTGCTGCGGGAGCGATGCGCAGCTGCTCTACCTGTACATTAGCAGATGAAGCACAAGCTTTTCGCTATCGGCTTTCAGTCAGCTCTCCCGATCGGGCTGAGCTGGGCTCATCCCCGTGCAGCTCGTTCGGCCCCATCGATCCGGCTGAACTCCCCCGCTGCTGACAGCAGCCGGCATCCCGAGCTGCCAAGTTCCTTGGGGGCATTGTCGGAGTTCTCTTAGGGCTGCTGTGCCGGCTCACTCTCAACTTCTGTCTTCTGTCACAACAGATAAGATTTTAAACACGATGTTGTATTGAGCGGTAGGGTTTGTAACTGCTGAACGGAGCAGAACCTGCACTCAGTAGGGCATGCCATATCAAATAATTTTAGAAAATATTTTTTTGGGTTTCTTATCCTCTTCCCACGTATTTATTTCCTACTAACTTTGTATTGTGATACAATAAGACTTTTCTGTTTTCCATTTACTCCATAGTCCGAATATTAGCCTTCACGGTTCAGAAGATTAAGTAAAGCAATATAGAACCAACCAAGTAATTTGCATTAATAGAGCTCTAGGAAGGTTTTTAATGCAGTAACTTGCTAGTAAAGGTTATCTCCTTCTCTTTTCCCCCACCCATCCCTCTGCTGGGCAGTGATCCTACACATGTAGCTTCTTTAAAACTCATTTGGATGATGACTTTCCCAAATCATCATGATTCAGTCATGGAGTAGAGGAAAGGTAGATATGATTTAATTGTTGTATGTATCTTTAAATGGTAATTCTCATAGTTTACAAACGAATAAAAAAACTGTGCAAGGAAGTGAAGATATGCACATTATGAAAGTAAAATCTTTCTAGGAGATATCAAATGAAAGCAGTTTTATTAAAAACATTTTTAACATAGTTGGCATTTTTGTAAGGTATCTCAGATGCAGAAGAGAGTAGGTGAATTCTTGTTGTACTATACTGTTAAGATTCTTAATGTTTTATTTCTAGATTACTTGTATGCCTTCTTATATTAACCATTTCTGTTTTTTGTGTGGCACTGCAGAGTGTTTTAGCCCAACCCTGTGCATGTGCATATTTGGGTGTATGTTATATACACCTGTATACTGAGATTCAGTGCTTTTTTACAGCACACACCCCAACCCTTACAAGAAATACTTTCTGCAGTTCATGTTTTATGAGCTCTTCTATGACATTACAGACAGAGTACATTAAAATTAATTCATTTACACTTGGAATGGACTTCTCAGGAGAGTTGAGTGAAATAATGGTGTTAGTTCTCTACAGCATAAGAGGCGTAACACAAAGATCTTAAAGGTAATCATGAATGCAGTGAAACAAGCTTGGTTCCCCTCCTTAAATGTTTGAGAAATGAAGATGTGATGTTTTGTGGGGACTTGTGTGTGGGAGGGTTGTTTGTTTGTTGTTGTTTTTGGGTTTGTTTTGCTCTGTTTTTATTTTGAAACTGCTTAGACTCTGGTTTGGTCAGGGAACTCAGTCTCAACTGCAAAAGCATGAGGTGCCTACACATCAGACTGTCCTCCAGAAGTTGAGGGTGCAGAAAACAAAGCAGATATGGGAAAACCTGGTTTGAAATGTACTGCCTATCAAATTTAGAAAATACAAGATTAGAGGTGTGATTCCAGAGAGCAGCATTTAACTGCCATCATCGTGAAGCAGCTGTGCAGCTCCTTCTGTCAGTCGAGACACATCTCCCAACTTCTGCAGTAAATGAAGGAAAATCCTTTCTTGGGCTGTGCAGTCTTTGCTCATGTTCGAAGCACAGCCACTTTAGTGCATTAAATGAGGTGTGGGTCCTGTATAATAACATTGCAATAAAGCTATGCAGCTGAAACCTTCATCACAGTGCTTAAAAATTTTCTTCATCAATATTTTTCATCTAAATGTGTTTCAAGGTATTGTTAAAGTGCTGCTCTTTGGAAAGGGGAAGAGAGGAAAAGCTGCTTTTGTGTGAAATCACATCGATCTCCTCTGCTGCCACCATAGGTGGGAATTTGGATCCAGAGTCTTGTGCCCTTTGAACCAGTTAGATTACTTACACTGGCAGACAGCTGTTGTCTGGGTGGTTTTACATAATTGGTTAAAAAAGGTGCTTTGCTGTGCAATACTGCAGCTAGTTTGTACACACCAAAGGAATGTTAGACCAAGAAGTAATGCAATCAAAAAAATTCAGTCTATGTGACAGTCGTGTGATTATTCTGTACTAGTTGCAATCCCTTTTTCTGTTTTTACCTTTCTTATTTTTTTTTCATTTTCTAAATTCTCCTCTACCCCCTGCCCTCAACTTTCCCCCTTCTCTGTTTCTCTTTACACATTTCAGAGATGTTGCTTCCTCTGCCTTCCCCTCTCTTATCGCAGCATCAACAGAGGGAGCGCTCTGAGCACATTTCCTGCCTGTGGGGCCAGGCTGACCTCCAGCACCAGAGCTGTGCCTGCATCCAAACTTCAGCTTGGCCCCGTGGTGACACCTGGAGAGTGCTCAGTGCAGCAGGAGCCCTGGGGAGTGCAGCTGGTGAACTCCAGCAACTCTATGCTCCCATCTAAAATGACGAATTTTGGAGTCCTGAGCTTAGCAGAAGTTGTACACATCACTCAGAGAAGGTGATAGGTGTACTTGTGGTTGCCTTTCCAAAATGGGGGAGATATTGGAGGCTTTCAGTAAAATAGCTGCAAGATTTTCCAACTACAAACAGTATTTGTCATTCTAGTCATCCTTGAAGGCAGTTGAACAATTTCAGCTGAGTAAGAAAAAGTAAAAAGAAAGATGATTAGCATGACTTTTTTCACCTGGATTTCTTTTTAAAAATAAGGTGTAAAATGGCTTTATAGGGAAATTTTTGTGTAAGAATCTTTCCCAACTCGTAAAAAGTCTTTATTCTCCTCATAGGGAGATGAGATTTTAATTATTTTTTAATTATTTTGTGGTTGTTGGTAGGTTTGTTTCTCACAAGAAGGCAGCTACATTGGAGCTGTTCAGGATCAGATGTCCAGTGGTTTGGTGACATTATACAGTCTGTGAATGACTTATGGTCTGAGTTGGAGTGGAGTTTTCACAAACTGTAATAAAATATTTCCAGTAATCTGTATGAAGTTTCATCTAAAAATATCTGGCACAAAGCTTTCTCTTCCTAGAAATCAAGAGAGAATGGCATTCCTGTCATAAAAGGTTGTCAGAGCTGCCTTCTGAATGGATCAAGGTTGGGGTTGGAAATCAAGAAACACAAAATATGTGAATATCCATGTAAATGTAAAAGATTATAAAAATAATTTCTGATTGCGGCATCTCTTCTGCTTGCTCCTTTGCAGTAGCTCTTCCTTCCTCAGACTCTCCATTAGAGTTGGTTTTTTATATTAACTGTTGCTTTTAGTAAGTGTGATAAAGAACATAATGCTTAAAATAGATGGTTTCTTAAAAGAGCAGAATTCTTGCTTGTTTTTGTGCTAATCAAAGATTCATGTGTAGAAAATTACAATAGAACTGCTAGAAAAGGTTTGTTCTTTTCTGCTTGGATTTAAGGAAGCAATGTAACGAGCATGTAATAATAACAATGTAATGTAATAAAACACTTTATTGAGAAGCAGTTTTCTTTTGATATGAATGCTGAGTGTGTACATATTTACGTTTAAACTGCTACTAATGTAATATATACAATTTATCTCAGTTTATCTCTGATGTTATTATGTTTTTTGTAATTGTTATTCACTGGATGTTAGAGAATGTTTTAAGTATACTGCTGATATATCAGAATTTGTATAGAAGATCACTGCTGACCTTGTAGGTAATGCATTGACTCCTTTCCTGCTTGTAGGGGAAGGTTCGCATGTGTTAGGAGGAGAAAAAGGAGAGCTTGGAAATGTGAAATGAGCAGCTGAAATTTCAGTGTTAGAGGTCACTGACGTGCTGCAAGCAGGTTAGCCCTGATGAGATCAAAGGAATGGAAACAGCCGCAGAGATGGTATCTGTTGTTTTACTCTGATCCTGCTGGTATAGAGCAAGCTTATAAAAAATGATGATGGATTTTGTATGGCTCCTATCTGTGTGGTTTTTAAAATCCTGGACCAGGGAGCGGATGTTTTCCCTTGATGCAAAAGCAGGAAGTAGCTTCAGGGCATATCTACATTCTGTACACTGAGGAATGATGAAAGAATATATTAGGGGGAGGGGAATGAGAGAGGAGGTGAGTATCAAGATTCAGTAATTCAGCTAATGTAATTGCTGACAGTCTGCTTCACACTGAAAGACAATAAAAGGTTGAAGTCCCTATGTGTGAGAGAATATGCAAATAATGCAGTTCAGTAGTCATGGATTGTATTATCAAATGAAGTTGTCTTTCCCCTCCTTTTTATTACTGATATCTGAGAAGCATCTGTAGAAAGAAACTCTTGAGAATGCAGTGGTAAATCCACATAAAAGCTGTCTGGTGAGATGACTTGCAAGGTCTTGGCTATGCTTTGTTCCTAACATAACTTTGCCTTAGAGAATGGAACATCCTGGAGGACAAGCAGTGGAAGAGGAAAGGATGTCTTTGTTCCCAGTCTTACAGCAGTTTGTGTAAAAGTGGGAGTGTTGCTGAGAATTTGTGCTTCTGATTTAGTGTGAAGAATTGTGTAGAGTTGTGGATCAGAAATTATGTCTGTGCTGAAAAAATCTCTTTAGCAATGAAGATAATGTATTATAGAAAGCTGAGCATTTATACAAGGAGAATATCCCTAACTTCTGATTAATCTGTAGTGTCACTATAAGAGGTATCTTTTGAACTCTGCCTTTGAATTTCATTAGGAGTATTGTATAGAAGGAAAAAGTTCCTCTTTATCTCGTTCTGTTTTTCATACTGTGCAGCTAAATCACTTCTGACAATTGAAACCCACTCACACCAAAACCAGTGTAAGTCTATTCATTTATTTGAAGATCAAAGTCAGCATTGGTGCACAGCTCCCCAGGGAGCTAATGCTTTTTGAAAATGTCAATATAGATTCATTGCATGTGTTGCAAGTCAAGGCCCAATTAGACTAGATCTAGATCTTTAAAGGTCCCTCCCAACCCAAAGCATTCAAAATGATCTATCAATATTTAATTAGCTGTCAGTGGTCACACTGCTTGTATTTAAAAATTAAGTGGTTTGTGTCCCACAGGTAATTTGGAATTAATGAATTTGTGACTTATATTAAAAAAAAAACCAAAACAACAACTCACTTAAAACGAGCAAACAAAAAACCCACTCCTGCAAAATAGGAAGCCTCATAACATGTTGTATTGTCTATGTGTAATTTCCAGGAGCTCTCTTGTTACCTTAGAAAGCAACATACTAGTGCTTTCTATTGATAATGAGGTCTCAAAACAAATGCATACACAAGTCACTTCAGAGTGTTTTCCTGCTTGTTTTAGGTTGGTTTTGTGAGAAGTTCTTTGAGGTCAGTGCAAGTGCTGGTGCTGTATGGACTACTAGTGTCAGCCTGGCTGTCTTTGTATGTAGCCCTGTCTTTCCCCATGAGCTGGATTTATAAAGGTTTTCATTAAAGGTAGCAGCACTATCAGAGTGTAACTGTACACATCCAGAACTTTTCATTTTTGAGCCAATTGTAAAGCTATTCTTTGAGAACTTTCATGTCAAGTTTAAGTTAAGTATGTTCTCTATCTGTGGCTGCTGATTCATCCTCACCACTGGTAAAAATAATTTTTCATACTCTGGTAACTTGTCAGAGTGGATTTTTTTCTTCCTGATAGGCTTGTGCAGCATTGAAAATTTTCTGTCCTGGTGACAGATATAAAACTGGCAAGCAGCAAGACCCCAGCTTAATTTTTCAGTGTTTTTGTCATTCCTGCTGTTCTTTCTGTGAGGTCTCACTGAGCTCTTATTGAGCTGTTAGTGCTCCTCTATTTCCCACTGTCAAAGGGCACACCAGAGATTCCAGACTGTGCCCAGAAAAAGATGCCTTTATTTAGAGGTTTTGTTATGGTGGTTTAGCTTTGGCCTTGTGTTTCCAAATGTAAGGATTAGTGACTTGCTTTGGAATAGTGGTGATGCTTATTTGTAAACAGTATTTGAATGTTTTGTTAATGAAGATTGGCTAGTGCAGTACTTTTCTTTTTCATTATTCATTTCTTATGAACATGTCTTTATTGTCATTAACAGCTTTATTGAAAAATATCCTATCAAAACCTTTCACTCTAACCAAGACCACCTTAATTTCCCATGGAATAGCCCGATATTAAAGTTAATTGAAATTGCAGAACTGCCATTTTCATTGAATACAAACATCCAACTTTTCTGCTTAAACTATCACATAAAAGAAACCCTCAAAAACCTGCACAAGGCAGCCAAAATACCTCAAACAATTCCTACCAAAAAATTCCTAACCCTAGAGGAACCTGACTCTGTTCCCATCAGACTTTAAATGGGCTGGGCAAAAGGAGGGGATGGAAAAATGAGTGCAGAGAGTGAAAGCCTTCCAGTAAATGCTGAGCTTGAGAGCCTTGCCTTGGGTGCACAGTCCAGCAGTTTGTGACATGGGAATTCCTGAACACCTGAGAGTGAGCAGCAGCGCTTCCAGGCAGGTCCTGCTAGCAGGGAAGGCAAAATCACACCATGTGAAGGCAAGCCTAGTAGTAAGAACTTGTAGCCTCACTTGCTAATACAGTAAAAAATCAATTTCTGGGAGAGTAAAAAATCCTCATGATATTAAATATTTTTTTGATGGCATGTGCTGCACCTTATTTGATTTTAATTTTTGTTCAGGGAAACATCGGGGTGCCAACAGTTGTGGAGAACACCAGCTTGGTAGCTTAAAAGTTTTTCTTTTCAAATATCTGTAGTTTTAGATTTCATGTGGGAAAGAAAAGGTTAATCACTATGCAATCTTGAAATCTAGATTTGGTTCAGACTTAAATATTGATATTGGAGTCAAACAGTTAAACCTCTTCAACTAGTAGATTTGAAGTTTGATACACTTCTGTGCTTTTGTTGCATTTTAAAAATGAAAATGGCAACATTTGTTTCATCTCATTTTAAGATTCTAAACCATTTGCTGAACTGAGATGATCATGTAACTAGTACAGTTGTTAATCTCAGTCTGATACTAGATTACTGTTAATCTTGATTCCTTGTTAATTGCTGCATCCTTCATGTCAGAAATGTGTTCTTTGTAGCTACTTTTGTTAGTGACTTGAACAACAATGTTAATTTTCCATGTGACAAAAAAAAAGGTATTTTGTGGATTTTGTTGGCTTTTAACTAGTTAGTTTATAGATTTGACCAGCTCCTCAGTTGCTTCTTTCTTTGTAAGTCTGGCAGATCACAGAGGGTCAAGTTTATCTATCTGTATAGAACTGCTCCTACATCATAGAGGTAACATGTGGTTAATCAAGGGATTTGGGTGTTATAGGTAATCCAGGCTGGTTAACTGCTATTTTATTGATGGGAGGTTTGCTTAATAAGCAAAATCCTTCTCTGACTTCTTCCGTGCTTGACTAAGTGTGTGATGAAAAGAGATTTACCCTTGAACAGCCAACTAATTTGTACGAGTAAGATCAGCTCTTTCTGTTGCAAGAAACAACCTTTCAGCTGGAAGGGAGAGAAATCTTCCTGCTGCTGTTGCTCTCATCTTTTACAATTGTTTTTGATGTTCATCTTCCTGGACAGCTGCTATTTCCTCCCCCATCCAGCAATCTCTTTTAAAATGGGAAAGATCTTTATTTTCTTTGAAACTTAATACAAAAGTTCCTTGTATCTGCTGATCATTTCATTCATCAAATACCTTTATTTAGCTTCATTTGAAAACAGTAGAAATACACTTGTCAGTTTTACTTTGACCACAGAGGGCAGTTTGAATGGTCTTTGTTCTGTCAGCTCTTACAGCCCTTCAGAACTGCTCACTTTGATTTGCATTAACCATGCTACTTATTTTAAAGGCTACGATTCCTGTGTGTGAAGCACCTATAAATAGTGCTTTTGATTAGCTGACATCTCAGTTATTATCTGACTGTGGTTTGTGGAAGATTAAGATAAGATACAGTCTAGTTCATGATGAACTATCTTCTGACAATCCAAAATTGTCTGCACTGGTTCTGGAATCATGAGACATCTATTAATATATTTGATAGTGTATTTGATAGTTTGTTCACAGTTGTGAAGAAAACATTCTTGTTTGTTCCTGTGTGTTTCTCATTCCTTCACCTCATTCTGTCAGAAAACAGTTGCACCTCTTCTTATCACTTACAGAAGGACATGTATCTTCTTTCCCTTTGTAATCTGCTTTGTTTCATTGCTTTGGGTTCATGATTGTTGGGGTGAGGCTTTTTTTCCTTTTAAAATAAATCTACATTACAGCGTCTTGACTGTTTCTCAGGAAAGATGCTCTTTAGACATTTTTTTTTATCTGTTCACATTCCTGATTTTCTGTCATCCCATTTTTTCATATGCACTTCCTTCAAATTCATCTTTCCTTCTCTTTGACCTGTCTTTCAAATGTACTGCTTCTCTTTTTAGAAAGCTTTCTTATATATTTCACTTACAGACTCTCAAAATTCCCAAAATTAAGATGCAAAGATATACAGAACTCTGAAGGCAATCTGGTGTAGAATACAGCACAATTGTAGGTGATCCTTTATGCATTTTATTTGAAATTAGGGACAGAAGAAACCTTTGGCTGGATTCCCATAAATATGATGTCAGGAAGGAAAGGGATTGACTGTCTTTTGGCAACTATTGCTTTAATCTGCAAAGCTTTTTCAGACTTGAAATTGGTACCCTGGGATAATGCTGAGCTGTGTGTTGCACATTGTGTTTTGCCAGCCACATTTTTGATATTTTCTTGTGGAAGAGTGATGCCTCTGGTATGTAGAGTAAAACAGGTTGTGGAAGTTGGCAAAGCCAAATACTGAAGTTCCAATGTTTTTTTAATTTGGAGAACTTAAAAGCAGGATGTTGCTATTTTAAGTAGAATTTCAGTTCCTGTCTGTTCAAGTCTGTCAGTGTCTCTCTTGAACCAAAACCAAGGAGCTGATGTAAATGCAGCCTTTTAGGCAGAGAAATTGAATGTAAGAAAGACTCTTTGCCTTTCCAGACCCTCTGAAATCTACATTTAGTTTTACCTTCTGATTTCCTTAACTTGTACAGCTCAAAACCAGGGAAGGCCATTAGAAGATTCTTTAAGGGGATGGAGTTCAGGAACCTTTTTCTTGGATGGAAAAGCAGAGCTTTCTCCTCAGCCTTGGAAGAAGTGCTCAAGGTGGAAATAATTCAGTGACCACCTTATTTCTGTCCTCTCTAGCTCTCTTGGTTGCATGGTTTAACCTGCCTGTTGCCTCCTGGATGCTGTAGAAAGATTCTGTGCCAGCACCTGAGGAAATTCTGCTTGTCCTGGGGAGAATCTTTCTTGTTGTTACTTCCTTTGCCACACACTTTGTTCTGTCCCAGACAGTACCAGTGCTGGTTACTGGGGGTGGATGAGAGGAGGAGGTTGTCAGAAGAATAACTGCTTATAAAACAATAGGGCTCATTGCCTCTGTTTGTTGGCTTGGGTTCCACAAAGCTCCATCCTGCTGCTTTCCCCCTTTTCCCCCATCCTCAGTGCAGCAATGGGCTCTTCTGTCTAAATGCTGCCTGTTGTTTATGCTTTCACTCTGTGTGCAGCTCGGCTGAGCATTCCCATTCAACCAGCACAGAGTGGCTCAGATTCCCTTTTGGAACAGCGCTGTCATCAGGTCACAAGCTGTTCTGGCTCACAATGAAAGTCAGGGATGAGCTTTCAGATGTTCCTCTTTGGCTTCCATCAGGTTTTGCTTCCAGGATTATTCTTCGAAGGAGGAGCTCTGTGTAGTGTCTCCCTTTTGGAGGTTTGTTCTCATCATAAGAGTTCAAGAGGATCCCTTGGAAGGAAGAGAGTGTGTTTTCAGGTGGAGGAGACTTCTTGAGACCTTTAACCTGCTACAGAGATACCTGTTCAAAGAGCTGTGTCTTCTACTTGCAGCATAATCTCTGCTTTCTGAAAGGCTTTCCCTTGTTCAAAATCAAGATAATTTCTCAAAGAGAAAATAAAACTAAAATGTGTTAATACAAGTGCCCCTCATTGCCCAGGCCTATGAATGACTCATGGGATTTTGAAAAGCACCATTAAAACAAAACAGCAGCTAATGCTCAGATGTGGATTGCCTTTTGTTCATTAAAAAAAAAAGTGTTACTTTGTGAATTCCATTTATTGTGACATCCAGAACACATTACCTGCAGAAACTGATTTGAGCTGAGAACACAGAGGTATTAAAGATACCATCAAAAACTTATTTCTCCAGAACTGCATCTTGAAACCTAAAATTGAAATTTAAAAGTTTTTTTTAATGGACGGAAGCTGACACATGTTATCTGAGGTAATAGGGAAGTTTATTTGCCCAAGGATTGTCTGGAACTTGTGAATTCATATATGCAGTAATTTTTAAAACAGCATTTTGCTCAGTCCTATTGTTCTTACCACAGTTTGAAGGAGAATAAAAGAATCTGATGTTAAAAGAAGTTGCTAAGGGTCGTGAGCAGCAGTTTTATGAGATTTCTTTATTAATCAAGAAAATATTATATTCATAGGTGGTAAAGGTGTTCTTTTAATCACATGTGTTCTTTCTCCAAACATTCCCACCCTACCTTCCATTGATGCTCACAAAATTGAGGAAGTTTGGTGGTTTTAGTACCTTAGGTGGTTGTTGGCTTTTCTTTCGGTGTGGTGTCAAGGTTTAGTGGAGATGGCTCAATGCTAGCATGTAAATGTTGTGTGGGACCATAGTGATGAAATGCAAATTTCCCATCATTTGAGCTCTTGTACTTAGGGCTGCGAGCCCCAGTACACACACACAGAAGTTAAAGCTCCTGTAATGCCCAACAGTCCGTTGTACATGAAACCATAATAATTGTGTCCTTTAATTTAGCTTATAAATTATGAAACTGCTGAGAAGTTCCATACTGGGCCTGACCTTTCTCTGAATGTGAAGTTTTGTAGCTTGAAGTGCTTGGATTTATATAAGAGGCTAGAAAGAAAAAAGCT
The DNA here is from genome assembly GCF_009819885.2 of Catharus ustulatus. Taxonomy (NCBI): domain Eukaryota; kingdom Metazoa; phylum Chordata; class Aves; order Passeriformes; family Turdidae; genus Catharus; species Catharus ustulatus. Next base: position 109,404,599 of record NC_046222.1, on the reverse strand, counting down.
GATTATTTCTTTTCTCCATCCAGCCCAGCTTCTCGCTGTTGTACAGCGCATATCTTTGTGACAATTTATAATGCATTGGTTAAAACACAACACTCTAGTTCTAGCATTTGACAGTTTATAATGCATCATATTGATCAGTTTATAATGCATCAGTCAAAACACAACACTGGTTTGTAGTCCTAGCATTTGACAGGTGGAATCAGAAAAGTTGCTGCTGGGGTAAATGTTTTGCAACTGCTGTATTTAAAATGATAGAATTCCATTAAACTGAGGGAAAACAACATAACTTTGAAATTGTTATAAGACACTGTCTGTAGCTGGCATCACACAGCAAAGGGCTGTAGCATAGTCTGAGGATTTTGGCTATGTCAGGCTACTGCTGCCAGCAATCTCTTCTTGCAGAAATTGCCACTTCCAAAAGCAAGAATACCTCAACAGGATGTTTCTGTGCACCACTTTTCAGTCTGGTTACTTAATGTAACACCATTTTTATGAGCACTTCAAGCAAATGTGGCTAAGATGCAGAGGAGTATGTTGTATTCTCTCCATCCTCCTCCTGTGCAAAAGGGTTGCTACTTTTGGCAAAGACGTGTGGTGATAGTAACAGCTTAGGCATCTAGCGAAATCCTCCAAGCTCCTCTGAGATCATATTCATAATTACATTCATGCTTCTAGTCTGATTTCAATGAGACAAGGTGAATGCTGCCAGTTTAGAAGCTCAGGGTTTTAACAAATGCTATGCATTACATAATATGAAGGCTGTGAACCATTTGTTGACCACAACCTCTGCTCATCTTCCTGAGGGTTATATAGATACAGAGCATAGATGATGCTACATCATCTATGAAAAGGTGGTTGTTCCTTGTCTTTTCCTCAGTACCTCAGTACCATCCATCGGTATCTATAAGTTTTATCAAGGCAACTTTGGGACTGAAATACTGGGCTAGTACTTCTGAGTAATTTAACACAACACTTTTATTTTCACAGCATCAGCTTTTCTATCCTACTTACTTTTTATGGTGATACATTAATTTGGTAGCAGTTCTCATTAATTTAGCCAAATTGTATTTTTAGAAAGTTCTGGATGTATTTAGTTGTTATCTCTCTCCCTTTTGTTCTGAAGAAGTAACTTACATCCTTCCTATATCCTCTCAGTTATCTGAGAATGAGATTTAGAAACTGCAAGAGTAGAGGAGCATTACTAACCAGTGTGTATGAATATATAGTTTGTCAAATGGGACTTATTTGTCTTTGTTTACCTTAAGTTACAGTACTCTACTCCTTTTCTGTTTTTCTCAGCAATGGGTATCATAATTCACACTCCTCAGAACTTTGAATTGTTTTTATGGATATTGGAGGTGGCAGGAACTCATGTTAAGATGATGATGTTAAATGTTTTCCTCTGAATCTAATGTCTTTCATTTCTTCTGAATGAGTCCTTTTGTGCATTAGTTTCTGAGAGGAAGAACAATTCTGAAGGTGAACAGCTCTCAAGACAATTTTGCCTCTGAGAAGCACTGTATAGTTACAGGTTGATACAGTGCACGTTGTCTGCAAACTTGACAATGTGAATTTAAAGTAGGTTTGTTTGTACATGCTGTACACTGCTAGTATCTGCTGTAGTTGAGAGGCACTCTGGTTGATAGAAACAATGGATTACAGTAAAATTAGTCTCTTTCAGTAGCAGCAATGTGATTTGAGTAGTTTGTTGTCCAAGGCAGAAGGACCACTTTGCCTGCAGGAAAAGATCAATTAATTCATGGAATAGAAGTGCTTCCTCTGACTGACAGCCACATGAATGCCAAAGATTATTTATGAAATCTCAGTCTTTCTAAACAGTTAAGGAGATTCATCCCAATAAAATCTAACATGTATTGTTGGATCCAAAGTGGTACTAAGGGGGAATATAGATGTAACTGCTGCCACCTGGAACTATCAGAGTGATCTTTCCTTGTTTAGTTACATGTGCATGGAGGTTTCTGGTGTTTATATGTGCTTTGGCATATTGCATAAAAAGTTTGTGTGACACAATAAATTCACTTAGAGGCCACTACTATGGTAGGCTTAAGAAAAAAATTAAATCCATAGTTGTAGGAAAATAGGTTGAAAGGACAGTACAGAAGGCAATCTCTCCTGATGACTTACAGCTGTACTGATTACTGAGGAGTGGAAACATCTGTGCCTGCCCAATGAGTTTGGGTGCCATAAAAGAGTGGGTTAGCTGGCCACTAGTTACAGGTTGAGTTAGAGCTTGAGATCAAGAGTTTGCTGCAGTTTGGGATGGAGCCTGCTGGCTGTGCTGTGAGGAGAAAGGGACATTTGTTGTGCAAAGGACAAACAAGGTAAGAAGATGCTGTGGGGTTCAATGGCTGGGTAAAGGACAGGTGGGGTTTAGCCAGTCATGCAGAGAGGAGAGAAGGAGTCAGAGCTGTGGGGAGCTGCCTGTAAGAAAAGGAGTTAATGCTGTGTGAAACTGCCTATGAGAGAAGGAGTCAGAGTTATTGGAAAGAAGTACACTGAAAGAAGGCATGAGAAGTTTTCTAATAAAGGACTGGTGGTGATGCCAGTCCATCTCGACATAATTGCAACACATAATGTTTCTTAGAAATACCTACCTGAAGTTGTTTACCACAGACTTGGTATAGGATGTGCATTTTATGGGGAAGCACCCCATATAAAAACAAAAATACAGACACACTGACTTAATGTTGTTCTTTAACTGACTGTAAATTTGGGATTTCTTTTTTCCAATGGACTGTGGTCATACCAAGTGCCTTAGTTGGAATATAAAGTATTTCTTGTCCTACTGGGTGATTTCCACTCTAATAACTGCATGTTTGTGTGTTTTACAAACTAGAATCAAGCATACCTCTGAAAACCAGAAAACTAGCTCTCTTCTGGGAGCTCAGGTGTTCTGTCAGCTGGAGTGGCTGCGGCTCTGCTGCTGCCAGAGAAGAGTCACATCAGGACAGCCCCAGGCCAAGTGTTCACTGGCCTCCAGATTAGGATTTGGTTGGGGTTCTCTGCACAGCTCCTCTGTTTCTGTGCCTGTGTGTACCTGTGAATTCACACCACTTTGGGGGGGCTTCCCAGTGCCCCAAGTGCTCTGTGGCTGCCTGTGCTGTCCGCAGGCTACAGACTGGGTGAGGATTTGGGGCCACTGGCACTGTGACAAGAAAAGGACCCTGGGCAATGTGATTTAGGTGGCCCTTTCTGTGTCAGCTCTGCTTGTTGGGGGAGTGATGCACTGAAGGTGCTATCCTAGGACTATGACCTTTAGCTCCCCCCCATTGTTTGCAAAGGGGAAATAGGAAAATATAATGTAAACTGAAGGTTGTCTAAGTGGAGGAGTTGCTGTTTATCATGGAGCATGGATTTAATGTCTTGAAGATTAAATAGTACTGCTGTTCCTTCTGATATTGTTTTTCCTTCCCTTACAGTCTTCCTTTTTCATGAAGTTAAATCCTTGCAAATACTTCTAGCAGGGAGTGTTATTCCTGATAGTGTTGCAAAGGAAAAATGTTAAAAATTGAGCAAAATTTGGAATTAATTTTTCAAGGAAATTATGAATTTTGTTTGCAATCAAGTAGGTACAAAATGTTGAATTTATTTTTTTGTGCCACAGACATAATACAAAACTAACAGCTGAAGCTTTCTTAAAAATCCCAGTTGTAATTTACATTTAAGCAGTAAAGTTAGTGGTATGTTGTTATTTAATAAAATTTTTTAATGAGGTATTTCCATTTTGGTAGAATGATGACTCTAAGGCCTATTCAGTGACTCATTCCTTCATCTCATGCTGTCAAGTGTAATGGCATTGAGAGAGTTGAGTCTTTATAAACTACAGATAATTTTGTCCTCTGATAGAAGAGCCCTATCAGACTTCATATGAATCTGTCTTCCTTCTCTTCTCTCAATCCTATTTGTACCACAGCATCCTTCATGTGATTGGCCTGCCAGCTGCTCAGTGTTTTTGGAGTGAAGAAAACAGTGGCCTTCTAGTTCATATTTGATCTTCAGGCCTCCTGAACCTCCAGGTCTGGTTTAGGAAACCAGCATTATTGCATGTGATGTAGTTTGGATTTTGGTGGGGGTTTGTTACGTTTTTGTGTGTGGTTTTTTAATTTTAGGTTTTTAAAAAATCTAAGTTCAGATTGTAATTAAGTCATGCTTTGCTCTTTGGTCTAATTAAAAGGTATTGATTTTTTTTTCACCTGGTGGTTCCTAATATTTCATTTAGAGTTTTCTTGCAACGTCATATAGCAAAAATAATGTGGGGGTTTATTAAAGTATACCCATAAGCTCTGAAAGTGTGCTAGGCTCACCAGTTTGTACCCAGGTGTCTTACAGTAGCACATTTGAAGACCTTATCTGTGAAACTGAGGCAGATGGAATTCAGTGGTCAGATTTCTAACCTGTTATAAGATATTATCTTTTTGCAAAAGGATGATGCACTCTCTTCTGAGGAAATGTAATTTGAGTTTTAACTGAAAGATTGAATGCAGAATATTTGCAGGTAGTCTGTCTGGTTTCTGTTCTGGTTTTTTTGGGTAATCCAATGTAACGAGCATATTTATCCTTCACATGAAGCTGAATTACTTACAAAGGCAAAAACATAAAACTTACAACTCTTAACTCCTTGACTGCCATGCCTGACTGTATTTACTCACTTTAATGTCTACATTTGAGTGTGAAACCACACTGCTGCAGAAGGTGGTGTTGCCATATGGATGCTGTTACTTGGGTGGAATAGTGCCAAAGAGGTTAATAACATTTCCATTGTGTGTAGGCACAATGTCTCACAAGAAACTGATTTAATAACATAGTTTTTGTTGCACAGTAGCAAATCTGTTTCTTTTCTTTACTATTTCGTGCTTGGAAAGGCACTGTACAATAAGTGATAATAGAATAAACAGATGTTTCTATCTTCAAGTATTGGTAGCATTATTAAAGAAGTTCTGACTAGGTCAGTTTAAGAGATTAGATTTTACTTGAAATTTAAAATGTGGCAAAGAAACAAACTTAAAAATAAGAAAAATATTTGAGATTATCAACAAAATCATTTCACCTGTAAGTGCAAGACTAATTTGGGGGATGAATGGTAGGGCTAGTTAAACTTTTAATCAACAGGTTCTTTTTCAAATGTGCTTTTAAAAATACAGCTGTCAGGTAACATTTCAGTGCCTGGTTCATATCATTAGCAATTCAAATTGTGTATTTTAAATCCAAACCACTAAGCATTAAATTAAAAAAAAATCTTTGTCCCTGACATTGCAGTAATGAGTTGTACTGTGCCAGTCTCCAGCAGGGCTCTTAATAACTAGCTTTGATTCTATTTCGTGAGTTTTTGTTACAATTTGGATTGATGGCAATGTAAGAGTAGGAATAGCTGATTTTGTTGGCATGAGAATAAATGTTCTCCTTGCAGATCAAAATAACTCGAATAGCTTTTGATATTGGATTTCAATCCTAATGTACAAAATGCCTTTTACTAACAGAAAGAGTAGAGTAGCTAGAGTTTGCAGGCTAGGGCAGGTTTGACTTTCAGGCATCATGAGGCAATATTTTGAAAAAAAACTCTTAAAAAGAGAAACCAGATCTGCTTGTCCCAATTTTTTTCTCCCTCTTGGCTTAAAAGGGATTTGAGTTTTGGCTGTTAATGAAACAATCTGTTTACCTTGGCAGAGCGGGGCCAAAGACCAATCTTTGTTGGTTAACAAATAAAATTAGTTTGAGCTCACTCTCTGTGGAGTGTTTTCTCATATCATAAATCATTGTGTGAGCTGGGACACAGTTTTAGTCCAGTTCCTGAGGAGAAATCTAGCACAACACTTCAGGAATCGGGTAGGTGGTATTCACAGATGTGAAGCACAAATCTGATTTAATTTTTCGTAATAACCTGGATCAGTGTTGTCTCTGGTATCAATCCAGCTTCCATGAACACTAAGTTTCACCTCAAAAGAAGCAAAAAACATTGTTTGGCAGAATGAATTTTTCAAAACAGTTTGTGGAGGTGCTGTGATTTAGCACGCTTTAGAAAATGAGTTTGATTTAAAAACTGCAACTGCGAGAACCTATAAATTGCAGAGCACTTTTGACTGTCATACACTCTTCAAACTATGATAAATGAGAATTTTGAGTGATCTCAGAAGAACCTTCCCATGAATTTGTCACAGTTCTGCACATTTGTTAGGTGTACTGCTATTTCTCTTTCCAAACTGTGCTTTTGGTTTCCTTTGAAGAGTTTATAAACATCTCAATTGTGTGGTCCTATTTTAGTGACTCATGTCTCTGACAGCTTACACACACTTATGTTGCAGTAATCAAATTCTCTGAGAGGAGGCAGCTTTTAAAAATATTTATATGTGTTTTTTAATAAGTGGAAACTTTTATGGACAGAGAAAAGCCTGAACAGTAAAGGGTTGGGGTTTTCTGTTTGTTTAAACAAACCTTCAGTAAAACAAAAGTGATTGTACAGTTGCAGCTGTCTGTATGTGAATTAGTGCAAGCCAGACAAACGTCAGGGAGTTAACTCCAGTGCCTCCAGCTTACCCAAACCACTGTAGAGTCAGGTCAATGATCCTATTCCACCTTTTGGTACCTCAGCTAAAGAGAGTGCATAATTAATAAGGAAACTGTTAATAATTGTATCATTTTTGCAACCTTCTTAAGGAGAAACTGCAAGAACAGCGACAGAGTCTAGAACTCTTGGAAAATATGGGATTTAGAGTGGGAGAGTTGTTTGTCTTCCTTCATTATGTCTTGCTGCAGTCTGAATGTTGAGGAGTGTTTGAAGAATCAGTAGCTGGAGCCAGCCTGAATCCCTGCTGCATTGCCATCTCCCCCTCACAGCTCTCTGCCCACCTCCTAGTTGCTTAGGAAGAGCAAAGCAGTATGTAATTGCACTCATTGCAAAATCAAAATAGGGTTTTAAAGCTTCCTAAGTAGAGAGGAGAAATGACTTGACATACGCTAAAAGCTTTGAATCCTGAAAGCAAGTACATCCTAGCAGGCTGCTTAAAAATGAAGATACAGGACCTTGCTTTCAAAAGATCTTTCCAGGGGTTCAACCAAACTGGAACTACCCTGCTAAACAGTCTAAATTTTACCTTTTCTGAGTGACAGTGCTGTTGTGTTCTATGGAGATAAAAATTTTCTTTGATGTGTGTACCTTGATGCCACTGCTTGAATTCAGTAGTCTTTGGAGAGCTGTTGTGTAAATACAACTTCTGATCCAGATGCACTGGCTGGTCTGGGTAAACTGTATGTGTGTGTGTGTATATATGTATTTATAGATAATATTGATGCTGCTTTAAGGACTCCAGTTCATATATATGTGTAAAAATTTGTTAGCTGGCTGGACTCAGGGGATTGGGCTTTCCACATCTTCAGGCCCCTGAGGTTTCAAGAGCCCAAACTCACAACTTTCCTGAATGAAGGGCAGATGCAATATGTGTCTCTTAGGATGGTTTTAGAGACTCTCAGAATGGCAAGTCTGAAAACCTGAAGTTTACAACTTCTGATGCCAGAGAAAGGCTCCTGCTCCACTTCCCGAGATCTGCAATAAGAGAACAGATTCAATGTTTTTGTAAGTGATGGGGATGTGGGTGCTCAGTCCAGTAAAGCACTTAAGCTGGTAAATCTGAGCCATGCAGAAGCACCAGGAGAAAGTGGGAAGTGGTAACAGTAGGGAAATTCCCTGCTGCAGTGTTGGAGACTCCCATCTGCTGACCTGGCCTTGTTGCCTGCCAGGATCTGGAGCACTGTGGTAAGACTGCCAAAGCAGTCTGGCTTCAGACTGCTGCTCCCTGCTGCTCTCCCACGTAGGGTTCAGTGGTACCACCAGAAGGGATCTGAAATTATCAGCTGTGGCTGTATGCTCTGGGGTGATGACCAAGAGTGTGGGAGCCTGGGAGGAATCTCCCTGATCCTTTGGGGGAGAGCAAAGCACATTAAGATCAGCGGAGAGTTCCTGTGGTGTGGGTAAGGTGGTTGCATAGCTGGTGTCAGCTGCAGAATTATAGTTCTATGATCATGAGGATCTTCTTGAGGATTGCTTGGAAAAGATGGGATTCACCTGACTAGGGCAAAAGCATCTCTGCTAACTATCTTATGAGCAACTGGTGGACCAGGTTAGCAAACAAAATGTAATACAAACAATGGGGACCTGTAATAAAAAAAAAAAACAGGACTGAAGGCAGCCTTTCTCAAGTATACCCACATAAACAAGGAAGTGTTTTTCAGAATTACAGGGGAAACTCTGCTACTCTTTCTGGGAATCCAGCACAGTTGGCTGCTGCTCTGAAATATCCGTGTTCTCATGCAGACACCATGGAATGGAAAGCAAGGAATTAAATGTCTGCATGCAGCTTCAGAGTTAGGATTTCATTAGGGGCGTGAAGATATGACAGGACAGCTCATATTCAATCAGCCTTATATCTACTGCAGGGATAGTGTAGCTTGTTTGTGTGCTGGGTTGGGTGTGAGCAGTTCAGGAGGTTTCTGGAGTGTGTTGTCCGCTGGATCTCACATCTGCAAACAAAGAACTGTTTAGAGATCCGAAGGATGAGGGCAGCTTTGGTGGCATTGGCTGGGAAATGATAAAGTTCAGGATCCAGAGAGGAGGGGGGGTAGGCAGAAAGCAGGATTGCAAGCCTGGACTTGAAGAGGAAAGACTTTGACCTGTTCAGGACTCTGAAACCAGTAGGAAAGCCCAGGGCAAGGTAAACCTTCCTTCAGTGGAAGAGAATCAGGATAGGGAATATTTAAACAAACTGGTCAGCCATGGCCCTGGTGTGGTATGTGCTGAGGGAGCTGATAGTGAGAGGTCTCTCTTGATGGTCTTCAAAAAGTCACTGTTATTAGGGTTTTTTGGTAAAAGCAGAAGAATGTACCTCCTGTCTTCAGGAAGAGCAAAATGCCTCTTTCATTATGCTAAAAACTATAAGCTGGTCAGCCCCTTGTGAACCATTGGAAGATGATGGAAAAAATAATCCTGGAGGCGGTTTCCAAAGTTATGAAGGACAAGATGATGTCTGGGAGTAGTCTGTGGGGATTTATGAAAGGGAAGTCATGTCTGAGCCATCTGTTAGTCTTCCACTGTAAGATAACTGATTTGGTGGAGTGAATGTTATGTTGACTTCAGCAAAGCTTTTTCAAAGGGACCTGAATCTGGAGGAGCTCTGATTGTCTAGCTTGGAGGAGAGAAATAACAGCCTTAAAGGTACTTACAAGTAGGTTATCAATAAGATGGAGTTACTGCACAGCAGTGCACAGTGGGGTAACAAGACTAGTGGGTGAAAGCTGATACAGGAAAGGCTCAGTAGACTGTAGAGAGAGAACCTTCTTACCTGTCAAGCAGTGGAGCAGATTCTCCTGGATGCCCTGCCTGCCTCTGTAGGAGGAGGTTGGAGGATTTCAAGAGCCATGTGGGCAAAGCCTTGAGTAACCTGGTTTAACCTCAGAACTGGTCCTGCTTTGAACAGAAAGCTGAACTAGAGTTGTGAATTCCCTCTCAGCCTGAATGGCTCCAATTTTTCAGTCAAGTTTCACTGATAAATTTTTCATGTTCTGTTTGTATGTCAGCTTATAGTGTGTGGTGCCGCTCTTTCTCTTTTGCTGTTCATTATGTAGTTTAGTAGACCTGTTGTAAACTTGCTTTACAATGGCTTTTGACTTCACAGAAGAAGTAATAGAGGAATATTAGAAACCATAAACTTGTGGCTGGTACGTATCCCGAAGTCAGAACACTGCTTTAGCTATGACTTGCAGGCTCTGGAGGAGGGGTGGAGATATTCAGCATTGTGACTATGTGACATTTTGGGGGTGGAAAGAAGAAACTCTGCTTTCCTGTCAACTTAATTCAGTTTAGTATGCAGGGTTTGTTATTCAGGCAGAACCTTTTTGCTGCCTGTGGTGTAATGGCTGGCTTTGCTTTGTGAGCTGGTATTGCCTGTTTGCAGGCTAGAGCTTGCAGCGTTTACAGGCACAGTCATTTGTGCAGAAAGCAGATGCTTGTTACTCTTTCTCACTTTGTGTTTCAATGGTTGAAGTGCTAAATGTTTGGTGGAAGGTCTTGGGACAAGCTTTTCCACTGAAGAAAACAGGAATAAGGTTAAAGATATGGCTGTCCCAGACGTTGCCAGTCTGACCAGTAAATATCTGATGAACTACTAAATATAAACATGACTTCAATATTGAGTACCCCAGGTGCATTACTTTTGATTCTCTGAAAGAATTTTTCTGTCTTTATGACTTCTTTAATTCTCTTAAGACACTTTCTTGTTAGTAAGGTTTCAAGGGTTGGAGAGACCTCTTGGAAAAGATAGACATAAAATGGTAGCAAACTTATACAACCCTGGCAACAGACATTCAGAGCAGTAGAAGTATTTAATCTTAGATGCATAATCACAAGTGAAAGTAAATCTTCTCTCTTTGATGAAACCCTGTGAGGGCATGTTCATGCAGCAAAGCTTTGCATTTCTATATAGACAACAGTGAAAGTCATCATGATGAAAAAAATTCTTGTTAAATAATTTTTAGGCTGATAATAATGTATTTAGCAGAGTAGTTGCAGTGGCTTGGGATGCTTATGAATTTGAGAACTTCTCCATATTTATTTCTATATAAAATAAAATGCTTTGTAAGCCCTGTGAACAAAAGGTAAAACTGTCCACGAAATAAAAATAAACTTTGTAATGGTGCCAGAAAAAATATTGCTGATGCATCACAAATTGATTTCCTTTAAAAAATAAAGAAAAATGCATGTTGTTTTAACCATGATGGGCTTTCTTGTGTTTTTTCACTTTGACCTCTCTTTTAGTATTTACCCACAGAACACTGCCATTGCATGTTGCTCTTTGATGTACTCTGTTGGTTAAGCTGAACATATTATTTTCACTGAGAATATATGATTACATTGGTGTTTTCTTATGCCTTTGGAAGGCAGGAAAACTTAAATGTAGTCAATAATGGTGCATATGTGTGTTTCTCTTTTAGTGGAGGCGATAGTGGAGTTTGACTACAAAGCTCAACACGATGATGAGCTGACAATCACTGTAGGTGACATAATCACCAATATCAAGAAAGATGATGGAGGCTGGTGGGAAGGACAGCTCAAAGGCAGAAGAGGTTTGTTCCCTGACAACTTTGTAAGAGTGAGTACAAAGTGGAACTGTTCTTGTGTTGTGTGTACAAGCTTCATGTACTGTGCTGCTCAGGCTAAATATTGGCCTTTCTATCATAATATCTCTTATATCTAAATCCATAGTATATTTTATATACACATATATTGCACATATACAATATGCTGCATGTATATAATGCAATGTTCTGTTGAGATAATGTTACAAAGAAAAGACAAGCTTCAAAATGAAAGAAGCTGCCCCTGTATTTCTCTGCTGTTCAGTGAAAATATTTGACTTTATGGTCTGAGAACAAAGTGGCAATTCTAGAACAATTTATAGACCATTGCATTTTAAATATTTTGTCTTCTCTGTAACAGATTGTGCTTTTCCAGAATGTTTTCTTAGGTTTTATAGAAGCTTTTTTTGGTAAATATTTTTGCCTGGCTAAACTAGTTGAGAATAATTAGATTTTTCCATAAAGTTGCCTATAAAAACTTTTTTAAAAAACATTAATTTGTATTCACGTAATATACCAAATAACTTGTAGTAATCCTTGTTTTAGGACAACCATTCAGAGGTTTAGAATGAAATGCTTTTTTTACTGGGCATCTGTGTTTGCACACATATGTCTGCACATATGAAGCCAGCTATTAGTGCCTCTGGGCCTCCTTGATTTGTCATTGCAGACCTAGGCTGCTAATTTCCATAAATCTCCATAAACCTGGCTCTCCACTATGGAAAAGAAACCAAGAACTACAATAAATTACATAAATAGATTATATGTTAACCTTTTAGTAAAGCTTCCAAAGAGCTTTGTTACTTTCCCTAAATAAGGGTATAAGTGTCTTTTTTTTTTTTTTAAACTTCTAACTGTGTAAGCCTGTTGTGTGTTTAGGCATATGGGGACATAATGAAGTAATTTCATTTTCTTCCATAGTGCTGCATATGTTGAGGTAACTGGGGAAGTGGTCTGGTTGTGAGTTGAGCCAGCCCATAGCAGGGGGTGTGGGGGTGGACACGGGAGCCTCAGGTGTTTCTGTGGGGGTGAGCACACACCTGATCCTTACTCCTGCCGTTGGCAAGGAGAAAGAGCATCTCTCTATGTGTCAGGCAGCAAAAATTAGGAGCAAGCCAGGGCCTCAATGAGATGAGGGCATGGTGGAGGACAATGAGCAATTGTTTTTTTGCTTGTATCTGAAAATACACACTTTGAGCTAAGGGAAAGAAACTGCTTTGATATTCATTGTGTATTGGTAATATTTTTCTGCTTGAACTCTGAACTGAACTGTGGGACAAATGCAGACTTCCTCTAGGCTTTTTCCTGACTGGTATTTTAAATCTGCTGCTGATTTTAGGAGGTGATGGATTTAGTGTTCTAAACAAATGCAGCCTATGAATGTCTGTATGGGAATATAATAATCTGAGATTTGCAAGCTGACACCATTAGTACCTAATTTTAAGGCCTCATCTTTCCAAAATGACTTCAAACTGTGGCATCCTGTCACATAATTGAAATATAAATAGCTTTTTCTCCATAGAAAGTTCTAAAACAGTCGATTGTTTAGATTTTGTCTTCTCATGAAATACCACTCCCTGCTCTTTCCTTCCTGCCTTTTTCTTTTTTTAATTGGCAACCAAGGCTGTTTTCTAAATAACTAAAAACCACATTGTGTTCAAGCTGAAAATGAGGAAGAATTTAAAGTCAAAAATATTTTTCTTAGCCAAGCATTTTCTCTCTAAACTAGGTAAGGTGGAATAGAAGATGTGTACGTACTTAGAATTAGTTTATTAATCTCTTGAGTGAAACCTTTCATTTTTCTGGTGTAATTCTCCTGTATGGAGAGCTATAGTCAAAACATCAGTCCCATTAGAAAGCTTGTTGAGCATAATCACTCTGCCCAGTAAGATTATAAGTAATTGTGAACTTTCTCTTGATTATGGAAATCTTTTCACAAGTGAATGCAGTGTTGGGATCACCAGCAGTCAGTTCATGCCCCATTGGCAAAGCGTGTGTCAACAAAGTAATTGAAGAGCAGGCAAAAAGGGATGCAACGAACAAGCAGTGGACTTGAATGAGACTCCAAATTCCTCTTTGTGATCAAAATTGATTCTAAGAGTAGTTGAAGTTATTCAAAGGTTAAAAATGACAAATTAAATTCTTGAGGTACTTTGCATTCTGCCTTCAAGAGGTAGGATTAATTTCTTATGGAGAAGCGCTTTTCCTTCCTGTGATTTTTCTTTTCTTTGGAGTAAATTAATGATGATGTTCCAAATAAACTGTTGGGGTTTTCAAAAATTGAATGTTTGGGCTGAAATGAGGTCATGGAATTAATACTGTAAAGGGTATTGAATGGTTTCTGTTACTGTTTCTGCACAGATTCTGGAAGTTGAGTTTGGAAGAAAAGAAATGAAAATCAGAAATGGAAAAATTAGGGAAATGCAATATATTGGAATGTTTATGAAAAGACACCAATCTGTAATGTTACTTAAGAAATAAATCCCCCATATTTTTCCTATTTATTTTTCCCCAATTGTGAAATAGGTTATGAATGTGTAAAAGACTTTAGGAGTTGCCTGTAGTGCAAGTGTAAGTAAAAGCAAATTTCTTTGAATAGATACAAAGTAGGAGACCATTGAAGAGGAGTTGCCTGAAGACAGATGAGACGGAAAGAGGAAAGGGAGGTAGCAATGATATACGTGGAGTACATACGCAGTTACTTTTTTTCAAGGGACTTTCTCTACGAAGTTGTAGCAGAGGTGCTTCCTGTTCTTGAATCTACAAAACAACTGCTCTGAATTTTTTGTATATTTATACATATAGGGACGAAAAAGACGGATTCATACTCTTCTTGTGCTCTGAAATTCAATATGCAAGGCTTAACAGAAAAGGTATTTGAAATTTGTTTTCTGTTTCTTTTTTCATTGCTTTGTAGTCTGTGGCTATGGCTGCTCGGAAGATCTTGAAGTTTGTTTAAATATGAGAAAATTCTTTGGTCTCTCTTTAAGTTCTAACTTAGCTCTGTCAACACTTGAAGATACCTCTAACAAAAGTAGGTAATGGTGCTGAAATGGTGTATGAAAGTTTATCTGGTTGTCGTCTTCTGTTTTCTTTCAATTTTTCAGGCAGAGAAATAGAATACGAATGGAGAATTATGTACTGTCCCTGGTGTCTGTTTTAATTCTCAGCTATGCAGCTGACAAAGAGGAGGTATCAGGTGTGATTGCAGTGTTGTTCGTTTGTGTGATATAAAGTTGGTTTTCGATATTTTTCTGGCTTGAAAACTTCAACTTGAAATCCGTGCTCTACAGTGTAAAACTGTTTGTCAGTGTGACAGCATCTGAGACCGATTTTGCTGATAGCAGATGAAGATGTAGAAAGCAGGAAACTGGTGGAGCGCCATGCTTGCTGGCTTTAATTTTCAAAGTCAATTCTATGTGGGATTGAATATACTGGTAAACTGAATCTGCTGCATGCAACAACCTGAAAGCTTCTCTGTGCTCCAGAGGACTTGCCAGTATTGCTAACAGAATTGGAGAGGTAAATTTATCTTAACCAAGAAGTGTAGTGTAGTTGTTTTTCTGGTGTATAGCTTGTTTTAGAACCAGTGAAAAGGGGCAGGGATTTCTGTAACTACTGCTGCCTTGGGTCAGAAAAGCAATCTGGATTTCTTGCTATGCAAGCAGAATACAGTCTTTAAATAGTGCACATTAGTTGTAGGATGCCAAAGATATTCATGCTGAATCACAGGTACATGGTCCAGGTCCTTATCTGTTACTTGTCACTTAAATTTCTTCCCTGTATGGTTTATTTGTATTTATCACAACCAGCCAGAGGTTGCAGAGGTACTGTGAGTGACTTCTTGCTGAGACCCCTGTGCTTGTTACACACCCCTGTCTCTGTTCATGCTTTCATAAAACATAAAGGGCCCCTGCACATGCACAGGACCTTTTTGCAGCTGAAGTTTGGCTGCTGGGCAGGAAAACAGAATATTTCCCATGTATGAGAACACTTTGGATCCTGCAGTGTTTTCTGCTTCCCCAGCTGCTGCTTGGTACCTGCCAGGGCTGCCAGCTGACCAGCTCCTGTTGTCCTTCCCTGCTGCTTTGCCACAGCCTTTTGCAGTCTCTGGCACCTCTGTGACTTCCTGCCTTTGCTCTGGGGTTTGTAGGTTCTTGGGCCCTTCACTCAGCAGTCTGAGTACTGTCAATTAAGGGATGTCTGGGTCAGCTTTGCTTCTGCCACTTGTCATGGGTTCAGTCCCCATACACTTGAGTGAGTGACCTCTCACTCAAGAGTTGGACTTGATCCTTGTGGGTTCCTTCCAACTCAGAATATTCCATGATTCTGGGAAAGTTGGGGAATTAACAGAGGCACTGAGGTTGTATGCACACTAGGGAAAGTATTTCTGTCTGTACCTGAAAAGATAAAGACAACTTACTTTATGGGTCAGTGAATTGTTATGCTGGGATACTTTTGATTTGGAGGGTTTTTTTAGTTTTGTAACACTTTGGCAGTAATTTGCAACTCAATAATTGAGCTTTTTCTTTTGTTGTTTTTGGAAATCTTACTAGATATTTATTTTCAGGAATAGTTTTAGACTGTGGGATCCTAACTGAATGAGAGTCGGGAGTAATAGCTTCTTATTCCAAGTTTTGGTATGGCCATTCAACTTGTTATGCTTACGGTAAAATGCAAGAGAATATAATCATGTGAAAATGTTGTCTCTGAGATTTTGTTCCTGTTAACAACAATAAAGATTTTCTGAGGGGAAATGTAACATTACAAGCTGTTAAGATTTATTATTGCTGTTATTACTCTGATAATGGTGAAAGCAGAACTTGTAAAACAAAATCCTTCTCCCTCTTCCAGCCCATCTCCTCACAGACACAGATTGACCAAGATTGTCTTGTGGCAGTCATTAGTCTGTGACTTGGCTGTGTCACTCCTGTAGGGGAATTGAGCACAGAGCAGTGACAGCACTCTGGGCTGTCCTGGACGCCCAAGGCTGATTGCAGAGGATGTCACACCTCAACCTGTTCATCTGCATTCAGAGGAGCTGAGGAGCTCCAGCGAGGCAGCTGCCCTGTGTGTTTGGCCTGGAAGTGATTTGACACTCGCTGGCAGTGAGGGAGGCTCTTTGCCATCCCCTGTCACAGGGAACTGGAGCTGTTCCCAGGGCTGGAAGCGCGCCACGCTCGTTGCAGCCAGCAGGATGGATCCCGTATGTCCATCATGGGATGGGAGCAAGCAGGAGTTGGCTGTCCTGTGCTGACCAGTTTGGTGGATATGTTTTGGGGGAAGGGGTTACTCAGGGGAGTGTGGGGGTGTGGAAAAGAGGAAAAATGGTGGGGCTTTGGGTCTGTCAGCTGTTGGATGTTTTGTGGGAATTGGCTGTAAACATTTAAGGAAATATGTGAAAGTAAGAGGACGTGCAGCAGTAGTGCAGTGAGCACACAGCACTTCACTAAAGCTTCAGTGTTGAAGTGTTTACTCCTTGTTGGTGACTAGTACATTATATTGCATAAAGGAGCCTTCTGGAAAGACAGTGGCTTACTTGTAATTATATACTGATAGGACTGATGGAAATTCTGCCATGGATCCAGCTCTTCCCATAGCAGAGGGGTTTGACCTAAATAATCTTTAGGGTTCCTTCTATCCTCTAAACAGTCTGTGGTTGTTATGGAATCTATGGATTTGAAAAATGTATTGTTTTACTTTCTTTATGCAATGTAAGTGCTGAGTGTAAAACCATTCTTATTTAAATACACATAATACTGCTTACTGATAGAGTTAATGTAGGTCAATTTATTTTTATATATAAAGAAAACTCAATTATTTCCTCTTTTTGCCTAGGTTGGTTTTGGTAGTCTTAAGAAAACCTCAGTAGAGCATTCCAGTTTAAAGTATGCTGTTGTTTAAATTGTAAGTTACAAAAACTTTAATTTGGGCTAAAAGGGAAACAAATACATTTTTTTATTTCTTCCCTTCCTGAAGCTCCAAGTCATGAGGAGAATCTGATCAGGGATGGCACAAGAACCCAATGTGCCATCTAGAAGTCATCTTTTCAAATATATAATTTCTTTGGAGCTATAATAATTTTTAAGGTAGTTTCAATTTATTCAGAGCTTAGTTATTATTTGAAGTGTGTGTTAGATAAATAATTCAATGTGGTTTTGGCTGTAGCCTCTTGAAGTAGTCATAAGGATTTATAGAGTTGGCAGGATTAGATGGTTCACAGCATTTCTCCAACCTAGTCCTAAAAGCTTTTGGGGCAAAGAGAAGGTGTCCTAAACTTATATTGTGTCTTCCCTGAAATTAGTTTTCTTTGCTTTTTAAAAAAAAATTTTTATTTTCCCCTCTGGCAACCTTACAAGCTCCGGATGTTTTTATTTTCTCTCTAGATTGTGTGTGGGTGGATATGTTAGCAATCCATGTATTTTGGTCTGATTCATTTTCACACTTGGCCTGGCAATTGTTTTACTGTTGGAGGAGGCTGCTGTGAGAAACTCTTCTCTGTAGGTAAAATCTGTAGAGGTTCTTGGCAATATTTGCATACAAATGTCTTGCAAAACATACTTCTACAGTTTTGGATTTGAAGAGAGTACAGCTGTGTATCTGTGTTTTTTGGGGTGCTTTTTTTGTTTTTTGGTTTTTTTTTCCCACTGACAGGACCAAAAACCTCATTAAAATTCTTAAAACACAAACTCCTAGAAATTGAATTGCAGCTCAGTCTCACTGCTGTTTGAAGTGAATGTGAGAATACTTGTCAATATTTCCACCTTCTTTGCAGTTTAGTTACAAAACCCTCAGATGGATTCCCTCAAGTTTAGGGAATATTTTCTGATTTTAATGGTTTTAATATTTGTTTGTAAAAAAAGGTATAAGAGAAGCAGTATTTTGAAAGCCTGTGGAGTACCTACAGTGTTTAATAACCAAAATGGTGAAAGGTTGTGCTTCAACCTTAGTCTGCCAAAAAGTCCATTTACCTAGAGCAATACAGCCTGTATCCAGACTTCATCTATTGATTGTCTTTAAGTTTATATTACTCAAGTGTTAACAGTAACAGTAAGTAAGAATGAAGATGAGAGCAACAGGGACATGTAGGGGAAAAAAAAAAGCTATCAGAGATTGCTACTCTAGCTGCTGCTGCCATGACTTAGTGTAATTCTGATCAAATACTTTAATTTATTAACAGTAAATATGTGTGCATACGTGGGGTTGGTTTAGTGATGTTGATTTTTAATTTCTTTGGATTTTTGCTGTTGTATTTAGGGTTTACTTCTATGTACAGAAGTGCTGTTTTTTTCTGAAGTATTATGTGCAGACCATGTAAAAGTTTTCATGTTTTTATGAAGTGAATACCAACTGGAATGACAAACTACTTGCATTATTTGCTGTTGGATGTAGTATTTGACTAATTAGGCATCTTTGTATTCTGTTCCTGTAAGTGCTGCAATTTCCTCCTAGAATCTTTTGGGACCTGTTTGGGAAGCTGGTGGTGAAGACAGTACTTAAAGGGTCTGCCATTTCCTGCTGTCACCTAATTATGTACTCTACTAGAATTTCATTGGCACTGTTAGTACAAAATAAAATTATAATATGACAGTATATTAGAGCAGTTTACGTTTATGAGCAGAGAACATGTTGTTCTCTTCAGAGCTGGAAAGAGCCAAGTATATGTGAGTCTCTAAACCCTCATTTTTTGGCTTTGTTATAGCCATATGAAATATATCATTGTTTATATATATATCTAGACACTAGTTATTCAGTTACCATGGAAAAAGTCAAAGGTATGGGTAAATGATCATCATGTAATGGGATGAGTTATTTACTTACTCTGACTTCAGACTTTTTCAGTGATGGATACTTAGTGCCAGTGGTTGTGATGGGAGGTGGTGAGGGATGGAGGGAAAACAAGTGGAGCATACATTTTAAAAAACAACATCGCTACTTCCCACCCAGGGAGAAGGAATAAGGCAAACTTTTTATTTTTACAGAAGGTGGTAATAACTTTTGCTTTTAATGAATTATTTTTTAAAATTTAATGGGAATATTGAGAGAAGCAAACGTGTCACAAGTCACTCAAAAATCTGTAAGGTGTTGAGTGTATCTATCTGGTGCTTCACAAAACCTTAATTTGTCCATTTCCCGCTTGGTGAGGATCACTGTGCCTTTTGAAAGATTGTTCTTCCAGAGGGCTTGCATTTGCCTTCCCAGAGGCAATAGACATTACTATCAAAATCCCTGATTAAAAAATACCCTTCCAACAGATACTGTCTCTAAACCAGTAACTTCTTTCATAATTTTCATGACTGCTTCATGCTACTGCTATTATTTTGGCTGGTTTCTCACAGCCAGCTTAGCTAAGCCTTGGTTTCCCTTTTAAACATGCTTTAGTGTGTTTAGGCTGCCTGATTTATCTGTCAGTATTTACTTATTAATTGTTTAAAAAAAACAAATGGAAATCTCTTATTGTTTTGGCTGAAAATTATTTTCTTCCTACTTGGAGCCAAGAGCATTACATCATTCAGCTTTGCTTTTGCCACCTCTGTTTATCAGCTTTTTGATTGCTTGAAGGAACTTTTAATTTTTGTTCCCTCACCCCAAGCTTGCCAGCAGGTGAGCAGACTGCCTGTCCTCGTGCATGGTGCTGTCATGTTGTCTGCATGGCACAGAGACGTGGCTCTTACACTGTCATCAGCCACTGCCAGATCACTGGCCCAATGAATGCCTAATAATCCAAGGTGGAAGAAAGTAAGATGCAAATCTTCATGTTTCCTTTATGCTTCCCCCATGTCCCATGGCTCAGTTTTATTGTGCTACCAAAATGCAATCTGTTCCTCTTTTAAAAGTCCCTCTAAGCTGACTTATTTTCTTTCCAGAATTGAATTAGAGAAATAGGGATGGAAAAATGCCTGTAATTCAGATCTACCACATTATCTATCTTGAATAAAAAATAGCTGAAATTCACCCACCAAAAAATCTGCATGCATGTCTCAATGTAGCTTTCAACAATTTTTAAAATTTTCTTTTGTTTTAGAGGAGTCTAATTCTAAAATTTAGTTCAATAGTTGCTATATAATGTATTTCCTGAAACAAACCACTTTTAAGTAGAACTATCTGAAATGTAGTGGTGTGCAGGTACAGAAGGATGTATGCCCAGGTTTTTACTTTTGTCCCCACACAACCTATGAATTTTGGGACCTTTAGTTGATTTGTAATGCTATGTGGTGGAATTGCTGTATTTGCCTTTCTTTGACTCTGTCCTTTCAAACTGAGACAACCTGAAGGCCTGTAGTTGTGAATTTGAGTTCACAGATTACACAATCACAGAATATTCCAATTTTGAAGGGACCTGCAAGGATCATGATGTCCAACTCTTGAGTGAATTGCTCATATGGGCATTGAATCCACAACATTGGCATTATTAGCTCTCATGAACAGATTGTCAAAATTACTGATAGTTAATTCAAAAGCAAAAACTGGTTTATTGCTGATGCTTTGTAAAAGTACAGAATGCTAAAGTTAAAGTGAAATCCTGGAAGGAATCAGGATTTGAGTTACCGTACTGTGAGACATCACCAGGTTTTCTCTGCAGAAGAAAAAAATACATACTTTGAAACCTTTCAGTGGTTCACTGAAATTGATAGAATTACGACAGTGCTTGTGGGACTGAGGACTGCATTTCATAATTCTTAATTGCTCTGTGGCTCTACATGGAAGACTTTGTAATTTCTGTATTATTAGCCCACATGTTTTTACTAGGTTGTTTGAACTTCTGCAGCCTGTCATTCAATGTGAAATCTTTTTAGTGACTAGTCAAACTGGTGGACATCAGAGGAAAAAGTTGAGTAAGTGGAAGGAGAAGAATGACTCATTAAACTGTAAAATAAAACTCTTTCTCAAACTGTAATCCCTTTCCAGGTGTTTTCAGAAATCCATATATGTGTGTCCATGATCTGTGTGTTGTATGCAGAAATAAACACTGGGTCTAAAACCACAACATAGAACTTAAGGAATAGGAAATTTTTAAAATAAGTTTTATTTTACGAAATAAAGAAATGAAAGTTGTCCTCTGGTATCCATTAATTCAACCTTTTTTACTCCAGTAAGCAATTGTATAAGGTGGGGTTTTTTTCCATATGAGTGTTTGCACAAGGAAATAGTATGTGTTGCTCACCCTTCTGAACCCTGGTGACACTTGCTGTGACATTGTAATATTGACCCCATTTCTTTTTGCTGGGATTTTTGCCATTGCATTGTTTCCTTAGTGAACATTCAGGTATTTAGAAAAAGGTAGTTTTTGGTCTCTGAGTATACTGTAGTCCCAGTAGGTTTTTTTTTTTAAGACTCAGGTGTTTCCATTAGAAGCTGCCCTTCTCTTCTCACTTTCCCACCCCACAGCTTCTGTGTGGGTTTTATTTTCTCACGAAGCTGAATCTGGGAATACAAGTTCCAGGTCTGAAGAACTCCTTCAGGGCTTCCTTGCTCGTGCCTGGAGTTACTTGTAAGGTATTGGTAACCTCCCTCTCCAGTCCCGGCACCGTGTCCTGCTGCTGCCAAATCTCAGCCCCATGACACTGAGCACTGTGAAGAATGAGAGAAGATATTAATTACAGCTGTGTTAGAGAGGTTTTTGTTTGAAGACTGTTATATTAGTAGAGGCTTTCTCAGTCATGCTTTTGAGCTCGTCTGTACTAAAATGATTTTCAAGTCCTACCATTGAAGAATATATCTGGAAGGACAGACAGGGAGATGGGATTTGAGTTTTGACAACCAGCAGTACCAGCATTTGCTAATGAATGCTAACAGATGTATTTGTTTTCTATGGATGTTTCCAGACATTCATGAAGTGAAAACAGGATTTACAGGGAGAGGCCAAATTACTATCTCTTACTAGATTATGTTGTTGGAAAAATTGACTAGGCTCCCACACTCAGTATCCCCTCATCAGATTTGGCAACAAGCAATGAAATTAAAGTTAAATGCTGGCTACAGGCAATTGCTTTTAGTTAAAGCCAAATAATATTAGCTACTTAGACTGCTTGAGAGAAAAGGGAAGTTTACATCACTAGAGCATAATATGGAGTAGCAGGGGCAGAGGTGAACTTGAAATGGCATTTTTGATAATGTGCTGCTATTATAGTGACACTATCATTTTATTGGACTTCATGTCAAAGTAGTAAGATTTTGCATTCCTGCTACTGTCAGGGAATTGCATGTAAACAGGACTTGTGGAAAGGTGTCACATGGAATGATTCAGAGACAATAGAAGTGGTTTTCTAGATGTGCAAAAAAGTTATGCCAACATAATTGTCTGGTGAAGACCCTTTGGTAGTACAAACAGAGCTCGTTGATTTTTTTTTTTTAAGTGTTAACAGTAACAACTTGAAATATTTTTTCTTTTTTTTGAATGTGTGTGCTTTTTGATGAGGAGCAAAAAGCATAAAATAATAGAAAACCAAATTGTTCTTTGTGAACATTATGGATGAGCAGCCTCACGTGTGATAGGAATTTGTATCTCCTGCTCTTCTGTTCTTTCATAGTTTTAAAGTTGTTAGTGTTTAGAATTGCCAGGGAGCTTCTGCTGTGCAGCAACTCTACAGCAAAGCTTTGCTTCAGGACTATCTAGTAAAACCTTGCACTGCAAACTTGCACTCACAGGCTGTACCTGTGAAAGCTCAATCAGCTAAACCAGTTCTGCTACTTTAAGTCACTGGCAGGGGCTTCTGCTGGTTCAATTGCTAGTCACCTCCTGGTCTTCCTGCTTCACCTATGCTGGCAGAAGTTTGCAGATAGGTACCACTTCAGGAAATTCCACTTTGGTTGTTTGACATGTATAGCACACTGTTGCATTGTAGTATTTTGCTTCCCTCCCCCCCCCCCCTTTTTTTTTTGTCTCTTTTTCCTCATCTCCAAAGAATTTTTAACGATGCCTCTTAGTTATATGTACCTGCTCTTGGATGTGATTAACCCCCTGCCTCTCTTGGAAGAAAGAAGTTTAAGGTTTGAATTCTGTGACTGGAAAAGAGTAGTTAACATTCAGGTTTTATTCTCCTGTGAAAGTGCTAGAATGAATAACAATAGCTGTGGAAGATACTTGGACAACATTTCATATCCAAATAAGTACTGCTTTTTTTATAAAACATTAGCATTAACTTCTGGTTTTGAATTCAACCATTAGTAGATGAGACAACTGGAAAGGAGTGACTGAACAGTTTTTCTAGCATTTTTTAAAATAAAAAGGATACCTGCAGGGTATCTGGAAAAGCTTCTTTAAGATGAACCCATAGTAAGCTAACTGCGCTGTACAAATCATTACAGGAAATGCAGCTAAAGCACCAAATTACATTGTTTGAAATGTTAATGAAGCATTTTTGTGCACTGCAGAAACCATAGCTATGCTAGCACAAAACCAAAGTTGTTTTCAGTGGTGTGTTGCCTTGCAAGTTCTCTGCTGGGTGCACAAAATCTTGTGTGCAGAGAGAAAGTCTCTATAGCTTGTACTGTGTTAGGCTGCTTCCATGCAAGTGGTAACGATGGTGTGACTAAGCAAAGCTTGAAGAAACACATTTGATCAGGAAAGAAAAAGCATAAGTGGGAAAAACATTGAAAAATGGGCACAGGACAAGCTATGCAAATTCAGGCATTTCTGAAAAAGCAGTGCTCTAATAGCTCCCCACAGGAAACATGGATGCTTTATTTATATAATATATGGTAATTTTAAAAATTGTAGCTACTGAGTTATATATATGTTCTAAAAATTACATTTTCGTCTCAAAGGTGGTGGTTTAGTAATCATGACTGTGTGACAATGAATATTAGAATTTCTTGAATAGTTATGTCTTACATGGCTTCATTTATCCTTGCGCTCACATGAATGCTTAGTCTTTATTTAGTTTTTACTACAAAAGTATAGATAACTTTATTTGCAGTGTTTTGGGTCTGGGAGACCTATTTTATTCTATGAAATGTCATTCAGTAACTCTAGGTCATATTTGCTTCCACAGTACAAAGCATTCTCTCCTCTCTCTAAAATCCTGCAACCCAGTTTGATATCTGAAAAAGAAGTATTATTTTCATTCATACATCACAAAGATCGTGTAGACAGATCCGTTATAATGCCTCATCCAGAAGAAAATCTCAGAGGAAACTAAAGTGAGACAGAAAAATGATTTTTTCAGAAAGAACCTTGAAGGAGGCTCCCAGGGAGTAGCAGAAAGTAAAAGCTGATCATCTTTTCAAGAAAGAAAAGAAGGAGAATTTGGGGAACTCAAGCCTCATGTTTACCTCCTGGAGACCATTTCCAAACATATGAAGGACGAGAAGATGGCTGGGAGTAGTCAGTGTGGATTTATGGAAGGGAAGTCATATCTGAACCATCTGTTAGTCTTCTCCGTAAGATCACTGACTTGGCAGAGTGAATGTTGTTCATGTTGACTTCAGCAAAGCTTTTGTCTCTGTCTCCCATAACTTGAAAAAATGATGAGGTGGGTAGAAAACACTGGCTGAAATGCCAACTCAAAGGGCAGCACAAGGTGCAGCTGCAGGCTGACCACTGGCAGTGGTGCCACAGGGATGGGCAATGGGGCTGGTACAGCTCAGTGGCTGCACTGATGACCAGGGCAGAGAGGGCTCTGACAAGTTGGCAGGTGCTGCAGAACTGGCAAGTGTTGGACTCCCCAGAGGGTCATGCTCCCATTCCCAGAGAGCTCAAGAGGTTGGAGAAAAAGGGGCTGACAGGGTGCTCATGAGCAGAGGGCAATGCTAAGTCTGCAGCTGGAGAGGAATAACCCCAGGAACGAGTCCAGGCTGTGCCTGAGTGTCTGGAAAGCAGCTTTGTGGAGAAGGGCCCAGGTGGACATGAAGGCATGGACATGAGCAGGAGGCAGCAGCATGTGCTTGTGGGAGGGGCAGCTCCTGGCTCCCTGGGCTGTTTTAGACAGTGCTGGGAGCAGGAGGAAGTATGTGATCCTTCTGCCCTTGTCCTTTCTGCTGAGCACCACTGGAGTTCTGTGTCCAGTTCTGGGTTCTCAGGTACAAGGGAGAGATGGAGAGAGTGGAGTGAGTCCTCTGCAGGGCCATGAAGGTGGCTGGGGTATTGGAGCCTGTGACATCTGGGAAGAGTCTGAAAGACTCTCAGTCAGGAGAAGATTGGAGAAGAGAAGGCTCAGGCTGATGTTATTGTCTGATTACATGATGTGTTAAAGTCCAGAAAGTGGAGCCAGAGTACTCCTGGCAGTAGACAGTGAAAGGAGGAGAGACAGTGGGTATGAACTGAAGTACAGGAAAATCATTTAAACATAAGAAAAAATGTTTGAGGTTGGCCAAACACTGGAACAGGTTGTCCAAGGATATTGTGGAACCTTCATCTTTGAATGAATTACCAGCCAGCTGAGCACAGCCTTGAGTGTCCTGCTGTCACTGACCCTGCTCCAGTAGGTTGGACTAAACAGTCTGCAGAGCTGCCTTGCTGCCTTGGCCATTCTGTGAGCCTATAAAAGGAATTAGCTGGATCACAGTACTTTGGCTCAATAGGAATCACTCAACTATGGAATAGTAAACAGGAGAGTTAGTAGAAGTACAAGACACCTAGGGGGTGTTCTCTTCCTGAATAGAACAAAATAGGTGTTGCCTATTCTTGAGAATAAGCAATGCCTTTTCTGTGTAATCAAGTTAAGTGTTGGTTATAGTTTCCACTTCTAATTATAACTACATATTTTTCTTTCAATGAGCAACATTTTTCACACTGCAATTAAAAGTATGCCTACACACACATGCACTTATGTCAGGAATGAAGAAGATTATAGTAACATTATGAAATTATGATTCTTAAAGCATTTGAATAGGCTGAGTGAACTGTGCCTTTAGGTGATTATTTTTTTTAAACAACGCCTGGTTTTCTTGAGGCTATACTTTTATGTGCATCCCTTTCTCTCCCTCATTATTTCTTCCATATGCCACAAGTTCTCAAGTGACCTTTAACTGTGAAGAGGTGAGTTGTTAATTTATTACAAGCCATAAGAAGCCCTTCATGAAAATAGGCATCTACAGAGAGTATCCATGTTCTGTGAAAGGCAGCAATACCAATTCAGGACTTGTCTGATGTAAAATAGTCTAGGGGGAGAAGAGTGGTTAGAGATAGTTGCTGAGAAAACTTGCAAAGAAACAAAAATATCAGAATATTAATGAATATGTTACTCTGAGTACCTTCAAATTACTCAGAGGTGAGGGATGAGGTAACTGCTTAATGTGTGTGTGTATGTATGGGT
Organism: Catharus ustulatus; assembly: GCF_009819885.2. Classification (NCBI taxonomy): domain Eukaryota; kingdom Metazoa; phylum Chordata; class Aves; order Passeriformes; family Turdidae; genus Catharus; species Catharus ustulatus. The sequence continues at coordinate 109,378,200 of NC_046222.1, read as the reverse complement.
TGGTGTGGGAATGAGAGAGCAAGGGCATGGGATGAGTTTGGAAAACATGTCTTAGATCATCCCCTAACTCTTGTAGGCTCCATGTTTCACATTTATGAAGATTCATTGGGTTGTTGCTGTGCCCAGCAAGTGCTGCTGGAGAATCTCTTTGCTCTCAGGGTTAGAAATGTTCCTTTGTATATTCCTTGTTCTGTTAATTGTTCTTCGTCTTGTGAGTTAAGATGGCTTTTTAGGTTCTTTCCCCCATGGTGTTTCATCAATCCTGTTTGCTCTTTGTCCTTAAACAGACTTGGAAACCTTCTCTGTGCTAGAGACAGTGTGTAAGGTAGGCTTTTGTTCTCTTGAGAATACCAGCAGCACTTCTCTGAGTTTTATTCTACAGCACATGCTAGACAGACACGACAGGATAAAGAGTGATACACAGTAACCCAGAACAAACTTCAGTATTGCACTCTATATTGAGCTTGACTCATCCTTTATCCATTTAATAGTTTTTTCTCTTATTTTCAGTGACCTGTGAATCAATTCATGGGCCTGTATTTGTCAAATGGATTCAAGATTATATGAGAAGCAAAGTCTGCGTGGCCTTTTAAAAATCACAGGAATTTTTAATATCTTTCTCTAGCTACTCAGAATTGCTATAACTCTGAAACTCGTGATAAGATTAGAGGTTTTTTGAGTTGTACACTAATGATTGGTTTGAGTTTTTTCATGTCATTGGGATTGCTTTTCTCTCCTTAGCTGCTACACATGCAGTTTGACCTTTTCTTCAGAATTGCTTTTTACTAGCTTGCCTGTGGGTAAGTGTGTGTGTTAATGTGTGGACTTCATCTGTCCGCCAGAGAACCACCTGTGTGCTGTCTGGTAAGCAGGATGATGACTGGGATGAGTATTGTTGAATAAGTTATGCATCAAATGAGTGTTGGGTTTTTCACTTACCTGAAATAGCCTCCATTTCAGAGTTCCTGTAGAGCCATCTCTTCCCTACAACTCTTTCTTTTACTGCTAATTATAACCTTCTCTTATGAGTTCTTACAACCATAGAATTCCCAAACTGTAACTGGGGAAAGAAGGATTTAATAATTCAGAGAAAAAATGATTGAGTGAAAAGGAAAAGAAAAATTATTGTGGAAAAAAGAAAGAAAGTTGTGATGTATATGGGGCTTTATATGCCATTGTGGAACTATTTAAATAATTTAACTGCCAAATGAATCACACTTCTCTTCTGTCATTCATGAAGGGCTCTGCTAAGACAGAAGCTTTTTGTGAACAAGATGTTTTCAGAATAGGGTATTTGAGCAGCCCATTCTGTCTTGAAGTAAAAATTATTTTTAGCAGGCATATTCTATACACATTGTACCTGTGTGAGAGAAGTACAAAAAGCATAATACGTTGCAGTAGAATTTTGTGCCTGAGGTCAGTAACACTTGGCAGAGGCCAGCCAAAATAGAAAATAGCTAGATTACATTTAGAAATAGAATATTTGCCTCTCTAAGACAAACTGGTGAGAAACTGCTATTAGGTTGGTATTAGACTTAAGTTAGGAAAATAGAGGAACAGTGAAATTATGATAAAGCAGTTAAAGAAGATGATTGTAATGGCTGGGGCATGTTTGCTGTTCTGAACTGTGAAAACAGATAAAAATAAAAAAAATAAAATTTTGGAAAAGAACAGTGTCCACAGTAAAAGTTTCTGTTTAATTGCTAACAAGGGCTAAATTTAAGAATGTTGATTCAAAGGGAGTGAATTTGTGGGTTGGAGTTAAAAGGATTGGATAGGGCACTGTAACCCAGGGTAATGTGTTGAAAAATGTAAATGCAGTTAAAAAAGCCCCAGACTACACTAAGATGAAAGTGCACTGGAGGAAATGCAGAGTAATGTTCAACTGTAGCATACCAACTCTGCTGTGTTTCCTTTGGAGTTTTTTGGGTTTGTTTTTTTTGGGTGGGAGGGTTGTTATTTTTCTTTTTTTAGGTGTTTTTTCCTCCATTTTCTTTCTCAGTTATCATCCTGCTACTAAGCATGCCCCCGTGGCTTTCTCTGCAGACCATAAACACTGTCTGCAAATCATTTCTACTGCACCTCTTTCACAGAGGTTTGGTGTGAAGATGACGGAAGGCAAGTAAAAGTTGATGGAATGCCTGGGAAGTTAAGAAGTGGAACCCTGAGGTGGAGCAGGGTGGCTCTTTGGAGACACCCCCATAGGGTTCTGTCTGTTTGTACTGAGATTACCAAGGTTTAATACAAGCACTGATGAGTACTTGGTTTTAAAAATCCTGTGACAATGTCTACTGGCAAAGAGATACATCTGTGTTTGTAATGAATTTTTTCTTGTGGTGTTTTCAAATGTACCATGGTGACTTTATATTGATTGACCCCAGTTAGCCTCCTTTAAAACTGCAGTAAACTGTGTAATCAAAATCAATTTCTCCAATTTTGTTTTTGGTTTTGAAGCTTCACTTTTGATGAATCCTGGCAGTTACAGTAATTTCACGACCATAAGGTGCACTGGACTGTAAGGCGCACTTTTTTTTGCAGCGAGGCTCTGCCCCCAGCTCCTCCTGTGCAGTTGCTGGCCGAGGCCCCGCCTCAGCCCGGCAACCATTGACCCCTGGGCCCGCCCAGACCTGACAGGGGCGGTGCCGCGGGCCCCTGGGCCCGCCTCCACCCGGCTACCACGGCACTGCCGGCTCCCCTCATGGCTCACACTTCCGGGGTGGCAAATGTCGCAACTTTGTACATCATATGAGGCGCACCAGACTATAAGGTGCACCCCCTGGGAGTCGGCAAACTTCGCAACTTTGTAGATCATATAAGGCGCACCGGACTATAAGGCGCACTTTTTTTTTGCCGCGCGCGACAAAGTAACGAATTAGTAACGGAAACCCTCGATCTTGGAGTTTATGGCAGGGGCTCAATTTGGAAACATTTTTCACAGAGCAGTGTAGGTTTTCAAAGGCAGCCCCAGGCGCCCTCCCCGTGCAGTGGGCCCTGGCACTCCTGCCTGCCCCCAGTGCCGGCTGGCGCAGCCGCGGGGCCGCCTCCCCCTTGCAGCTCCCCGCTACTGCGGTGCTGTTGCCCCTCGTGGCTCCGCAGAGCCGCCATGCCGTTCGCTCGCTCGGCGCTCCTGCTATGCCGCATGTGCCTCACTGGGCTTGGCGCCGCTGCCATGCCGCCCGTCCCTCGCTCGGCTCGGAGCTCCGGCTGTGCCGTTCCCCCTCGCGGCTCCGTTGTGCCGCCATGCTGTTCCCCCTCGTGGCTCTGCGGAGCAGCCCTGCTGCCTGTCCCTCGCTCGGCTCAGCAGCCCAGCCGCCCTACCGCATGTCCCTCGCTCGACTCGGCGCACTGCGGCCCCACCTGCCCTTATCAGCTGTGTCCCCGCTGGCCGCAGCCCCGCTGGCCGTGCCGGCCCCTATCGGCTGTGGCCCCTCGGCTCAGGCTGCCACACACAACAAAGTAATGAAGTAGTAACGCCTCCCTGCCTGCACTGCTCCTGAGGCCGCCCGAGGCCTCCCCCTCCCTTCCTGCCCATGCTGCTCTCGGTGCCTGGGGCCGCCCATGGCTGCCCCCGCATCGTTCCTTGGCGCTCCCATGGCGCCACCCCCCCTCGCGGCTCTCACTTCCAGGGTGGCAAATGTCGCAACTTTGTCCATCAGATAAGGCGCACTTCTGGGTTTGGGAAAAAATTTTAGTCAAAAGGGTGCACCTTATAGTCATGAAATTACTGTACTTTGCATAACTTTGTTTTATGAAATCTTTCCTTTGGGTGGTTTGCAGTGCTACCTTAATGGATTTGATCCAAAGCTCATGTAGTCTATTGTATGACTCCCTTTGGATTGCACTGCCTATTGTTAATAATAAGGTGTATATTCTTCAATTTACATAGTTGTTTGAATATTTTAATATTTAACTCTGCACGTGTGTGTGTCTTATATATCTCCAAAATACTTTGAGTTTTTTCATAGTCTTTAAGGAGAAGCAGAGAACACTGCAAACTGCATGGACCAATGTTGTCACTTAAAATTACACCACTATGGAGCTGGCTTATTGCCTTTTTCTTTCTTGAAACCTCACTCTCTTAAATGGTATTAATAAGAAATAATTGTCTAGGAACCAAACCTCAAGAGTTGAGTTGGGTAGATTGCTTTGTTGTATTAAGGTGAGGTAGCAGAAGGTAGCCCTTGCATCTATTACCTTTGCAGAGGCTGAGTGTGATCCTGAAGTCTCTTTTCCTCTTTATGGTATTTAGACCATCTTTCTTGGTTGCATCTAAAGATCAGAGCCAGCTATGATTTCTTATGTTTGGGATCTCTGCAAACCATTCCCCTGGAACGTATGGGAGGCAGTTCTTGTTCGTGCTGATCAATTTCTGCTAGAGCAGCTCAGCATGTCTTCATTCTACAGCTAATTATAATAACTTCAGGCCTTAGGGCTGTAAGTACTCAGCATGTTAGGAACTGAACACCTGCATGAACCTACCTTTCTTTCTCCTGAATACCTGGTTAATATCTAATTAGTGACCATATTATTTAAAATTGCTCATGTGTTTATGTCCCTTTGCCTGTAAAACACTTCAGTGACACCTCTAATATTTGCTCACAGTAAAATAGGTCTGAACATCCAAGAAGAACATGCACTCTGAACTTCTGTAAGCTCTATAATGGCTGCTGTCATGTCTTCTCTGACACCAGCACTTAACCAGTCTCATTAATACTGTTTGGGGACACTTTGAGCATAAACAATGCTAAATAAAGCTTAATGTTTTGCAGTACAACACTGCTAGTGCAGATGGCAAACAACAGTTTCATTTTTTGTGAAGTTGGACCACTTACACAATGTTTGCATAAATTCAAGCATGATCTGATGCAAGGACGATGTGTTTCTGCTTTGAGCTTCAGGTATACATTTTTTTCTGATTCAAATAACAGCATCTTTGCATGAACCTAATGTCCCTAAAACGATTATGCAAGAAATGTGGTCAGAGGGTTCTGTTAGCTTTGTGGAGCTTGAGGGTGAACTAGAACTTCTGGCGATGTACTGCTTAATATGGAAGTTATTTCACCCTTTAAAGCAGAATTGCATCAGTTGGAATTTACCAATAACTATGAAGACACTGAATCTGAGTTCTGACACAATTAAAAAGAAGAGGTACTGTCATAATTTTGCTGCCTTCTTGCAAACCTTGTAACAAGAAGCACAGGAGGAAGTGACATGACTGTCTTCTTTTAATGAGAAGATGCTGACAGAAGCAACAAGGTTGAGCTAAAGGCTGTATAGTTTATTGTAGAAGCTGTTTCTACATAGTTTTATAGCTATTCTGCTGATATTGGAAGAGTTATTATTGTTGTAGTTGACTGTCACAAATAACCCAACCTTGAGGACTTTTAGAGCACAAAAAATGCCACATAATATAATGAGAACTTGTAACTCTTGAGGTAAGAGTCGTCATATAGCATGAAAATTATCATCTTGAATGATTTTCTGTAGGAGTTTTTAGAAGTGACCTTTTGTCAAGAGCAAAGCTTCTTTCTGTACTTATTAATTTCTTGTCAGGAAGTAAGGAGTTTCCACGTTCCTGAGTGGATTGACCACCTGATTCACAAGGGCATGAAACCTTTGCCATGTTTATTCAAATATGATAGCCTATCATATCAAACACTTTTTTTCCCCCGCAGTGTATTTCTACTTTAAAAGATCTTAAATAATGAATTTTTAATTTTTAAGAAATTATAGGATTCATGGAGAAAATTATCTACTTGCTCTTTAAAAACAGAATACATTTGGAATAGATGAATTGACATCACTAAAGCCCAAGGCATAAGTTTAATTAGTTACTGGAATAGCTTCCACTACAGCTATTATGCAGTACATACCTCAGGGAATGTTTGTCTCAATGGATTTATACTGTCTTATGCTGCATGGATTTTTCTTGCCAATGTTGAAAGAAATGAGTGGAAGCATTAGGAAAACTTTTTCATTAATTCCTGAAATGTTGTTAGACTTTTAAAACCTATAACAGTGTATCATTGTCTTAATATTTTTTTTTTTTGCACTTTCTGGAATGAGTTTTTGAATCTTTGCAGAGACACTAGGAATTTATTATATTTCTTGCACAAAATCCTTCTCAGGTACCAGTGCAGTTGTTTTGTTTTGTTTTGTTTTTCCAGAGAAAGTATCTGCCTGTTTTAGCAGGAATGCAGCATGGGTACAAAGCAGGAATCTGGATTTCTGTTGTTTTTAACAGTGAACCTGAATTTTTTGTAGTTATTAAAGAAAATGTTCATTTTTATGAAGTTTATCCCCCTTGCAAAATGGCAGCAAGTTACCCTTGGACTTTTTTGGATCTGATTTTTTTTTTGTTCCAGGTCTCCAGGGGGTGCCTGGGAATTTGTTCCAAAACCAGGCTTAGCAGCCTGACTCATGGTCCTGTTCCTGATCACTGTGGGAGGTGCTGGGCACTGGGCTGTATCTGGGAGTCTGTCAGCCCTTTCCAGGGCTCCTTCTTGTGTGGAGCCACAGGATCTTTTCTGCACCTGCACTCTGAGGAGTCTGGCCACCAATGGTACTGGAGGAACAGATTCTCTAATGGGCACTGCTTTATCAGACCTGGGAAGCAGTTGCTGGTGTTCAGACTTCTGGAAGGATTACATTTCTAGCCCAAAAATTATAAAGAAACTTTGTGTGTTTGCGCACTATGGTACTGTCCTAAAACGGGAAGCTGTAATTTCAGGTCATGCCTTCAATGCCAACTTTAACACATGAGAAACCAGGTATAAAGTTTTTTATCCCTGGGACAAAGGGAGATGAGATTCTGATGGAGAGGCCTGTAGTTCATAATGAACCAATTAGAAGGAATCACTGAAGTAGAATATCCTCTCCCTTCTGATTTGGTAGAGCATGGGAAATTACTAGTAATTAGCATGCAGTATTGTGGATTTACTTTTCCTTGTTTTGAAACTGGCTGTGAAAAAAACATCTTGAAATGTACAGTTTTGGAGGTTTTGTGCTACTTCTACTGTTTATGAAATTGCCCTTACAAATTGAGAAACATCATGAACTCTAGATGTCACCTGTTTGCCAGTTCCTACTTCTGGACTGTTGGGGTTACACAGAAGTGGAAAACATATGAGAGTCTTCAGCTACTCATGTGTCAGAGACCATGTCAAAATCCAGGTGTAAGATGTGTTATTAACTCCTTGGGTGGACACAACCCATTCAGGATCCTGGACACCTCATACAATTTTGGTGGCTGCATTAATCTGTGTTCCAGGAGCTCAGGCAGTTACTTTGTTCGTTTGACACTTCTTTTTTTTTGACTCCCAAGCAGCAGCTGATGGAGTCAGAGTTGTACGTTTCTTGTTTTTAAATGACTGTTCTCTTACTCGTTTTCAAGCTGAAGCTCCTCTTCAGAGATCTGGTTGGAGACACAGATGAATCATCCTCCTCTCCCTCTGCAGTGCCACAGAAAGTCCCTGTAGCTGATGACTGAGCTCCTGAGACTAAAGGGGAGCAATGGAAAGGCAGCTGGAGAAGGCTGTATTGTAGAAATTATCAGAGTACTGAAGTTTTACATCAATGAAAATAACTTAGGAAAAACTATATTTTTAATGAATCATCTGTTGCAAGCCACATCTTTAGAGCATAGAAGGGCTGGGGAATAATTGTTCAAGTCTGGAGATTTAGTACTAAGGAAGATAGTGTCTAATTTTGGTCTGTGAAATTGTTAGAAAATATTTCCAGCTCGGGAAACTACTACTTAATATCATGGCTGCAATCCTGAGGCTCTAGAGAGGGGCAAGCCTGTATTTCATCAAGCTGTGCAAATGTGCACGATCACATCATTCAATGAAAGGTTGATTGTTTTAAAATAATTGTCAACAGCCCTATGACCTCATCCTTTGGTGTGAAGGAAGCCAAGAGATTTCTTTGTATTATTCACTGTTTTTCTCTAAATGCATATCAAACGAACTGCTAATCCTTCAACAAAAAGGTGGAAAAAGAGATACTAAAGAGTCAAACAAATGATAAACACATGGAAGATAAAAGTAGAAATAAAAATAGTCTTGCCTGTTGGCTGGCTTTTAATGCCAGTTCTGTCTAATGTGTGCCATGGTGGAAGCAAGAGGAAAGAGAAGGGTAATCTGTGGATGTCTCAAGGAATCCTCAAAGAATATGATGTCAAGAATATGAGTATTATAGAACCATACTTGTGACAACTGGTCTTTGGGGTGGAATTTGCTCTAAGAAATGCTTTTGCCTGGTTTCTGTACATTAACCACATACTGAAATAAACACAACAGCTTAAGCTGTACAAGCATCTTTGTAAAATGGTCATCCATGCTGTGTGGGGTTGGTACAAATGGGACTCCTTGACTAGCCTTTTGTAATTTACAGCTGATGAATGAGGTCCTTGCAAGAAGAGTACCTTTTCTCTCTGGCATTTAGGGAAATAACATGCATTTAAGAGTGGCAGGATAGGGATCTAGTTGCAATGGGGTGTTTTGAAGGTCTGAGGGATTCCAGGAAGCTCAGACAGCATGTCTGAATGATGCCACAGGAAATCTAACTTGGATTTCAGTATTTAAATGGACATGGCTTGGATCCTGCCAGCCACAGATGCTGCCCGCCTGCATCTATGTGTCCAGGGCAGTGTTCTCAAAGATACAGTGCTGCAGCTGTGGTGGTAGGCAGAGAATAAGTGTGCTTGGAGAGTTCCTGTCCTTCTGTTTCCTTACTTGAAGTTATGACCCTGAGCTTTGCTTTATGGTGACCCTGGTGGGGTGGTGGGAGCACTGCCTGCTGTGTTTACTTGACCCCTCAGCATGGTACTTCTGGATTCACTGACGTTTCTTAAGGTTGCTTCAGAAGTTTGTAGAAACTTTCTGAGAGCGTTATCATTACATTCACTACCCTGAGAGCTCTTTGTCTTTGCTTCTTCCCTTTCTCACTTCCTCCTCCCTCTCCCTCTCTTCTGCTCTAGAGAAACCACTCCATTGAGCAACAGCCTGTAGCCTGCTCAGAGTGGTTACCCCCAGATAGCTCGTGCTCAGTGTGAGCTGCCATCAGCTCTAAACCCAGAGCAGTTTGAATCAAACTCATAGTGAGAAAACGAAAATACAGGCTTATGTTTATCACAGAAGAGATGGAATGCTTGAATGCTGCTTTGTGTTACGGCAAATAGCTGTACAAGAGGGAAAACTCTGGTTCTCACAGAATGTGAATGTAATATGTGATTTTTAATTTTCTATTATTAATTTACCTACATGGTACATATTTTCACAGTTTCTTAAAAAGCAGTGCAGCAGTAAGGAGGTAACACAGACAAGGATAAATCTACAATTAAGTTTGAAACTTTCAGCTGTGTTTTAAACTGAACTGTACTTTTTATAAAGGCATGATTTCTATTTTTTCTTGCCATAATATAAAAACTCAAAGTAATTTTATTGATGTGGGGAAGTATGTCTTGATAATAAGTTTGAATGTACTTGTTTCTCAGCATTTACTGGAGGAAAAGGATGTGTTGTAACATTTGATTGTGTTAATTCCATCTGGGTTTGTTTGTTTGTTTTTGTTGTTTTGGGGTGTTTTTTCTTCCACATTTTTGAAGAGAAGAAGCTATATTAAAACCTGGGCAATGGTGTCCTACAACAACTGGGAAATAATGATCTAAAACAAAAAAGATGTGGGGGAAGCCAACAACCAATGATTATTTTAGGCAGCCATGTCTTTTAGCATGGGAATGGTTTTCAGAAAGTGAGGATAGAGAAACAGACAGTACATGCCAAAGAATTCTTGCTGGGGCATAGGATCATGTGGTGCAATTTGAAGGATTTAATCACTTTTGGAATGTTTGGAGTCCTTTCACTGTGACTGTATATTCTTATTCAGGCACTTCCACTGTTGGTACTGATCTGGTTTCAGAGGGCTCATGCCAGAGGTGGAAGCTGCCCTGTGAGAGAGGATGTCTTTCTGTGTGTCCTGGCCTCCTGCATCCTCCCACTGTCACCCTGTGTGGAAGAATGGGGAGTGTGATGTATGGGAAGGATTTCAACATCAGTGAAAGTTAGTGTTGACCTATGGCAAAGATCTGAGTTTGGAGTAGCCTCTGTCACTGTTCCTGTATGTGCAGGTGGGCAAAACAACGGGTTAAGGGAGGGTCATGCTTTCAGAATACTCTTTGCAGTAGAAAGAGAGGAATAATGAGTTTTGGAAAAAAAAAAAAACCTCTGATGTGTGGGTATGATCAGAGCTGAAGCTCTTTGTGGTTGCAGGACATCTGTAAGCAATGTGACTCTAACAGGAAATATTTTTATTTTACACATAAATAGAAAAAATATCCTGGGTGTCAAGAGTTAGGGCAAAAAGGATTATAGATATGTGAGTGGCCTGGAGTCTGCTTGTGTTGGGAGATGGATTAGCTGGAGTTTTTTACCTGCATTTAAATATTTATTAGAGGTCCTATAAAGAAGACCTTTTGAAAGTAATTATACAAACTAAAAGTGTTCATTACTGTCCTACCCACAAAATGCCAGACTTTGTGCCTTTTTTCACTAGAAGTGTGCCCAGGAACTACTGAATGAAACACACAATTAACCAGTTGTTTTGTGGAGTTCTCTGTTGTGGGGCCAATGTGTCTTTTTCCTCATAGCAAACAAATGATGAATCTCTTGTAGTTAATTTCTAGATAATTTTGCTTAAGGGAAGTCTAGTTGTTTTGGAACCACTTTTGTTAAGTAAAAATGAAATGTTTTCAGTTGTGGTATACTGTACCATTTTTTTCTCCTGAATGGAAAGATTAAACAATTGTAACTACTGCATTCTGTAGTTCCAGGGTAAATGTTTTGTCTGGAGTAAAATTCTGGTCTCCACTCAATACTATGATTCCTATTTAATTTATTGGAAACAGGGCTTCACCCTTAAGTATGAGTAGATCTACTCAAAATGTGAGTGGGATGCTGATTAAATAGCAGTTAAAAAGAGAACAAAACCTCTTGTCAAAGTAGATGATGTGAGTGTGTGTTACATATTATTACACTGTATCCTAGAATAGACCCAGAACTCATCTTCCAGTGTACCGGTCTTTCAGTAGAATACATTTCTATATTGCAAAAAAAGGAAAAACAAAACAAAAAATCATTCCTTTAATGCTGCTTTCCTTCAGCTGTGGCAGAGTTATACACAGAGGTCAGAAAAGCATTACAGACGTTTCAAAGTCAGGCAGAGGACAGAGCTTAAAAACAAAACAAAATGCTGTCTTTGTGTGCTGTCTCAGTAAACCATGTTTTGCTGGCTCCCTGCTTTTGGCTGTAGCCATTGGAAATTAAGAGGCTAAAAGCAAAGCTGGCAGAGAGCAGAACCACGTGTGATTTTTGAGTGGAGCACGTTACAAGCTCTGGTGCTGTTTGGGGGGAGAAGAAGGGCAGCCCCAGCTTAGAACCCTGTAGGGCAGAGCCTCCAGGTGAGTTTTCTGCTGCTCTTGCACAGCTCAGAGCTCATCTCATCAGTACAGCAAGTTCCACTCTGAAAGACTGACGGGTGTTGGTGGAGGGATTTTTTTTTTTTAGGGAGGGAGGGTTTTGTCTTGTTAGCTTAACACAGCTTTGAGGGTTTTGTGCATCTAAAAAAAGTCACGTTATTTTTCTTCTTTTTGGATGTTATTGAAGATAGTGCTCTTATGATTTAAAAAAACAAGTCCCAGCCAAGCAAAAAAAAAACCAAACAAACCACCAAAAACCCAACTACAAATAACTTCCTCAGTTGTTTAGCATAAAATTATTCCTGGGAGATCTTAGCTCATTTATTCTCATGACTTATATTTCTGATTAAAATGTTCCTTCTCTTCCTGTTATTTTACTATTCCTTCCTCTCTGATGTATTTTTAGAAAATAATCACACTTATTTTCAATGTATCAAACAGGCCAAGCTCTTTTGATTTCCCCTTTCAAGTGTCCTTTCCACTGATTGATCCAGCCCTTGCTTTGCCTCCACAAGTGTGCTTGGTCCTTTACTGCAGAGCTGTGTGCAGCACATCAGGAAAGCCATCATACTCGGTTACTTACATGGTAGCAGACTATTTTTTACAAGGCTCCTGCCTTTCTTCAGCCTCTTCAATTTTCTTATTCAGACTCCTTATCTGTTTCAGCTGCTTTCCCTCCCTTCCTCCTTGCTCTTCTACTCTTGATCTTCAGCCCTTCCCGTGTGTTCCCTTCGTTGTCAGGTATGACTGCTCCTTCCTCCCTCCCACCTCTGGGATTTCTTAAGCTTGTCATATTTCTTCCAGCCATGCCAGGCCTCCTCCTCTTTCCCCTGGCTCTGTGTTTCCTTTTCCTCTCCCTGAGGGAGATTTTATCACCTCAGGTTATCCCATTGAATTTGCTCTGCCTCACCCGTTTTCCTTCCCTGGCATGTTTTTGATCCAGGTCCTTACTTCAATATAAATGCTTTTCCTTCCTCAGTCCTTTGCTCCTCCAGTGTGATCTTAGGCAATTCCCTCTTGCTGTGGTGCTACTGGGGCTGTGGCAGCACAGGGCTTGGTCTTGGAGCCAATTTCTGCACCTGGCACAACCAAGGGCTTTTGTGAGAGGGAATTTCTGCCCTCCTGCTCACAGCCTTCAGGGAGTACACTTGAGCATCCAGCATGTGTGGCAGTAGTGAGAAACAAATCCATGGAGATCCTAGCAACTACTACTACTAAATCAGTTATGTATTTTTTTTAATTTTAAAATTATTATTTTTTTACCATATTTGTGAGATTTTTTTTTTTATACCACAAAGCAAATTCCTTGTAATATTTAAAGGTATGATATGTTAAAACTTATGTTTTTTAAAAGTTTAGGCTTTTAGGATAGTTAAAGCTACTTTGTCCTAAGCTTTCCTCCCCACCAGAAGTAGGTTCTTGTTAGAAATAAAAGAAGGAGATCTTGACGTTTCTTTTTTAAGATATCAAATATTTTGCAATATAGATTTAAAAAAGAATTGTCAAGATAATACCTAGATAAATGCTGGTTTTATAATAGGAAATTATTTGCAGTAATGGAGAGTACTTCAGGGATCCTGTGAAATTTGTACAGTGTAAGTTACATTTTCAAAAGGACAAAAGTAGGTCAGTTTTGGTGTTGAACTTGTAACTTAAAGCACAGCTTTAAGCAAATCGAACCAAAGGAAGTATGTTTTTGTACAAAATAAACATTTCCCTATTTTTAATTTGAGCAAGCTATTAAAAAGCCATAAAATTGTAACTGCTACCTCAGCCAAATTTTATAGCTTTGTTTTCATCCAAGATGCTTGAAATAAATATCAACAAACAATGAAAGAGAAATTGGATTTCTAGCTGAATACTTCATTTATCTGGTATAAAACTTGTTAGTGAGAGGCATAGTTACCTCTATGATTTGTGTGCATGTGCCAAAGAGTACCATGTAGCTGATTAATAATTATTTGCTCTACATTTGATTCATCTTATATTTGTACAGTTGGCTGATGTGAATTAAAGCCTAGTTTCCTGAAAATACTGTACTACTTGTCATGTTCATAATGTAGTTTTTTTTTCCCTGTGGTTTGTGCAGCCTCATGTATTTATTAAACTGTTAGCTCTTGAATATGAGGGCTCCAGCTTGAAATGCAAATGTTGTTAGTGCTGGGTTACATTTTTTTCCTGGAAGAAAATTCACAAAAAGCAGAGTGTATTTCCATACATTTCATTAAAAAAAAAAAAATCTCCTGAGGCAACAGATAGATACAGTATTGACTGAAATATCTAATATCTTCTCATTACTTGGTAGAGATAGTACTGAGCCACCCTTACAAAATCAGCACTGTTCCAGAGCCCACTAAATAGATTTAGAAGCAAACAACTTATGAGGGAAGTAATTGCATTACAAATATCCTGCTTGAATTTATTCCTTGGTGCAGACAGTTTAAAGATGCTATGAATAGTAGAAAAAACAATGAAAGCTAAAATCAGGAGTTTTTGTGTGCTCTGGTAGTTGTTCTCTATTATGAACTAAATATTTTTAATTTCAAATAAAAAAAAAGTTGTATGTGTTAAAGGTTGTTAAAGGTAATCAAAAAGTAAACATACTTGAGTGCACAGTTGAAATATTTCTTTCCACTTTTGACAGTATTGTGATTTGTTTTTTGTTTCTCACAAGTGTGGAATCTAATACAAGGATTCACCTATTTGAGCACATCATGAGTGCTGTGGAAAGGGGACATAGGGATCATTCTAAGCCTTTTCATTATGAGGGCTTCCTCTTGGGAAATGAAGGGACATTTTTATTTTTAATATTCTTTTCCTCTCCAGCTGACATGCTGTCTGACCTGGCCATAGCAAGGTCCTGAGGGGTGTAGAATTGTCACTGCTGGATCTTTCAGCTGGGCTTGGAATGGGCTCCCTCTGAAAACCTCTGCATGTTATTACAACAAAATGGTGCAAAGTACTTGGGGTGAGGAGGTGGGAATTGATTCTCTTGGCTGGTGGTGATAGGATGCTTGTTTTTCCCTTGAGCTGGTGAATGGGTCTGAATCACCATAAGGAAGTGCTTCAGGGCTGTTTCACAGTCTGTGGTTGCTCTCTTACTGCTCATGAAAACACACATTATTGTTGTTTCCATGTTCTTACAATTTCTCTCAGGAGCTTGGGAATGCATTTGTCGTCTCCTACAGTCCTGTGTCCCCCTCCCCCCTTTATTTGGTTCTAAGACAAAAGAGATCTAAATTCCCCGTGTTTCTTTAGTCCTTCTTCAATGGCCTGTGTCACCGTGTTTTGCCATTTAAAACAGGGCATGCAGACTCCTCTAGAGAGTGCTCAGCATAGGGAATGGAAAATGTGGGTCTGGGAGGGAGAGGAGTTCCTCTCACCATAGCCCAGCTGAGAGCTGAGGTGTGGTCTGGTGAAGCATCTCAGTAAGGACGGAGACTTAAGCAAAAATATTTTGTATCTATATGGAATCTTAGCTTACCACTTCAATTGGAAAAAATCAAACCCAAGGTAACTGTGTCAGCACTGCATCTTTTGAGTGAAATAGACTGGTGTTATGACTTAGTAGGGTAATTCTACTGTATACTACTAGGTAGAGGGGCATTTACAGTGTATTTAAAAATAAAACAACCTGTAACCTAAGTTGTAAAATAGCAATATCAAGTGTTATTACATTATGTGCATGTAACTGAAAGAATTAGGATGTGCCTTTATTCTTCATTCTATGGAGGAATTCTATATCCGATTCTCCTCACTGTGGTGGGGCTGGAAGGACAGATGAGGCTTTTTTTTTTTCTTTTTTTAATATATTCAGATTCATGTGGCAAAGCCAAAGCTAATATGAAGAAAGAAACAGCTAATGTGAACATGACACACATGCTAATCACTTTTAGTAAAACTTTGCTTCTACTCTCACTGTTATTTGGAAGGGGGTGTCTGTGCAAAAGGCAGAAGTTTATTTGGCCCCAAACCAGTTTGTTAGCAGCTCACAGGGAACTGCTATCTCTGTGCAATCAGTGTTTGACAAAATGATTGCTGCCCTGGCTCTCAGTCCCATTCCTGCAGCGCTGGGGCGGCGTGGGAGCCTCTGCACAGATCCTGGTGCGTACTGGGGTGAAGGCATGGGGAAGCTGTGCCACACATCTGCATTTGTGTGCTGGGCATGTTGGAGTGGGTACTGTGCTAGCATGTGGTGTGTTTTTTGTCCTACTAGAATGAAGAATTCGTGGCTGTGGTTGTAAAGGAGCAGTGATAGTGCAGAACTTGTAGTAGGGAAAAGAGAAACTAAAGCTGTATCACTTTTCCTTATTTCTTTTGTAGTCTAGGCACAAAATACCGCATTCATATCACCTCTTTTGAATTTATATCACCTCTCTATTCCTGAATAAAAAAACCCCTTTGTAGTAATGAAATGTACTTTTAGATATCTTAGCTGGTCTTAAGAAACCTGTTTTCATAATTTTTGCCTAAAATGTGAAAATTTCTTTTGGACTTGTCTGTTTACTTAACTAAGATGGATTACTCTGAAGAAAATTATTTTGCCGTCTTTGAGAGCATGTAGAAAGAATCTGTGATTCACCTATTAGGCATACTGTATGGTATTTCTGAAAATAATTTAAAAGGAGGAGGAGGTGGAGGAGGCCATCCTGAAGCAGCCTAATGTTAACTGCAAAGGTCTCAGAAGTGATGTAGCTGAGCAGGATCTGTCAAAGTTGTGATGAGTTAATAGTGAAGAACATTAGTGATGAAATGCATTTTCTGTTGGTTGACCTTTTAAATTATTTGATATTTCTTCTTGTGTTATTTTTACATGAGCCTTTCTTGAAAATATGGTGCCAGTATCTTTTTTCACTTTGTTTAACTCCACCATTTTTAGTTTTAGCTCCCCTCTCTCCACCTTTTTTATTTTATTGAAGCATTTGTCAGATGTGCTGGCAGGAGTGTGAAGCAGAGGCAGTGAGATGTCCCTTTCTGTGCCTCAGAAATATTTGAAGTAGAATAATTGGGGGTCTGGGTATGGAAAAAACTGGAGATAATATCCTGAAATAGCTCTTAAGAACTGAAAGGATGGCCCATAACTTTGATATCTTCTGTGCTTGTTTTGAAAGGGTTATGAAAAGTCCATATAGTTAAGCTGCAGATGAGTGTCCATATGAGATTCCTCTTCTGCCACACAAGTTTTTCCTTTCTCTGTAACTAATTAACTCTATAGCTGGTTCTATGCACAGTGGTGTTTAGAGCCAGCAGAGTTAAACCCCAGTTAGTAACCACGGCAGCTCACAATGATCCCGGGTGTCTGGCAGCCTTTCACCAATTCAGCACATTTTTTAAGCTGTAGGATTGGGTTCCTGGGTCTGTGTTAGCAGTTTGATTGTCTCTTCAGCTCCATTCCTAGTGCAGTAGGAAAGCTTAGAGTGCATTTCCTGGTGGATTTAGAATTTTTTGGTATGTGGAATCTAAACCTCCATACCTAGTAATAAAGATTTAAAAAAATACTCCCAAAAAACTCCTGTGTGGACAAAGCCTAGACTACTCCTGCAAACTTCTTGCTTGAGCGGTTGGGTCTTATGGATACCTTGAAGACCAGCAGAAGAACTTATGGAATATTGCTTCCTCCATATTGCAACCAATAAAGTATGGAGATTCCTTCTTCAGACACATGGCTTGGTTTGGGCCTTGAGGAACATTCCAATTAGTACCTTGTGGAAGAGAGAAGGGCAGGGCTGTCCCATTGACTTATACATGCATGCTTTAAGAGCTTTGGCATGATGGAATAAGAAATCAATCTGCAGATTTTGAAAGGAAGCCTAAAAATGTATGTCCTGGTTTATGGCTTAGATGTCACCTGTTGTGTTGCTTAAGCAACTGGAAAAGTTAACAGCCCTTTAAATCTAAATTCAAAAATTTTATTTAAAAATGCATTTTTTTTCCTTTCTTGTGCCAATTTAAGTTCCTTTTTATGTGTAATGAAAGGGATTGTTTCTCTTCCATGTAGCATGGTAATTTTAGTTCTCGTTTCTGTCACACTCACTTTGTAAAGCAGAGGGCCTTTTAAAGGGCCATAGCAAAATAATTGTAAATACTCAGATAATAACTGCATTTTTGCATTAGGGAGATAATGAAACAGCACTGCAAGACTTGGTCTTCTGCAGCTAACCAAAAAAAGCACGGGCTGCTTGCCTCAAATCAGTGCATGTTGGTGGAAGTACATCCTCCCTGCGTGGAGACAGAGGTTACACTTCTAAATGAAGGAGTTGCTGTAGTCCTGGTGTGCCCTCTTCCCAGCACTCAGCAGTAATCAATAGCTGAGAAGGACAGGCTATTCTGAATTAACCCTTCAATGTTGTGTTTCTTGTTACTTCTCAAAATGGGAGCATAAAACTGCCATTAAACCGTTTTTGTTTTCTGTATGATGCTGCATATAACCTGCCAGCTCTGGGCTTGATGCTTTGAATGTTGAAATATTTTGAGTATCTACTTCCAGTGCCCATCTTGCTCTTTATTATAGCCTGTAATTGCATTTTTTGAGTAGATAAATGTCATTTCTTCCATATACTTGTATGAAAATTGGCTTGTTATCTAATGTTGGTGACTCCTTACTTGATCTCTTTTGCTCAGGAAAAATCATTATGGATTTTTGAGAAAAGAAAGTCCAACCTCCTCTGCCTTATTCAAATTGCCTGTTTTCTTTCTTAAATTAGATCTCCAGCTAAGCTGTCACTTATAATTTAAATGTGACAGAGGAGGTGGCTGAGTTGCATTTAGTTTTTTACCTTGAAAAACTGTAGGACAAACCAAAGCTATAGCAATGCTCCATAGAGTGCAGAAGGACAGGGTCACATTATACCTTTTTTTTCCCAAAGCAGGTAACTAATTGTGACTAAGTGTGCAATATATGCCAGTAGAAGAAATTTTCACCTAAAAGTAAAAAAGATAAAAGTTTACTGTATAGGTGATTGGTACTTGTCCTGCTAGGAAGTAATCTATGCAGCTCACTATACTTCTTAACTCCCTGTACCTTTGTTTTCACAAGTAATATCTTGCAGAATTTATCTACACATCAGACTGAGAATATTGTGTGTGTAACCCTAGGAGAGGAATGCTATGAATATGCCCCTCCTGCTCATTGCAGTACTGTGCTGTAATAGAGTTATCTTTCCTGTATTTACACTCAGCATCTGCAACTTTGTACATATGGATTATAACTATTTTTCACAAGAAAATAGAGGTGCTAACTTTAACTTGCTGCTTTCACACAGTGCTGTAAATGCTGTCTTTGATGAGCAGGGATCTCAGGAAAGTGGCTAGATGTAAAATACTTTGTCCTTATGAAGCAATTTGTCTCATATGATATTTTTTTCTTTTTGTTTAAATTTACCTATCTATATTAGGGAAAAAGTAATTTGCAAATCCACTCCCTTCCCTTTTGAGTGTTGTAAACAATAGACTGGGTTTTAGACTACCAGTGCCTGCTGATTTATGTGTTCCTGCTGTTCTAGACCCAGTGCCTGGTTTGCCAGACTTCCGGCTCTGTTGGGGCATGTTTTGTATTTAGCAGCTTAATCCATGAACTGGCTTGATTTTCAAGGCAGGGAGTTTTGCTTTCCACAGCCAGATCTCTGACTGGAGCTGATGCCCAGCTTGCTGAGTTATTAATACTTTGTTCAAAATGTCCAGTTCATTTTTAATTTCTTGAGTTCCCCACTTTCACTCCTCTTTTAAGTCTTGGTTGTTATAGGAATACTGAGTTTTGGTGACAAACTCTGTTTCTTCTCAAATACCACATAAAATAAGATGAAACTTGCTAGCAGGAAGTGTTACTATTTACTGTAGACACCTGTAATTGTAGAATTTGTATTTTTCCCCCTTTAAACAGCACAACCTCCTATTATTTTAATGCATACTTACAGGCTGTAAGGGAGCTGTTATAATAAAAGGTGTTTACAGGACTCTGATGTAGTCTAAGGAAATTCAGAGAGGCTGTTTTGCAGCCTGTCCCAATCCCCAGCCTCTCTGGAAGCTTTCTTGCATAGTTACTCTAGCTTTGAATTTACAGCATTACCTCAACACACCAGGGAAAAATCTGACGGGCTTCATTGGATAAAAGATGAATACTACTTTGTGCAAATGTTGTGGTGTTTAGAGTATTTCTTCCCAGTCTCAGACATTTTCAGTAGGTCTTGGTTCTAATTCAGCATATGTGCTTCCTTGTAGAAATAAGCAGGATTGGTTTTATGTTCTTACCCAGTATCTTCTATAGTTTCTGAGGGTGGAAGGCAGAATGCTGTGTGGGAAGGCAGAATACATTGATGCTGAAGGGCTCTTTACCTGCACTACAGGCTGCTAAGTTTCCTTTCCCCCTCATTTATCTTCATTCCTGTGCCCTATCCCACACCCATTTTGAGGATTCCTCGGCTTTTTTTTGCATCTTAACTAAAACCTTTCAGGGTTTGATAGCTGTTCAGTTAGCAGAGCTGATTTCACTTCCTTTAGGGTATCTAACACTAAGAGCTTCACATTTCGTTTTTCTTCTGTCCCCAAGCAAATGGAATAGGAAGAAAATAAAGTTTGATTGTGTACAGGCTTTGGAGTGTTTCTAATATATTTCAGTTTTAATTTTGACCTGTTTGTTATAAAAACCTGCTTTAAAAAATGATCATCAGCTTGATACAGTTATATGGAGAATAAAACCTGCATCTTCAAACCTGTATATTAGTTTTTGAGGCTCTAGTGGTACAGAATTTTATGGTAGTTTTAGTGCTTTCCCTCCTGACATTCAGTGTTAAGCTGGATACACATGCAGCATAAAAGGTTATAAAGGTAATGAGTTCAGAATATTACAGTGGCAAAGGTGACATCACTGCAACAGGCAAAGTGACATATGGCTGTGGTCAGATACAGGTGCTCTTGGGTTTTGGATTGTTTGTTTCTCTGACATGTGGATAGTGCAACACTGAGATTTTTTTTTCCTCTGAAGAACAGAAAGTCACGTCAAGTACACTTTTCTGCTATGAATGTCCTTACAAATATATAAAGCTGGCTTTTCATGTGTAAAGTGACAGGATGGAAGTGACCAAGCAGTTTTTCTTGTGCTGTTAAACTCTGTTGAATCATTGCTCTCTGCCCTGCAAATCGAAGGCTTCTCAACACCTTCAGCCAGGTCCTGGCTGTTGTTACTGCCTGGGCAGTCACAGGTGATGCTCATGATGTCAGTGTTACTACTTCTGCTTCAGACTGGACCACATAAGCATGGAATTGAGTTCAACATGCTAAAATCTAAATAAAATCTTTCATGTTTAGTAGCATTTAAATGGGATAGCTTTTTCAAGAAGATGATGTGAAAAAGTCTGGACACCTTCCACAATTGTCATGAATCAGCTAGATTTGCTAGCTTTCTCTTACAATCCATTTGGGCGGAATTTCTACTGCTGATGATGATCATTTTCTAATGTATCCAACAGACACCTATTTAGGCAGTGACTGGGGAATAGAATCAAAACAATCAGTGTTCTTTTTTAAATAATTGCATTAAAGCATCCACTTAACTGGATAATATTAGATTTATGAAATAAAGCTCACAGAATTAAACAGAGTATAAATGAGTGTCAATTTACTACACTCTTGCCTTACAGATCCTCAAAAGGATTTTACATATACTATGGCAATTTAGAATTTTTTATATAAACAGAACAATTTTGGTATTCATTTACACAAAATAATGTCCTAAGATGCTATTCACTGTAGAATAGCAGAGTGCAGAAATTATTTTGGAACAAAATAGTCTTCAGGGCGTCTTTTCTTTTGGACATCTTATATTGTTAAAATAAGGAAAGAAGTTTAAAAACATGATGTGAGAAGTAAAATTTAGCTGTCCCCTCCAGAGGATGCTTTAAAAGTTAATGAATTTTAGAAATAAGCTGTGGCAATTGAGTCTGATTTTTCTGTGTTTATTTTTTTCTCTTAACCTTATTGTGTATGAGATATGTGTGTTTGAACTAAGAATGCAAATTGGAATGATAGTTCTTATTTAATAGATTTTCCCCCCTTCTATTAAAAATGCTGTAAATTTTGAACAGCTGGTAAAAGTATTTGGCCAAAGATTCTTACTGAATTCAGAGTTAGCAATGTTTTTATAATACTTAGTGGAAAAATGTATTTTGTGGCGAACTGCCCCAGAGTTTGAGTGAATGAAAATAAATATCCAAAGACAAGGACAGAGTTGTGACTTTGTGAGAAGGGAATAGTATGCTTTTCCAGTTTTCCTTGTGCATTTCAGAAATTTGGGTAAATATTTTGACATGACCAGGAAACCTGAGCAACTAAATGAAAGAGTCTTATTTTCTGGCCTTAAAAGCATCTTTGTATAGAAAATTAGCTTTGAAATTCTAACTCTGAGTAAGAAGAACTTAAGAGCTAAATGAAGACAAATAAGTAGATATGTAGGATTTCCCTGAGAATTGCATGTCTATATCTTGTGAATAGATTTGAATAAGAAACTTTGGAAGTATGAGAGGGAATTTCATGTTATTGAAAACCAAACTGCTTTATTTTTCATACTGTCATCTGAAGGCAGTGTTATGAGGTACAGGAGAAGAAAATATTGTGCTGTGGGATAAAGAGGGAGAAAGGAAGCTGAAATACTTGTTTTGATTACCTGTGTCTCCAACCTTTGTTTTCTAAATGACAAATAAATTACTTCCTATTAAATTGTCAATGGTGTTAATGTTAAGGTGTGGTTGGTTCTGTTTAAGGATTTGTGTAAATAAATGGAGGCCAGACCATTTATTATGATCTGTGTGTGTATTTAATAAATATTTGAAATACAGGAAATATGGAATTGACATGTACTTGGCCAGCATAGTCCTTATTATACTGAAACTTCCTTTTTGCCTTTTTAAATTACTTTTTCCAGTTATTGAATGTTTATTTGTATGGGCTTGGCCACAGTGAATGTGAGATAAAGCTTATTTAAATGAGGAAGCAATTGATTTTTTACAAAAATACATACTAAGTAAGAAAGATAAACATGATTTTTAAGGATTTATAGTGTTTAAATTGTTGGTTTAGGAGAGCTTCTTGTAGCTGCTTGAATATCTGGCCTTAGCAGATTAATTAGTAATTATCAAATATGTTTGACCAGACTAGTTACTTGCCTCTCCCCTTTATAGGTGAAGGTTCTTTCTCCAGCACTTCAGCTGTTCAGTGGACTCAGTGACTCTTGTCATTGTTCACACCCTGTGCAGTACTTCATAAAAAATTAGGTCCAAAGCAAACAAACTCTTTCCTCGTGCCTTGTAGTCTGTGCCAACTTAAATTTAGTGTTAGTATTGATGGTAGATAATGAAAAGTCTTGAAAATGCCTAGGTCTGAAAATACCTGTAAATACTCACAAATTCAATGTAGTAGTCACTGACTGTGCAGCACTTGCATGACAGAGGGACAGAAGATGGATGAAAAGTGACTAAATGAAGGATTGGCTCATTCTCTTCAGATGAGTGAAGGCTAAATGGAGGAATGTATGAGGTTCATCTCCCTAAATGGATACTTGCTACAGCTACCTGCTTCCATCACTAGCAGGGGCAGGGATGCTCTGAGACACTGCTCACCTTTCACACCTCTGCATCTCCCCTGCCTGCAGTGAGCACCAGCTCTGCCCCAGCCCTGGTGTGCTGTGTGGAGCAGTGCAGACACATCCAAAACACTTCACAGCTGTGCTGCACCTCCTCAGCCCTGGGTGCCCTTGGATCTAATGTTTGCTGCTTGCTTGCTCTGTATTCACCTTCCTCTTCCTCTAGCAGAACATCCTTAATGGGCCTTGTTTCTTCCCAGTTTTATATTGGGATTAAAAGTGTCTTCCACACTTTTCAGTGCAGTATGATGTGTGTTCAACTCAGTTTCCTTTTCAGAGCTATCTGTTCCCAGGCCACCACTCCCATGAATTCTGGGGACACGTCTACCACAGCCCTTGTTTAGAGTGGTTAATGACTTTCCTGAAGGAGTCTGTTAGTTGATTTGGGACTAAAACTAAACTGTTTACAAAGTAGAACACACCTATGTTTTGGGTGTTTCTTTAAACCACTCCTGTGTGGGTGTTCCTAGATAACTTTTAAATTTTTTTTAATATTCCCCCATGTAGTGGATCACAGAGGGGAGGAGCAGTGTATACACAGTGTAAAAAGTACTGACAGGTATGGGGTTTTGTTTTTCCTGAGGAATAGGCCTAAAAACTTTATTTCTTGATAAGACCTGTTAAAATCAGTAGAACTACCTGAGTGTAAGTGTACTCCTTGACCTGCAGTAAATGTGTCAAGGATATCTCCCAATGGAAATAAAGGAAACAAGTGGCTTATGCTCTGTGTTGTCAAAATTAAGATTGTAAAGATAAAAAAACCCTACATCTGAACTTAAAGCATTTTACAGTAAAGGCAGTTAAATATAAATGCCTGTAGAATATCCTGTAATTTCCAGAAGATATTGGAGTATCTAGAAGGAGTTTTGTTTTTGCCTTCTCAGTAAGAAATACAGTTCAGGGGAGGGTGGATAGAGAGTGCTCTTGTGAGCTGTCTGGCAAATTACTCTGTGTTGCCTGCAACTTCCTGACTTCAGTATTTAAATGGAAGGATACTCCCTTCTGCTAAGTGTGATTTCTCCCTGTTCTTTTCAAGAGATATTTGTTTTTATATTAATTATTCAATGATTGGTGTAATTTTCTATGATTTGTATTGTGCAAACACGTTTATCTTTTAGAGCAGGGAGCTACTTTCAAGGTAGACTGTTCTTGGGGCACAAAAGCAAAGTAATATATTGTCATTTTTCCTGCCATCCTGAGAACTGTGTAAGTCAGCATTTAGAATTTCAAGGCAAAGATTGCATATATATAATTGGAGGCGTAGCAGTCTAACAGTTATGTAATAGTTATATGCAGTAAGGTTTACTTGAAATGTAGGTGACTCCTCTTCAACACAGAGGAATAACACTCAGTGTCTACCCTCAGCCTACAGTATTCAGACCAGGAATGTATCAAATATTCAAAATGAATGATCTTTCCTTGATAAATTGGAGAGTAAAAAGAATTGCTAATGCTTAGATCAAAAAATAGGTCTTTGTTCTATGTATGGCATGTGCAACTTTTTCTTCTTGATTCTTGTTTAAAGGTAAAAATGAAAAGCAAGTATGAAGTTTTATAATTGAAAAGTGCTTAAAGGCAATTTCCCTGGCTGTTTGCAGCTGCTGAAATCTTGTTTCTGCTTGCTGAATCAGTCTCTATCATCTGCATCATCATACAGTGATGCTCAGCAAGGCAAGTTCAGAGGACTCAGTCCTGAAGTTCCAGTGTACCTTTATATATGGTCAAACCACCGTTTCATCATCCTTGATGACTCCTGTGCACCTGCTGTCTGCTTTCTTTAACTCTCATCTTTAAACTTTCATTTCCCCTCAGCAGAACTGCATAATCAGTACTTTTCTTTTACCTCTATCTTATTTACAATATCAGTGAACCTCAAGCATTTTTGTACCATACAGTATGTTGGGAGAAACCATAAAATAGCTGTCCCTGCTTGGAAGGAGACTTATCCAAACAGAGATCATACTTTCTCATGCAACTCATCTGTGAACAGGAAACTTGCTGAGTGTGCTAAGCAGATACACATCATTTTTTCTCATGTGGACTTGACCATAAGTCCTATACTGTTTTGTTGGTTTTTTTTTTTGTAATACAAGCCAATGAGTCTGTGTGGCTCTGATAGCCATGAATGTTTGTTTAAAGTTTCATGCTGGCTGAATAAACACTAGGTTGAGAAACTGCAAAGGTAGTTTCAGTATGATGCATTACTTCAAAGGTAGCATGCCAATCTCTTTTGCAAACATTGAGTAATTATGGTATTGAGTAATCTGAGGTGAGGATTGTGGTCACCAAAACTTCTCCCATCTGTGATGCCAGGCTGCACCTCTCCTACACATTCCATTGGTATATCAAACTCTCTCAGGCAGTTGTAGCACCCATCACACATTTTTTAGTCTTGAGCAACACTCTTTGCTGTTTTGGATCAGTGTTGAGCATGGGTATTTCCTCTATTTGCATTCTTTATACTTCTTTTTCCTTGGATAAAACCAAGATCTAGAAGGTTGTTTTGCTAGAATAGATTGACTGATAAATCTTCTTTTCCCTGCTTGTTCCTTTTTCACAGCTGTAAAAGAGCAGACAGAACATGCGAAGAGCCTAGAAAATTCTACCATGAAAAGCTTTGTCCAGAGACCTTCATTTTGCTAAGAGAAAGCAGTCTCAAGGGTAGAGGACAGCTGTTGTATTTCTAGGGACTTTTGAGACCTTGTTTAAGGTTTGGGTCTATTTTCCCAACTATTAAGACTTTATGAATAGGGCTATCTTTTCTAAGTATCAAATCTTTAGAATTAAGTCTAATACCTCTAAAGAAACATGTGACCTACATTTTATAAAGGGATTTCCGTGGTTCCAGGACATCTTTTAATGGGGATTATTAAAATTGCTGTTCTCAATATGTTCTGTTTCATACCTTTTTTTCACCTCCCCCCCCGCCCCCCCAAGAAATTTACTCTGGGTTTGAGCATATCAGCAATGTGCTGGAACTCAGTTGGCTATACCAGACAAAAAGGAATCCATAAGATATATGGCCCCATTCCCAAACTCACATCAATTAACCTGTACCTGCTGTAATGTTGGTAGGAAGAAAGGTCAGAATAAGATACCAAATAATTAAATAACAAATTTTGCTGGACAGCTGCAAGAGCTGAGGAACTTGAGGAGCATGACAGTCAGAACTGCTTCTGCCATCAGCTACCTCTTGAAATTGTTGGTGCTTAGCACCAAGAAAAGTTGGAATCATAATACATTGTCTTGTGAAGCTGTGGCAGGTGGATGCCAGCAATATTTATAGAGAGACCTCTAGCCCTAAACTATAAGACTGCAGAAGGAAGAGTGTTAAATTCTAATTTCTGATTAACAAGTCTGGCAGCACGTACTATTCACATGGTGTGTGATTTGAATAATGATGTGTCTCCTCCTGATCTCATTAACCCTGATTTAATCCAGGATCTTATTTCATTAATTCCTGCAAGCTTTCATACAACTGGTTACACAAACAAACAAAGCCCTAAAAATCCTGTAACGCTGTAACTATCTTTCCCTCTAAATATTTTCCTGATACCTTTTTTTTTATATTGAAAAAAGTCTCTGTCTTTCAAAACAGTGATGCATCTTCAAGAATCTCAGTTTTAGTTTTACATGCAGTGGAACTACCTGACACTTGCCCTCCCCAGAGTTCAATGGACTTCTCTGCATAACCTTCATAGCTGTATGCTGCAGAGGGCTGAGCAATTGTGTTGGTTCAATAGAGTATTTGGTGAGAGGTCTACCACAGAACAATAGCATTGTCTGTAATTTGCCCTAACCTTTTTATGGCATGGGTCTTCATTCTATAATGCAGAATTATGGGATTGAAGACCTGTAGAAATTTGTACAAGTTTTTTTAATACTTTCCAGTTGGTTAGAAAAATGGCAGCTTGGACCATCACCAAGGTTTTTTAAAGTATGGTTGAAATGAAAATTTTGAAATTCTGTACAGCTGTATTTCATGTATTTTTTGTGTAGCACAATTACTTCCTTTCAGTTTGTATTGTTTGTTTTTAGTTGTTGTTTCTTTTTCACTGTACACCATCATTTAGAAAAGATAAACCCTTTCTTAAAAACCTTCCATGTGATTTTAAACAGAGAATGCAAGATACTGGGTGAGTCAGTTAATGTTCTCATTAGAAAATCCTGCTGTTAAAAGATCATCTGGTTTGTGATAGGATTTTGCATAAATGATTTATGTTACTTTGTCTCTCTCTGTCTGTGTCACAGAGATAGCTTATCTACTTTTCTAACAAGTTACAATTTGTGATAATGTCTCCCAGCACTTTTTTTTTTTTCCTAAGAGTGCATGTTGTTGCTTTTTTCTCTTTTGACCATCTCTTCAAATTGGTGTGGTTGTGAGAAGGAACATAAATACAGCAGAAGTTTCTTGTATGTACTGTAAGTTTCTTATATATATGTGTGTGTGCTAATATGCACAGGGTGTTTTTAATACTGACAGCAGAAATATTTTTGCTACATGAAATATCCATTTTTCACCTTTGAAACTGTAGTCTGTTACATTTTTTAATAAGGCCAGGTGCCTTTGGGGATAAACTCTGAGCATGCTAAATTCTGGCATATCCCATTCTCTACTCAAAGAAATGAGGAATGACATTGCAAGCAAAGTCAACAGTGCTTCTAATGGATGGGTGAAGATAGAACCTTAGTGAGAAGAAATTTATTTTTATTTGAAACCGTTTGAGTAATTTGATTCTGCAGGAGGTGGACTGGGAGGAGGATGGCTGAGAAGCATTTTTGTGCCTTCCCACAGTACCTCCCTTCAGTATTCAAAGGTGCAGGGAGGAGCACATGTGTGTTTGAGCACCTGCACAGGTGTGTGTGTGTACATGTGCTGAACATACTGGGCAGCTGAAATGCACACAGATGTACTGTGCTATTGCCAGACACAGGTGAAAGGCAGGACTTCCAGCTGATAAAAGCCTGGCTGGCCATCCAATGTCATGAAGGTTATAGAGGTGGGGGAAGAAATTGCCAGTTAGAGAGTCTGGCTGCTGAGCATCTTCTCCATGGCAATCCCTGCTGCAGCAGTGCCTTTTGCCCTTAATCCTGCTATTCACACGTATTGCCTAAATATGTAAAGCAAAACAGATTCCCAGCCCTAGATTAAAACTGGGAAGGAGTGTTACTGCAGAGGAAGGAGGGAGACAACACCACAGCAGTGTGAAATCAGGAAGTTGCTTCCAGTTCATCTCAGGTTGTGAAACCTTCTGCAGTTGTACAGTGCGATTCTCTGGGAAGTTTCTGAAATACAAGGTCCTTGTCAACTCTGCAACTTGCCCACTCTGAATCTTAGAGTCTCTGGGTGATCATCTCCCAAATGTCTAATTCCTGGATGGTGTGTCCCCCTGTTCTAGTGACAAGGTGACAGGTTTGGTTTTCCTCACCTTTTTAATAAATTTATAACAAACTTCTGCTTTTGTATTTCTCACCTACTTTGGGTAACCTGCACATAAAGATCAACAAATGTACTCACTGTTTTTCAAAGTCTTCCTTGGCGGTGTCTTGTCACAGTGTGTATGAAATGCTAAAGTGCTTGTGCACCCGGGCTGTGCCAATCACTTCTGCTTCTTCGTGCTTCCTGCCATCTGCTGTGTCTGTTCATCAGTTATGCTTTTGCTTACACCTACTTTGTGAGGCCTCAGAGAGAGGTACTGTTGTTTGAAAAAAATGGGTCAGGATGAATTGAGTGGCTTGGAGTGGCATCCAGGACCCAGCACACAGTGATTTCCTTATTTCCCTTTTTTTTATTGCTCCAATTATAATTTTAATGTCTTTCTATAATTTTAATGTGTGTTAAGTGCATTAAGGTGTAATGAATTGCTTCTTCTGGTGGTAGTGAAGCTGATCACTGATGTAACCAAGCACATCTCCAAAACCCAAACCACAAAGTGCAAAATATGTATTCTTTTTTCTTCCTGGCTTTCTCTGAGACAGGTGGTGTTTTGTGATTGTTTGTTTTTAAATGTGCTCTCCACTTTTCTTACTGTTGTATTCCTTGCTGTTTCTCATAGTCTCCATCTCCCTTTCCCCTCCACCTCCTCCATGTTTCTTTAATATTTTCTGGTAATTAAAAAAAAAAACACAGTAAACTAATTGCTATAGGTGAATATGAGCCTTGATTATATTCCTTTTGAAATGAAGTACAAAGTGTGAGGCTAAGGGATGGAACAAGATTTTCCTGAGCTAAGTGAATGAAGAAGCACACACTCATGTTCACAGCTGAAAAATTGCATAATACTCAACAAATCTAAGAGTTTTGTTAATTTTATTATAAAACACGTACTCATCTCTCTAGAAGTACAAGGCTTTCTGCATATGTAAGAGTGTAAATCCCATCCAGAACATCTTCACGTATCAGAAGGATGTACAAAAGACATAACAAATAACATAACAACCCTCTATCAATGTGGAGATTCTTTACAAGAGGAACTCGAGTTTGCTGTAGGAATCACTGATGTCAAGAAGAGGAGCAGAGGATTTAGGTGTGACACAGTGTGGCCTCCTGTGTTATGGGGGGCATTTCTGCTTGGGCATCTCAGGCTGGGATGAACAGGAGAGTTCAGACGTGGATATCACAGAGAGGTACCAGCAGTTTAGGCAGGAGCAGGTTGCACTGTGCCTTCAGTGCACAGTACTTCTGTGGTTAATGTGGAATACACTGGATGCAGGAGTTAATTTTTTCATAGCAACTGTTGGTTTGTCAGTTTATAGTAAATGTATCTGTTGCCAGTTGTTTGCATTAAATCTGACCTATTAATTTTTTTACATTGGTGTTTTCAATTGCCCCACTATTGTCTCAAATGTCTGAGGGATGACCTTTTTTATAAGTAATGTTTATAAATAAGATGAATACCAAAATTAGTATTTAGATGGTCTAAGAACAATTCTCATGACAGATGGCTATAGAAGCCTTCTCTTATGGCTTTTAAATGAATTTATGATTGTGCAGGCTGGTTCTAGGTGTACAATAGATAGTGGAGCAGTGTCCTGACATGAAGCTTTGCATTGTTCATAAGGCCCTTCTATCTGAGAAGCAAGGGTGGCACTATGGGCTTACCTGAGCAGCCATGAAAGCAGCAATTCTGGCTGTGTTCAAGTCTGTATTTGTGCTGGGAGAGAGCAAATTAGTGCATCTGTTTTATGTAACACAACAAGAAAAACAAAGGAGGATAAAGCAGGTCAGAGTCCTCACCCTAAGGTAGCTTTTCTGCTGGAGTAGATACGCTTTCAGTATGCAAATCTTGGTGAACAAATAGCACTTTTCTCTATCAAACTGCAAATCAAATAGAAGTCATGTGAGCCACAGAAATAGACTTGATTTTAAAGATACAGAAACCAAAGAGAGGCCATGGTCAGAAATAACACCAGAGCTAGGCAGTACTAGCACAAGCCAGGAGGCTCATGAACTGTAACCCGTTTGTTTTTGTTTTTTGGGGTTTTTTTTGTCACATACCTGACAGACAGCTGGGAGCATGTTTTCTATAAATTTGGGATAAGCTGATAGTGACAGAAGGAGAGAGGGTGTGGAATCCTCAGCAGTGAAACAAGAGCATAGCTGTTGTCATGGGCTCAGAGGATGTGTGCGGTCACAGTTTGGGATCTTGTGCCTCTGTTAGAAGCTGGGGGTCACTGCTACAGTAGCACAATCTCCAAACCATCCTTCCCCCTCTGCTTGGTGACAAAGCCACTGGTGTATCCTCTCACAGCCAGCTGATGGGGACATCTGAGTCTTGATCACAGTGCTTGAAGGTCCCATGTCCTCCCTCTGTGTCTTGGACCTGGTATTTGTCGTCCTAAAAAGGGGAACGTAAAAGTTAGTGATGCAGAAGCCAGGAAAATAAAAACCAGGTGGTTTCTTATTTCTCCCTGAAATGTTCTCATTTTGCTTTTTACAAAATGCAAAGCTCATGCTATGAAAGTATACTGGAGTTTAGTGCAGGCAACATCTTTCTGGTTGAACATAATTTTTGTCTTGATTCTAGTTTAGTTGCTGGGAAATTTTGTTCCAACCTTACTTCAGGATACATTGTTTATTTATATTAGAACTACAAGGTTCTTGAAAATCAGAGTTACATTTCTAACTAAGCACATTTATAATTATTCAATAACCCTTAACTAGTTTTAGTGAAAATGTCACAGGAAATTACTTAGGAGGACTAAATATTAAATTGATGTACTGTGCAGCAGAGTTTTATTTTGAGTTATTTAATATAAGTGGATAATTCAACTCATGTATTGTTTGAAGTTACAGACGCTGCTTGAAGGAAATCATGGTGGCAGTGGTCTCTTGAAATGTACAGCATGGATTTTGACAAAAGGGATTGAAGGAAGCACATTCTATATCTCAAAGGGGTCAAAATGCTCCTGACATTTCCATTGTCATCTTTTGAAAATTCAAATGTGTTGCATTGTTTCCTCTTTGCTGTATATGATTCCAAGCTCTTATTCCTGCTCCCATATTTGACTTCAAGCAGGGCACATACTATAGATTTTTGAACTGTGAAAGACTCATTATTTCTCAGCTTTCAACTCTTTCATTATGCATGTGTCCTTTTTTCAAAAGCTTTGGTTTTGATTTAATCTCTTGCTCCCAGGATGCAAGGACTGTTGTTCCCTTCATGTTGAAGCCACAGATAAATCACCTTATAGTCTGATAGTGATTTTATAATTTTTCATGTCTCCCAACAGTTTTGAGGAATGAGGCGTTGGCTTTAGGATTTTGTACCTGCACCAGCACAAAAAAGCATTTTGTTGCATTTAGAGTCATTGAAAAGGTTGCAGCAATTTCCTCAAATGTTTTCAGCTGAGTTTCCTGTAAAGGCCAGAAATGCTATAGTAAAAAACTTGAAACTTCAGTGTAGTGGAAATGGCAGAAGTTCTTGTACTTTCCTAACTGTAACTTTTGTGGCTGACCTAGTTCAACATTTGCTCTAAATTCAAGGAAGCTTTTTGACAGAGGGGCGGAAACTTCAGCAGGTAAAGACACAGAAAGAGAAGAAACTTTTTTCTTGAAATCTAATAAATGATTCAATTCTAAGAAAAAAAGCTAGTTCTTGCAAACAGCAGTATAAAAACTGTTTTCACTTTGAAAACTATTAACTGTTCTTTTTGTCTCCCTTCAGATTGACAAAGCACGTGTAATTTCAATGAGTAGCAGTTTTTTACTTACAAAAGATAAAGTGCTTAATTTATAAATTTTATATTTGGAAATAACCATTTAATAGGGTACAGGTATACTTGAATATATTGTATGTGATGCACTTTCATCACACTCTGTAATTTATTATTATTTGAAGTTTTGCCACATTGTGAAGCTGACAAGCTTAGGGATAGCATCTTTCAAATTTCCTGTGGCTTATACTGATGTAGGATAGGATTAGAGAAGATCCAAATAAAAACAGCTCAGGTAGTGTTAAGGATTTTGTGTTTCTTTGGAAGAACTATATTTCAAAATTTTCTAGAAGAAAAGAAGCTTCCCACAATGGTTTGGCTGTTGGTATCTATGCAGTGTGGTTGAATCCTAATTACAAAAAGTAGTATTTTTTTAATGTATTAAAAGGGTGTACAAATTATAAGGGTCTTTATGCCCCCATAATATCTTTGAAGTTGTGATATTTAATGGAATGAAGCTTAGTTTATTTTTAAAGTTCACAATTACTTTTTTTTCAGTATTTCTCAGGTTGAGGATGCTTCTTCCGAGTAAGAACTGCTTATCATATTGGAATCACACTGAAACCCACGTAGATGGGAGGTGGAAGCTGTCTTAAGATTTTTGGCATCAAGAGAGCATCTTCTAGGTTTAGTGGTTGAAATGCAAGGTTACTTACTTAAGGGCTGGGTTCCTGAGGCATAGCCTCTTGAAAATGATCTGCTATTAACCTGAACCTGCAGTTATCTCTGTGTGGGCTAGGCAAGAAGTGCATCATTTAGAGCCATGAAATTTATCCCAGGCAGTGCTCCAAAATCAAGAATCAAATAGTCCCAAAGATTAGGTTTAGAGATATTTTTGAAGCTGTTAGCACACTGAAAGCCTACCTCTTTGCAAGTGGGTTGTGTGAGAGAGACAGCTGCTCATTCTGCAGAAACATCTCACAGGAATAGAGAGGTAAAGAGCCGAGCACTGCACTCAGGATCTCTCTGAGCTCCTTTTCCTGAGGTTCTGTGTGGGGTTCCCATTGACATCTGTCTTGTGAATTTGGTTCTGGGAGGGGCTCTCTAGGTCGTTGAGCCTGTTCCGGACAGTGTCACCACAGGGATTCCTGGTACAGGTTCTCACACTGTGTCCCTTAGAGGAGGCTCAGATGTCTGGCTGTACCAGTCCACCCACCCTGTTCTCCTCAAGGGCAGATTGGCCCACAGTGAGTGGTGGCTGTATCTGATTAGGGTGTGAATATATCTACTGTAGCCAAAATAAAGCCAGAAACCAGTGCTGAAGTCCTGCTCAGGAGGTGCACAGATGTCCTTGCTGGGCAGGTTGATCTTTTCCCAGTATTTTAGGGCAATATAATGTAGTCAAATATCTTACCTGTCTAGTTTCTCCTCTTTCATCACACAAGCTTATTTTTCATGACACAGCAGTCTCTGAACTGGACTATTAGTTTCTATTCATCCTCCTTTACCATTTAAATTTAGCTGTTCTTGAACTACTTATGGCAGATTGAGGACTTCTATCCTAACTGAAAGCTTGCTTTCTACCTATTGGTGTATATGGAATTTCCTCTTTAAAAAAGATAATACCTGCAAACTTCAACTTGAAATCAGAACTAGAAGTAGATTTTGTTACACACTGGGGAAAGTTCCCACAAGCCACCTTTGATATGCATGGGTTTGCAAACTCATTTGCCTACTCTTTCCTCATGTGGTAGGCTTCAATTCCTTGCAGATCTGGAAGGACTGGGTTATGTAGAGAGATTTCTATAACTGATGAAGCACCAAGCTTTTAGGGCCATTGTAGTTCATTTACCAAATATGCAAGGTAGTCATGTTCAGTATATTTTTTGCAGTAAAATAAAGTGAGCTGACTTGGTATACTTATTTGGTCAGAGTTGTTTGTGTTTCCTTTCACTTAGTTTTTCAAGAAGAAATGCAATTTTGAGTAAGGCATTATGGTGTTTTAGAGTAATAATCTATTTTTTATAGCAGGTTAGAGTGGGGATAGATGTAGAGGGCTATGTCAATATTTCTGAATTTAATAGCACCAAGGGTCCCTCTGGCTGGAGGATAAGGGTGCCTGGCTCTGTTTGAGCCACAGCTGAAGAAAAGGTTTAAAATCCTAAATTCCTCAAGGGTAAGCACTACAGAAGAGAAGACAGCAAGGCAGCAGAAGCAATGTACTGGAGAGAGGAGAGAGAGGCTGTAATGTCAGCATCAGTGTTTGCTGCAGGCTACACTGGTGGGGCTGCTGAAGGCTAGGGCATTTGTTTGGTTTTGTTTGTAAGTTTTGAGTCTTATGTTGTAGACTAAGACCGGGAATTTAAAAGATGGGCAAAGGTCTTAAAGCTGGCATTGCTTACTGCAGAATGTGTGCTAAGCCACTTAGATATGGGCTTCCCATAGGGTATGAATATGTTTTTTATAAGATTTTAGCTTAGAAGGGCTGGATTGGCCTTTATTTCTGTTTAATTATTTAGGCAATTCTCCACTTTTCCTACCAATTCCCTCCAGGATCTGTAATTTCAAGCTGTTGGGGTTGGTCATGTCATGTTACTCTGGGCAGTAGCTATGAAAGATTACAGCCCTTCTTATGAGCATCAAAGGTAACAGTAATGGAAAGTAGCTCAAACAAGTGTTAGAAAGGCACACATAAAAAGAAATCCTTTGAAAATTTTGGTGACTGCAAGGTGCTGAACCTTCTGTATGAATTTCAGCTTAGTGGACACTTGGCACGTGTGTCTTCTTTTCATGAATAGTGGATGAGAAAGAAGTGCAAGACTTCTCACCCTACAAACAAATGCCTGTTTGGGAGTTGTCTTGTATTCCTTTGATTTTTTTCAGGAGCCAAACAAGGCTTTTTCACAAAGCTGTCAGCAGCAGCAAAGGCACCAGTGTCATTCATCTGGAGAATAAAGGGTACAGCATTGTTTTCTGTTATAGCAGACAATTTTCTCTGTCAGTTTTGAAGTTGCAAAAGGACTTTTTAAAATTAAAAAATATTGTACTGCTGTTGCAGAATTTGTGAATTGAGGATCTAATTACATTCTGACAAAGAATGAAAAATAGCACAATAATGACACACAGGAAGCAAGTTCTGGCAAGATGGGGTCTTTCCTAGGACGTCTTGTGGTCTTGTTCACATGAGATTGCTGTTTGACTCACAAGTTCTGTTTAAACGGCTGATAATTTTTTTAATACACAGCGAGTTTGTCACCTAGCTACAAAATAAAGGTCTGGTGATGTCATTGATTATAAATTTTCTTTTTTAAAGCTGTGAAAAAGAAGCTTTTGGAATAATGTATGTGTTAAGTCTAGTCCACTTCTTTTAGAAAGTGACATTTTCTTCTAAATGCATACAGTGTTCTTAAATTCTCACATGGTTCATTTTTTTACCAGAACTATGCACAATATTTATTCTAACAACAGCAGCATCTATCACACAGATATCACACAACTTTCATACATATATTCGCATTTGTTATTCCAGTTATTATGGGTACTGAGGAGTTGTCTTTTAAATACTATTTGAGCTGTGTAATGGCAGTAGATACAGGATTTACTGTACCTTCCATAGGCAGTAACTTAGAAAACTTTTATCTCTGCTGATGTATTGATACACAGAAAATGCTTTGGACAGATGTAGAAGACTATTAATGTTGTATAGCTAATAGGTTAGCTCTGAAATAACAATGGGTTTGGGGAAATAAAATGTTAAAAAATAATTACGAGATTGAGGTTTAAGGTGTGTCTTACAGAGAATAACTTGGAAAATCTTGCTTTTCTTGATGCTGTTCACAGATGACAACTTCAGAAACTTCAAATAGAAATGTATATTCTAAACTTTATTGCTCATGTCTGATAATCTAAATAAGATCTACAGTATTTCCTGTGTACGGTACAATGCTGTGGAGTGGTGGAAGTTGATTGTGCACTGGCATGTAGAAAGAGGACAGTGAATGTAAGAGAGGTGAGAGGAGAGGAGGTAGAGGTTTTTGTAATGGGAAGAGCTCATCCAAAGCCATCACCTGTCTCTGATGCCTGTTTAATGTAGATCTCCTCCAATTTGCAGATGACATCAAACTGGGGGAGCAGGTGATGTGCTTGAAGGCAGGGCTGCTCTTCAGAGGGCCCCAGACAGGAACACTATGGAATCCAGCAAGGACAAATACCAGTTCTTGCCCTGGCAAGGAGGAATGGTGGCAGGAATCCTCCTTTACCTGGCACTCAATCCACATCCAGAATACAGCATCCCATTTTGTGGATGGGATGAGAATTTAGCATAAAGGGAAGATATTGATGAGCTGAAGCAAGTTCTGTGCCTATGGAAGCTGGAGCACATGGTCCCTAAGGAGATGCTAAGGGAGCTGTGGGCTTGTTCAGCCTGAAAACAGGGTTTTTGGGGGGACCTTCTGTTGCATCAGAATTGTCATCCAGGAGATAGAGACACACCCTTCACAGTGATGCCTGGTGGGCAGGACAGGAGAGAGCACATGGGACTTAAGAAGGAAGTTCCAGGCAAGATGTAAGGAAAATTTTTGTCACCAGAAAATCAGTCAAGCAGTGGGCTTCTGCAGCCTCTGTCCTTTGATGTTTTCAAGACCCAGCTGCTCAAACAGCCTTGAAAAGCCTGGTCTAACCTCAGAGGTGACCCTGCTTTGAACTGAATTGGAGTAGGGACCTTCAGAGTTCTCTCACACCCTGAGTGGTTGTTTGGCTCTAGGACAAAGCTTGGAGCCAAAACTCTTTTTTGTTTCCACTTTTTTGGGACATGGTTGTAAGCAAGTGTTTCAGTGGTGTGTCAGTTACTCGTCTAGAAAGTGGAGGTTTGCTGTTAGTTTCCTTCAGTGATGTTTCAAGACAAGATATATGAAAAGTGATGATGTTTTGGATGCTTTGTCAAAGTGGGTATAGGCAGCAACAAGGTTAGGCTTTTAAAGTGTGCCTAAGAAGCGGAGAGAGAGGGTACTGAACATCTCTAGTAGTAACTGTGAAGCTGTTTTCTGGGGATTTACTTTAGTGAAACCCCCACCATATACATTTTCAATATATATTGTCAATCACCTTAAAAGGTAGTGAGCAGCAAAACGTGTCAGTGTTAGCAGCAGCTCTGACAGCAGTCTTGCTGTATGCTTCTACCAATTATGGTAGCATTTGTCATATTTTCCTAGTTAATAGCTTTTTTCCTGCTATGGGGGTTGTTTCTGTGGGCTTCTCATCAGAGGGGAAGCAGACTCAGCTGCCTTTACTTCAGGAGCACTGGTTCTGCCCTGTGTATCAAATGTGCAGCTCACAGCTTGATAAACTGAGATATCTATTTTTCTTCCCCCTCCCCTCACACCTTTCAGCTTTGGTGATCTTTACTAAGAGATTTCTAAAGCTGCCCTATAATTTTCACACAAAAATAAGGAGTTATTTTTAAAATAAAAACAATAGTGCCCATTGGAAAAGGTTACTGAAAATTGCTTTCTTTTTGTGACATTTCAACTTCATGACAGCCTTTGAGGTAACGTTAGAGCAGGCAGAGGCATGTTCATGGAAGTTTTAAGAAATCTTGAGAGTTTGGTATTTAGAATATTCTGTAATACCTTTTTTTAAATTGGTTGTTTTGTTTTCTTTTCCCTTTCTACCTTTCTTCTACAGGAAATAAAGAAAGACATGAAGAAAGAAAATATTGCCAACAAACCACCAGAGAAGCCTATAAATGAAGTTTCCAATGGAAGCCCTTTACTGTTGTCTGAGACAATTATTAGAACCAACAAAAAAGGTAAAGTATATGGACATTAAATGCAGATTAAATTCAGGCCTTCCAAAGAACAAAATGTAAACATTCTTTGTTTCTAGAAATAAAACTAGAGTCTATTTAACTGAAAAGATATAGCAGGAATAATAACAGTAAAAAAGTCTTTGTCCTCTTGGACTGGCATATATGGATGCGTGTCTAATATTTCCACATTAATTTGCACAGGCATCCCTTTCTTTTTAAGGAAATCCCTCCTCCGTACATTTAATTAAGGAAAGCTGTGTGAGGAGATTGCTAAAGCTTATTAAAATAAGGATGTGGCAGCTTGCATATATGGAGGGTTTTGCACAGGGATGTCAGTCTACATTCACATATTCATGCTTTATCTGGGACACAGAGCCCTAAAAAGGGGGTAAAAAGTGGAAAACATACAGCTTAATGCAGTAGTTTCTTGGGAAGTGTCTTTCACTGTCTTTCATTTGAGAGTGGAATGTGTGCTCTTCATGTCTGGCTTGACTCCCAATGCAGATTCTCATGTAGGGTTTTGGGTTGCTATAATGAAAGCCTCCAAATCTTCTGTGTCATTCCCTAGTTCCCAGCCTTACTTTCAGAAATATCAGAACAAAACAAAAAATTTGCAATATATGGGCAGTATTCTACTTTAGGTTATGTTTATGCTCATATTTGTTGGTGGGAGGACAACTGGGTCTGTGCAAGAGATAAACTGTAATTTTTTCTGGAGGATTCACTCGACAGTTTCTTACTTGCTGTTTTATACAGAATAATCTGCTGTTATTAATCATTGCCTTAATGTAATTTCCATTTTGGCATATCTTCTATACTGTTAGGACTGTTATGGATTTTTCCTCTTATGTATTATCAGCTAACATTTTATTT
The DNA here is from genome assembly GCF_009819885.2 of Catharus ustulatus. Classification (NCBI taxonomy): domain Eukaryota; kingdom Metazoa; phylum Chordata; class Aves; order Passeriformes; family Turdidae; genus Catharus; species Catharus ustulatus. Next base: position 109,339,257 of record NC_046222.1, on the reverse strand, counting down.
CAGCTGCAGTTTTTGAAAATTGTATGACTTACTTTAAAATGTGAAGCAGACTATTCTTTGTCTTTTGAGCTTGCAATGTCATCTTGAATCTGGAGACATGTCCAACATTTCTACTTTGGGTCATAGGTTTTTCAATAGCAGAATTAAATTACTAAGAGTTATTATTTTTCATGGCTCCTATACAGAACCATGTGAGTAGTTGGGAAATTATCTAGGGACAAAGTTTGTTCCACATTGCTTCAGCTGCTATTTGGAGAAGGCTAATAGCTGTGGCAGATGCAGAGATTTGGTTCAGTCACAAAGGGATAGCACTCCAAATATGATTCTTAGAGCACTTTCTCCCCCTCTTTCTTCCTTCTGGCTAGACGCATTAAAGGATTCAGGAGTGAAAGATTTTTCTGTCTCTAGCTGAAGAATACAAACCCTCGTATTTACTAAAAGGAGAAAAGCAAAGTCTGACATGAAGATCTGCAAGTTGAGGTAGGGTTTAGATTTGGAAGTAGCAGATTTCATATTAGGATGTTATTTCATTGGACTTGTTGGTGGGAATTCCACTTCTCATGGCCACCTGTACATCATGGCACAGTTGGTGCACTGTTCGTGTTGGCTGCTTCCCCACAGCCATTTCCATTGCTGCAGACAACACACAAAGCACAAGGCCAAGAGAGCTTCCCCTCATTTTTCCTGGGATCAGTTCAAGCATGGTGCCACAGTAGCCTTGTTTAAGTATGGACAGCTGAGCAGATAGTTACTGCTGTGTTCAGAAAGAGTTTTCTGAGATCTGTGTGACCAATCTCATTGTTGCCATATCATACTGAAGAGGGAGCCCTAAATGCCATGGGTGTTATTTTCTTCAAGTGCTCTTTCCTATGATTTTTATTAAATCCTAACTCAGTTTGTTTACTGATTACAGAATGTCACCTGGAAGACATGAAAGAGGGTACAGGGTGTTTGTATTTCATTCGTTGGTTGGTTTGTTTTCTTCTCTTTGTTGTTAGGAAGTGAGGAGGACAGGGATGCATCTAGAGATCTTTAGCCACTGTTCAGCAGTGAAAATGGAAGACAGTATGATTTATTTGCTTGGGCAGTGTAATCCTGGACAATGTAATCCTGCTGTTTACAACTTCAGAGCAGATCCAGTGACGTGGGAGTGAAGCATTCTGTGCTGCTGCATTGTTTTTATTACCAAGATGATGATAAGTGCTAGTCTACTGTTATAGTGTTGTATTGTGTAGTTTTACTACTTAACTTGGTTGGCCTAATTTAAGTGTCAGCACTTTAGCAAGCATTTACATTTTGAGGAGAAGGTTCTTGGGCTTCTGGCTTGTAGAGAGTTTTTCCTTGAAAAATATTGACAAATGTCCAACAGTGGTATTCAAGGAAAATAGCTAAGTTATTTGTAAGAAACATCTAAGTAACTAAGAGGAAAAGAATTAATTTCTGAACTAAAATGGTTTTTAGGAGCCAACTTCATATCCTGTTTTCTTGTGCTAAATATTTTCAAGTACAGTATTGAAATTAGGGGTTCTAAGAATAAAATCAGTGTAAATTGAAATAAGTGGCTGCATAATATTTATTTGCTGACAGGAGTTAAACCACAACAGTAATGGGTGTTACTACTTTGGATTACATATGTAGCATAGGAACAAATTGAAGTTGGTGTAACTCCACCAGCAGTAGCCTGCCTGGGTTATTACTTCCATTACGTAGTGAGGGTTACAACTGGTTGTCGCCATTTGTGAATCACTCAGGTTTTTGTTACAAAGGCCAAGAGGAGATGGAAGGATTTTATTTTTTTTTTTTTTGCTTTTCACTGTGGGCAGTAAAACCAGAATATGTCTCATCCTTTAATGTTTCTTGTTGACCACAAATATTAGTGACCTAATGAAATGAGCAGTAGTGACCACTGCTGTGGTGGACGTAATTTAGGAAATGCTGTTACACCTGGCCTTGATGTATTTGTGTAGTTATTTCCTCTCTTTACAGGATTATAAATATGGTCTAGAAGTCAGGGCTACGCGTAAGAAATAATGGGGTTATTTTCTAGATTTGCCACAGAGTTGCTGTGGAACTTTTGCTAAACCACTTAAACTGTTGGCCAAATTACCACAGCTACCTTCCTAGGTCAGATATTTTAATCTGTATTGATTTTTCAGATGGGCAGGGCTTTATCTTTTCTGATTTATTGCAGTGACATATCCAGATTTACGAGTAACTTCCACGTATTTCAGGTGTCTCTGCCTTAGGCTGCCTATTGGCAAAACCTGGTTTGTACTTGCCTCATTAAGATGATGAGATCTGTTCCAGCATGGTAATGATGGCAATTAACATGCAGGAAACTGAGCATTTTAATTTAGCACTGCAGAGGGTTCATGCTTCTCCTCTGTAAGGCTCAGGAGAGGAGCATTTGCTGGAGTGCAGGGATGGGGCTGGGGAAGCATGATGTGCTTCCCTGGCTGTTCCCAGGGCTGCAGCAGCTGTCTAGGGAAAAAGGCACCTCTCTGAAGCTGTGGGAATGTCAGATGTTGGTTGGCTTGCATATTCATTGCCAGAAACTGGGAGGGATCATTCTTTTGCTTCTTCCTATAGCTCATAAGCCAAGAAAATCGTTTCCTCACTATGAGTGGGTCTTTAAGTATAGCTTTTCCCTGCTTCAGACTTTTTTTTGTCAGGCATATAGAACTATTGTTCTAAAACTTTTATAAAACTGATATTTAAAAAAAAAATTAAAATAGCTCTTTTTCTATTAAGAATTGGCATTGTTGCACTTTGGTAATAGCAGGGTGCAAAGGCCTTTCCTTCCCTGAGAACGTTTTCAGATTGTTTGAAAAAAAGCATAATTATTGGTATTGTTGCAATTATTTAATAACATAAGAAAATTACAACTAGGACTTGGAACAGAAAAACACTGAAAGATATACATATTTTTTCCTAATATGCTTTTCCAACGTGGTGAAACTCCATCTCTTCCATGTTAACTTTCAAAATTTGAAAACAGATCCAAATTTGGGCAATTGTTTGAGATCTGTCTTAAATTCAGTGTGATCTTCATTCAGGTATGAGGGGTCATAATGGAAACTTGCCTTCCATAAGCTTTAAGTGTTAAATGGGCATAGCTTATTTTAGACTAGTATTGTTCTGATTTTTGAGTACCCTATTTTTAAGTATCTTATTCATTGTGCTGTCTTGTGTGTCTGGGAACAAGAGCCCACTTGTTTAGGTCAAGTTGCAAAACTGGAACTGATAGACTGTATTTTGTAAGTAAACTAACAACAATTGTTATATGAGTAAACATGTTTGAGGCAAAGATATATTGCCTTGTCAGATGTATTTGTTTTCTATAAACTGTAATTGAAGGCTGCATTGAGCCAGCAAATCTGGAACAGTTTATCACGTGTTACATGTTCTTAATCAAAGCCAAATACTGAAAGCAAGGAAAGTTTTTTCTAGTTCTCTTGAGAATTATTTAATTTACCTTCCAGCTTACATTTAAATAACAGAGAGCATTTGCATGCAACGCTAAAAGGGAAATTTTCTGTAAATAGGTCTGATGATATAATAGGTTTAATTTAGGAATAAATAACAAGTCTGTTGTATGCAAAACTGTAACTTAAGCCCATTTTTGTAAATTAGAAAAATGGGAAAAGTATTTTGCAAGAAAGATACTTCATCATTTTGTTATATTTTTAAAATTATTTGGATGTAAAAAGGCACCCCATTTATTAGAAACACAAGCTGTTGGCTTCTCAGCATATGAATGTGTTGACTCTGAATCTTATATTAAATTATCTATGTAAGCTATGATTCTGGTCATATTTTTCAACAGAAAGGGAAACTTCAAAATCCTTTTCATAAAATATTTTATTACCAAGAAGTGCAAGTAACTGCCTTTATTGTACTTGATGAGGTGTCTGACCCTCAGTATGCTCAGCTTTGGTTTTCCCTTCAAACACAGTAAGTTTGAAGGCATTGATCTTTCCAGACAGGCTTTGGTGTTCCCTTGCAAATAGTGCCAGCTTCAGAGAAATTATTGCTAGCAGGAAAAAAAAATCCCTTTCATTTTTAAGATCAGCTAATTGGTGTATAATCAGTATACAGTTTACACAAATATGCACAAGAACATACTGCTCAGCCTATTAAGGTTAAAATATGCAAGCAACATATGACACCAACCCAAAACGAGACATAAAAAATTAATGGCACAGGAAACTTGAATGTGCAAAATATTTATTCTTTGAGTTTAAATACTATATCTGCATATGTAGAGTCTCAGATAAAACACATTTCCTTTAAAAGTACTGTTTTTCTTAAATAAGGGTGGAAATTACCTCAGTATTTAGGTAAGCTGCACTGCCCCGGAAGTCAATGCTTTCAGTTTAGAGAGGCAGGAAAAGACACCAGTCTGTGCTGGACATGTGGTTGTGTCATTGACATGAGGTTTTTTGGTTTTTTATTTTTTACTGGAAGGAACATCTCAGTGCTGTCTTCTTGGCAAGAGTGGACTGGGTGCTCAGTCATTCTTTTCAAGCACATCTTGCTTATTAGTTCAATTTAAATAATGACTTGAGGTATATAAAATCTAAATTTCTTCTGTGTTATGGTCATTTGCTGCCCTGGTATTCAGTTAATCTATCCAGATTCCAGTATCTTGTTCCAGGGAATAATTTCTTTTCTTGCTATTTACTCTGCAGTGCCCCCTCATCTTTTTTTAATCCTAATTGCTTACCCTTTCTTTTCAATTACTCCTTTCTTATAGTCTTCAAAATGCATGAATGCTGAGCCCTGACTTAGTTTCTGCAATTTTGCGTAGTTGGATCTCTCCACTGGTGTGGCATGCTGGTATCATGAGGCTCCGTGCAGGAACAGCCTGTAGAAACAAGAAGTAAAAATCACTGTGGGTTTGAAGTGAAATTCCAGGTTAATTCTGTCCTCTGGACATCTGTTTGCCTCAGTGACTCTCTTGGGTGTCATAATATTTAGCTCTAGGAATCCCATTTAGTGAGCGAAAACACAACCACTGCATCAAGGAGCTGACTATATATGCACCTGTGTGTGTGTGTATATTATATATGAAACAAGGTAACAGATAACTAAAAAATTAAAAGAGTAATGTAAGACGATGCAATATTTGGGCAGTTGCTAGCAGGATGTTTTCAGGTTTCTTGTAGTCAGAGCACACTTTTTAAAATAAAATATTTAGATCTGGATCTGCATTTGGAAACTGGGAAGTCAGTATGGAGAAAATTGGAACAATGGTTTTGAATTTAATTTTGTCCTGTTGAATGCTGAACAGGAGACAGAAGAGGCAGAACATGACCTTTTTGATATGGAGCCTAAAGAGATGAGGGAGAACAGTCACTGCTGAGCATTCTTAGCAGCTTCCAGATGAAACAGAGGGAGGTAGTTATGGAAACAGATGTTTGTTGGTTATTTTTATTTAAGCTAGGCCAAGAATTATATTTGTATCAATAAAAATTCTTAAGAAGAGAGTGAGAGTGAACAAGTGAAGTGGTGGAACAAGGCTACAGGGGGCATTGAAAGAATAAGGAGAAGAAAGTACATTTGTAAGTGATTTGTGTTTGTGCACATACCCAAAAATGATGCAAAAATGCTGTTGGGGAGCTGTTTAGAGAGTGGCAGCTCCTCTTTCATGAACACTGAAAAATTTTTGTCTAATCAGTTAAAGGATTTCTTTTGTTTCTAAAAGCTTTGCAATACATTTTACATGCCTGAAGTATAAAATTGTCAGGTATATAATTTATCATTTGTATGAGCCATTTGTGAGCTCACTTTTATCACAGTATGTGATAACTGTCCACAAGGTACTAGTCAAGAGCAAACATGTTGTGAAACTCAGGTGCAAAATGTTTTTCTATTCAAATTTATGTTGAAATCTCCTTTAGAGAATGCAAAACCCAATAAAATATGCTGGTTGTTGAGGTAACAACAGCAATGAAACCTCCTCTTGTCTCAAAACTATGTTTCCCCATCATAAAAGTGACTGTTGATTTTTCCACAAGGTTCTGCAGAGGGAAGTGTCCCTGCTGCCAGCAGTTCTCTCCTTCTCGGTGCTGTTGGACAAGTCACTTGGCACCCAGCAAGGCCTTGGTGCCCTTGAGGTCTGTCCCTGACCTTTTACCTCTAGACTGAGCTGTCTGTGTCTGTCTCCTTTAGCCTTTCATCTGGGTGGTGTGGGATTTTGGAGGAAAAAGTGGCTAACTTGATTTGAAAATCAGGAGATCAGCCTTTCTCCCCTGTCCCTTCTCTCCTGTAATTAAGGAATAACAGAGGATCAGCAGGGTGGTTCACCTGATGCTGAGCCTTCAAGCAAGATTTTGGGATCTCTGTATATTTCTCAGTGCCAAGACACATCTGGCAGCTGTGATAGGAGAGTTGGATACTGTTGTGGAATATAGAACACAACTCTATCCAGACTGAAAATTTGGGGTCAAGAGAATATACTTTGACTATGCAAGGTAATATATTTTCCACAAGCTCTGAAACTTCACAGGTGTACATTAAACTGACTCAATAACACTTTTCTTGTTGTTCCTCCAGTTAATCTGGATGAATTTGTAGCTGCTAAGTTAAATATGTCCCTGTAAACACAAAGTAAATATGATATTGTATAAATAAGCCCCTGCAAGCACACAGTCCAGAGCTCCTTTACCTTTGCTTGATTGGGTGGTAGCTGGGATGGTGCTGTGTGGATTTTGAGGAGGTGGGAACTGATGTTAGCCTTTCCTGTGGACTGGAACTGGGGCTGTGCAGCTGTTTACATCCTTCCCCCATGGCCTGTAGATAAGAGTAAGCTGTGCTATGGAAGTTGCAGCACTAATCAGCATCCTGAGGTAGTTGAAGGTTTCTGGCTCCTGGACAACCACAAAATCCTTTGAATGATTTCTGGGGTTGTAGGTGAGAAGTAGGACCTGTCAACAACTCCCTTGGGTGTCCTTCAAATTGCAGTGTCATGAATTGAAGGCCTAAATAATTTGGATAAGTAATTGGTATTGGAATTTTTTCTTTAACCCATTAACCTTTTTCTGTATACAAGATTTTTGGTTGTAGGTGAAAGTTTAATGTAAACATATGCCTTTGTACCTTTTAAAAAAAAAAGGTCCATACTTGTGCTCTCTGCATTGGCATCAAGTGACTGACTCTGCTGCTGTTGAGTCACTTCAGTGTAGGAAAACTCTTGATTTCTGTCTACTTGGACCAGAAGGAAATTACAATTATTATTCAAGACCTTCTTCTTCTGATGGAATGGCGTTTATAAACCTAAGTTGGAACAAGCTTCTGCAGCAAGTGGCTAGAATGTGCATAGCAAAAAGGAACTGTGGCTGCTGGTAGGAAGGAGCCATCACTGTTTGGGTGGTTTAGGAGAGCTGAGCAGAGCTCTGCTCAGAAGGATGCTGTCCTAGGGACCTCTGCCAGCCAGCTTCTTGTGGGGGTTTGGATAGCAGTGTGTGTCTGGGGAGGGGCTTTAACACTGAATGCATTTTGCAGAGGTATTTTTCACCTCTTTCCATGCTCTTGCCCTGCTCCCTTTCCCATGTGCACGGAATGTGGATGTACATGCAATCTCTAGAGTGGTTTAAGCAAAACTTTGCTGTTCTCTGCAAATGGCAACAAATTGTGTGAAAGCAATGCCCATAAGGCACACTGTTTGGGCTCTTTTATGATGTATGATAGATTCCATGAAACATTTTACCTTTAGGAATTGATACATGCTTTAAAAACAGTCTTCTGATAAGGCGCTGTGCCTGGAATAAACTTGTCACTGCATTCATTTTAATTACTTTTTGCACACTATGTGAAATACTTTGGTTCATTGGGTTAAAAGCCCCTGAAATTAGGAAATTGCTTTGCTGTAACTAGATTTGAAAAACACATGGAGGTATCAGGCAGTGTTGATGATGGATTATTCTGAGTAAGATGGCATTTTTAGCTATTTAGACTGTCAGTTTTCAAATTCCTGTATTATGTAGGTGCAGTAACTTGAATAACAAGATAATTTGCCTGCAAAGGTGTATTTCTTGTTTCCACTGGTATGAAGTTTCCTAAAATTAATTTAATCTTATTTCAGAATTTTCTTCTTTGCAGTCTACCCTACCATTATCAAGGTGCACACAGCATGGGACATTGTGCTGTTATTAGTTGTGTGCTGTGATGTATAGTACTGTTTACCCTATTTTTTATGGTTATGTCACTGTTCTCTAATGTTATTTCACAGTTAAAATGCACCAGTCGTTTGCATTAGTTCCTATTCTGTATCTTTTTGCATTCCCTTTTCAATTATAAATACATGTTTGTGCCTGTTCCTTTCTTGCTGTTAATTTGTAGAATCATCCTCTATAAAAATTCAAAGCATGTTGCTGATGGTAGTTAGTCTCCAAGCTCATTGGTAGGGTGGTTGTGCTTGACAAGGGAGTGAAATGTGGAAGTGCTGACAAGTGGCTGATGGCTTATTCTTGGCCCCAGGCACAGGATTGCGATATGAAAGATTATTATTATCTGTCACACAGCAAGAGCTGTTATTTCCTAACTTCGGCGCCGACTTTATTTAGAAACAGCAGTGGAGGCTGGGCAGAGTTCCTCATGGTGAGAAGCAGCTCCCTGCAGATGCCCAAATTAGCTGGGAATGGTTGTTGAAGGCAGCAGGGGTGCAGTGCCACTGGCATGGTCCTGTGTCTGGCTGCATTGCTCTGGTGGAGGCCCTCATGCTGTTGCTGCAGCATCTTCTGAGGCTGCATGTTTGTTCATCTGCCACTCTGTTCCACAGACTTGCAGAGAGCACTGGCACCACTGTGACAGCCCAGGATGTGTCTGCTTCCCCCAAGAAATGTTTGGCTGCTCCAGAATCTGTTTCTGATAGTGTTATGTCTAGGGACCAGATTTTACCAGCTCTCTACCCAGAGAGTGCTCAGCCTAGCTCTGAAAATATTCTACTTTGGCAATTCACAGATTAATACCGCACTGTTTTGACTTTCCGTGAACCCTATTCATCTCAATACTGTTATTTAAAGCACTATTTGTTAATGTTTTATTTCATTATATTATGATAATAATTTTATTGGTGATGTGTCCAAACCTGATGCCATTGTTAAGACTTCTTTAAGGATTTCAAACATTTAGTTTGTATTTCCAAGCTGGTTGTCTTGTTCTGTACTAACACGTTTCATTATGCATTTAGTAGCAGATGTACCTTGTGCTGGCTTCTGTTAGGCTCCTGCTGGATTCCAGATGTCCCTGATCTACAGAGTCTGGTATCTAGCTCTGCAAAAGCTGCAAGATGCAGTGTCAGCCATTTTTGCTTCATTTTGCAACTGCAATGATAAGATCTGGTGTTTTTCAGACCTAGGAATTCTCTGTTAGACTACTGACTCAGCACAGTATTATCCTAAATTACAAGGATCATAGTTACTTCTGGGAATTCATAAGAGGTCAGGAAGTCTCAAGGAAATTATTTTATTAAGAAAAGGTCCCGTGACCTTAGGAAAACCAAAAGATTCAGTAACGTGCGTGGCAGTTATGGAGCAAATAGAGTAGTGAGAAACAAAAGTAACAAACATTGAAATGTTAGCCTGAGGCTGTAGTTTCATGAAGATGTTTGGCTTGCATTGCCACCAAAAAAAGAGCCATTTTTCTTTTTTTTTATTCTTCCTATTTCTGGTAAAAATATTTGGCTACATGGTGGGCCCGATGAGGAGGATAATCATGGTTAGCGTTAAACTAGCAAGAGAAAAGCTTATTTTTAATAGCAGGTCTGTTCCTTGCCTACCTCCTCATACTACTTCACAAGCACTTGACCTGACAGGATGGTAAGGAGTGTTGCAGGACCTGCAGGGGCAGAGGGATCAGCAGCACTGCCTTTTATTTGGTTGCAGGTGAAAATAATTCCTAAAGTTCTATGAGAGAATGATGGTTTTAAATTTTTTTTTAAAGTTGGTTCATAGTTATTCAATTAAATCAATGGCTAAAGAAAATTGCTTTCTTGTTAGTTTCCATTGTGAATGTTACTCTTCACTTTTCTCTTGTGTTGGGAAGGTACAAGCATTGGCCATTGTCCAGAGAAACCATCATTGCAGTTGCACAGAGAATTCTTATGCAGACGCTTTCTCGCCTGCCAGTTCTACATCTTAAAACCACAGAACTGTTTTGGAGATGGATCTCATTACTGACACAGCTGATTTGAACCAGAGGCCTATTTATTCACAGCTTTTAAGTTTGAGGAAGTAACTTCTCATTCATGTAGCAGGACTAATGGAAAAGACAAGAGGAACTTAACAGTTATTTTTAGGAAAAGATTGTGTTTAACTCAGCAAAACTGAAAATGTTGTTGAGACATTACAAACTTGAAACCTAGACAGTTGTGGTTTTGTTCTTCCATAATTATTTTAATGTGAAGGAATTTCTCTTAATGCGTACTCTCTAGCCCTGTCAGCTTCAGTAGTCCTCCACATACATTTTTATATCTAGGCAAAATAGTATTTTCCTATGTGGTGTATGAAAAAAAATCACTAAAAAGCTGAAAATCAATAACGCTAGAAGAACAGTAAACTTGATAATGTGCTTTCAAGTGCACAGAGAACATTCTGAGCACTTTCACAAATAAAACTAATATTATCGAACAAATGCATCAGCATAAGAGCTATCAATACTTGTAGCAGACTGTATGATTCAGAAGAAGGTAGTGAACGGGGTACAGATGACATTAAAAAGGCTACTGAAGTGGTAAGGTATGAAACCAGCCTTGCCTGGCATCTGGAAAGTGTGGAAATCTCCTGTCTAAGGAAAACAGAACAAAAAATGAAAGGGACAGTAAACTGTAAGGAATTGCTTGGCTCAACATGGAGAACTCTAGCACTTTGCTTAACATGATGCTAAGGAATCTTAGGCAGAGCTCTGGTGTAAATTTTGGGTGGTGGCCAAGTGCTGTGACCTGAGGATGGAAGTAGCTTGTGTAATGCTGCTGTGGAGGGAGAAAAGACAAAAATTAAGGGAAGTTTTGGTGGCAGGGTCAGTAGATGATGTTATGTGCAGTTGCATCCTTGGATAGAATTAGGAGAACTGTGCAGCTGGGTTCCAGGGGTTTGTTAATTTGGCAGGAAGTTTCATCCTTGCACAGATCAGAACTGACATGAAGTCATCCCTGCTCACAGTGTGTTCTCAGAAGTGGAAATGGTTGTGGCCCTAGAGGCAGAGCCAAGGGGTATTGAGGTAAAGAGTCATGCAAGTATGACATGCCCAGATGTATCGTGGAGTAGGGAAATCTGGACTGCATGAGGCACTTGCAGCAAACAAAGCAGCAGTGTTTTTTGACATGAAGTTCTGTACATCTTAGGAGTTGGCATTTAGCACAGTGTATTAAGACTGGATTACTTCTGTACAGAAGCCTTTCAGTGTCTAATTTAAAATCCATGAAAACTAGCAAAAAGCTGAAAACACAAAGTAAGTAAACATCACTAGAAAGGTGGTTCACAATAGATCCCTTGAACAGGAAACATAATGTTTAGTTTGTTCATCACTTGCTATTTTGAGAATTATGGGAGTTAAAAGGCAGACAAGCTTTTATTATAAAGACTGCAAACCCAAGCAGCACATGTTCTGCAGTCAGGATGTAGGAAATTCTGTGCCAAAAACTGGGTAAACAAGTGTGAACTGACCATTTCCAAAAGTGGGCAGCGTGGTTAAAATCCAGCACATGGGTTTGTTTGAACTACGCCTTTGCTGTGCTCTGGGGCTTCCCCACCATTTGTGTTGTGAAATTCAATGCTTGATGCAAGAGTGGTGCACTGCTCAAGTGGTTATTTGAAGTTAATGTTTAGAAATATAAGGTACATTGGTTTTGGGACCAAAAAGTATTTATTGTGGAACTGGTCCACTTTCTGGCAATCAGCAGTGTAAAGGAGACAGATCTTTAGCAGCTATTTCATTATGTAAGGTATTAAAAATTGTATTAGATTTTCAGCTTTTCGATGTAAGCACTGGACCTAACAGAGAAACTACTACTACACTGAAGAGTATTGTTTTCAATAAGCAAACAACTGATTAGTATACAACATAGAAAACTATGAGGATTTTATTTTCTTCCTTACTCTTGTTTTTTAAATCCAAAAATTTAGTATTGTAGAGAGAACTGCTTTTGAAATAAAAATTTAGCTAAGACCTTGAAGAGGAAAAGACAAACTTGCCATAAAGAGATTCTTCATAAATGCCCTATAGCTTCATGAAAACTGAATTGTTACGGTCCTGTAGGAAATCTATTATAAACCTCATTTCATGATATGAAGGCTCTGATGTCGTTTTCTGAATGCACAAATACTGGTTTGCATATGAGAGAAGAGTCCTTGAAATCATAACAGCAAAGACACTGTTGTCCTGTGATGTTCTGGAGGCCTTTGCTACTAGGAGTTTTATTCTAATTTCCTAATGGAACAAATACTTTTTTAAGAGCATCTGTTTATTTGCCCTATTGCCCTGGATTTTTCTGTACCCTCTGCATGACACCAGCTAGAGTTGGCAAAAGACTAGAGGTCTTTAAAGGCGTTTATAGGAACCATAGTAGCTCTTTTAAACTGAAAGCTGAATTAGTGCTTCTAACTGAATGAAAAACCTCAGTTCTGAGAGGCAGCAGGCAGTGACCACACTGCACAGGTGTGCTGGCCAGTCAGTCATTACCTGTGCTGCTCCAAAGCAGTCCCAGCATCTGCTGTCATTTTGCCAACTGTGCAGGTGTGGGATACAAATGGAAGCTGGGGCAGGATGTGGTGGGAGCAGATTGGGGTGATTAGAAGGTACTGGGTGCAAATCCATGGCTCTCCAAGCTTCATTAATTCTGCTGCTCATGAAAGAACTATTAGATGTCCTTGGATGCCATGTTCCTCATACAAAGATGAAATAATCTGTTAACATGGAGGTGTACATAGAAGTTTCACATATTTCTAGGCAGACAAAACAATTTTTTCACTCACCTTATGTCACCTTTATCAAAATAAAATGAGGAGCAAAAATGAGGAAGATTATCTTCCTGTTTTCTCTTTGAGGATAAAAGTAAACATTAGATCTGGAATATTTTTATTGCGATGATGGTTTCATGATACCTTGTATTTCAGCAGCCTTAACAGAAGTCTTGCCAGTTAAGAAGAAAGAGAAAAATGAGTAGTGCTAAAGAAAGGCTGTCTGCATCTCCCTAGTGAAATGCCAATCCTCATAGTTACAGTTCCAGTACTTGTTTTCTAATCCCAAGTGGCATTTGCTGCAGATGAGATCCTAAGGGAGTTTGGCTCAGCCTGGCAAGCTGAAGGATGGGTTATACTAACACGTGGTTTGTAAACAAGGAGAGGCATCAAATATATGAAATTGGATTTCTGTGGGTTTGCTGACAGCTCTCACCTGGTTGCAGTAATAAACTCTACTCTGGGCATCTTTAACTGTCACAGGCTAGCTCAGAGGAAGGAGAATACCTTGGAGAAAGTTGGGAAGCTTGGTTGGACTTCAGCAATAAAGCTGTAGACAAGGAAGATTAATGACAGAGAAATAATAGAGTAATGAGGCATATGGATTTTAAAGAATAGCCTTAAAATAGGATGGCAGCATTGCTCAGGCTGGAAGGCACCACTGGAAATTGTCGGGGTCAGCCCTCTGCTCAAGCAGGGACAGCTAAAGCCACATGCCCAGGATCAGACTTCTGCCAAGGACAGAGACTCCACACCTCTCTGGGCAACCTGCACCAGTGTTTGATAACCCATGCAGTAAGAAAACCTAAACAAAACAACAGCAACAAAATGTAAGAAAAATGTTAGCTATATTTCATTATCTAGAGATCCTGGTCCAGTCCTAGTCCATCAAAATCACTGCTTTCCTGCTCTTCTGTCTGTTGACCAAATAGAAAGATACTGTACAGAAAGAAGCTTGTAGTCTTGAATACTCAGGCTACAAGGGATAAACTATTGCAGATTGAAGCCACAGTGTGTCCCAGGCTAGTTTCTTGAAATGTGAACTTACTACTCTATATTTACTAAAAATGTCACTGCAACTGGAGAGAAAAAAAAGGACAGGATAAGAGGATATCAGGAAAGGCTGAGGGGAATGTGTTGTGGATGGGGTGACAGCACAGGTGAAAAGATTAGCAGGAATAAATGTTGCCCATAGAGTCCATTAGCCCATGCCAGAAGACTCGAAGGTCCAAGCTGTGTTGTTATATTGCAGTGTCAAGCACTGCTGTAGTGTGTCTTCCTCTCCTGTCAGTGCTCTCTATTACAGGAGCAATTCAAGCACAGGTAGCTCAGGTCACTGTCCTGGGCTGGCCTCAGGAATGCATTGCATCCTTTAACTGGTAACTTCAAACACAGAAGCTTTTAGAGCTTTATGTGCATTTCTTTTGACACCACACAGCTCCAAATTTACTTGGGTGGCTGTGCTAGCAGTCCTTTATTTCTCACTTTTATAGCACAATTGTCATTTAAAACAGAGGACATATATGTGGTGAGAAATCTGAATATGTGCAGGGAAACTAAGAGGTAAATCCAGCCCTGGAAATAAGGGCAGGTGGCATGAGTAGAAGAAAAAAACTCAACATATATTTAAAATTGGAAGATAACAATGATGTCTTTTATGAAGAAGCTGTTCCTGTATCATTTGAAATCAGCAGAGAATCAGTCAGAGGAGAGAAGGCAGATGATAAATGATTCATTTGCTTGCCTCCTCCTTGAGATTTTTCTTTGCCAGCTTGAGTTAACAGATGTCTTAAAGATTATGAATTCACAGGAAAATAATGCAAGACAATGGGCAGCCAAGACAGTATTCTGATAGTCTAAATATTTTGTTCTTCATATTTTGTTAGCTATTGAATCTCAAAATCTAGAAAAGCTCTTGTATTAAAGAAGGACTTTGCTTACAAACACTTTGGTTCAATGAGGCTTTGGATGAGAAGTGGTTCTTCTTGAGCAATAATGTCTTCTGTTCATTGTGATCCAACCTTTGTCTACAGGCAAGTCAGCTGGGCCTGGGGACATGTGAAGACTGATTTTCTGTTGTGCTGTACATCAAATAAAGTCTTTTTGCAGAACTTCAGTGAGAATGAAATTCAAAGGACACTTCTTTTAATTGTATGCAATCTTTCAAGGTCAATTCAGTGCAGTTTGTTTTCAGCTTCAGTAGGGGACCATTTCTCTGCAGACACTGTTCACTAGGTGGGATTCTTGCCTTCATGTGCTAATCCCTTTAGGGATTGGGAATTTCATCACCCAGGTCTGTATTGAAGATGCCAAAGAATACTTTAAGAATACTGAGACTTGTACAACAAAACTTTTGCAACCCAAAACAAACATGACAGTGGATTCGTTGTGGGTTTCTACATTGGAAATACACTGTATTTAAAGTCCCAGAACAGAATAAGATGTGAAGTAATTATTCTGATGCAAAAGGGGTTATTGATGTACTCCCTCTTTAAGAAAAAGGCTAGATAACTGGTAAATATTTTATCATTTATGAGTATCTCTGTGCTAACTGAAGTGAAAACTGAAGGGCTGAGGCCTCTCAAGTGGCTGCCAAAAATGTGCACGGTAGAAGTACCAAGGGGCTGCAGAGTCACTCTCTGTCTGCAAGCAAATGTGTCACCAAAAAGCGCTAAGTTCTATACTGCAGTGCTGCTCTGCAGTTAGATGGACTCTCTGTCTTCCTGTTTCCACACACAAATTTGGCTTTGTTCACTAAGCCATGTGGAGTTCAGAGGTCTTCTACATGCATACATATCCATTGCAAATTGATTTACAAGAGCATGTTTACACTCAGAGTGAAGGCCAAATGGTCATCAGATTTACTGTCATTCCAGCTCCGGGTTAAACTTCATCTGTTGGAAAAGGATATGAAGTAGTGCTGTGTTTGCTTTAGCCTGTTGCTACAGAGCCATCATCCTACCTTAGTGCACTGTTTTTTAAGTATAAATGCTTTCTTTGTCCTTACAAAAAGTTGTTTAAATTGCAGTTTTAGTGCAGGCTTCATCTCTCTTACTGGGTTGTAAGATACTGAACATTTGATCACTACAAAATAATAAAACAAGTGAAGTGGTCTAAGAGCACTTTTTACTTCAAGAAAAAAAGAAAAATAAAGTTAAGTAATAAGTTACTTAAAGGGCTATTTCTGTAAATAAAATAGTATGAATCATCTCAAATGCAACTGAGTTATCAGATATTTTGCTTGCTTCATCATGTCTTCAAAGGCAAAAGATGAATTACACAAAACCTTTAAAAATATTTATATCAATCTTTCCTTGCAGCATAAAGATAGCAAGTATCTTTTGTGAGGTGCTTGATTTGAAATTTTGTCTGAGATATGGAGTCATAGCTTTGCTTTTATTTTTTCCTCTTAGGTGTTGCTAGATGCTTAAATTAAATTTTCTATATTACTGGATTTCGTTGCTTGCTGGATTTCAATAATGTAAGCAGCACACACTTTATGAGAATAGGCAGTATTCATAGTAGTTCCCAGGTGTTGGCTTTTGTGGACATATTTAGGCTGATATTGGTAGATGACTTAATATTTACAGATGACTGTATCAGGATGTGGTGTAGCTCGTTGTAGCTCTATAAGCAAACATGCTGCTGCTATTCACAGCATGCAAAATAATTCTAGCCTTGAGGACAAATATGAGCATTAGCCTGGAAGTGGAAGTTGTCTGTGGCTGCAGCTGTGCTGTGGGAATGCAGCTGAATGCAAGGCATGGCTGGGAGGTGGCTGGGAAAAGTCAGTTGAAATTCCCTGATCATTCAAGGGCTTCCTATGGAAGCTGCATATTTCACCTGTTGCCCTTCTCCAAACAGCACCATAGATTAATCAGTAAGAAGCTGATTAGTCTTTGATCTTTTTAAAGCAAGATTTTAGTGGATATTTGTACCCAAAGTAGCGATGAACAGCACATGATGAAAGGGCTGTAAAAAGTGTTGATCCCATAGTACTGCTGGAGTCACTGACTGCTGTCTTACCTGTTAGCATGTCATTTCAATTGCTTTTCTGCTCAGGGGCTTTCCTGTTTCCCTTTATGCTATGGAGCTTCCTTGAGTACGGCTGTTTCTAGTATTGTAGTTTCAACATCTGAAGAGGGGTGTGGTGATACCAGAGTGTGTATTTGGACCTCTAGATAAGAGTGAACACATATTGAGACATGGCAGTACTTCCAGTGACTAATGGAGCAATTAAAAAGTTTGACTATTGCATTTTGTGTAATAAATATGAAAGTCTTTAAAGTCATGAATGATCAGTGGGCTGAGATGGCAGCAAGGTTTTTAGAAAAGCTTATGTGTGCATAGTGCTCAAATGAAAAGCATCTCTCAATCTACTTTCAAATTGATGGAATAGGATTGTAAGCTGATTATGCATATCTGTGACCGTATACACAGCTGGAAAATAAGGTTAAATCTATGACTGTTGTTAATTTGTATACTGAATAATATTAATACAGAACAGGAAATAGTTACTAGAAAAGTATGTAGTAGTTGTAAATCTTGTGGATAAGAATATATAGGAATATATTTAAAAAAATGGTATGCATTTATTTTTCCATACCTTAATAGTGATTGCTTTTAGTTATGGAGAAGTTACAGGAGAATGTTTTCTTGTATCAATCACAGTGCTTTAAAATGTCAGTACATGTATCCCTCAAACTCCCTCCTGTAATTTCCTGCCCTGATAAACAGACTGTATCTGCAAAAGACATCCAAGCATCCTTGTTGTTCTAAACTGGCTTATTTCATTATTGTAAAGACAAAAATGCATTGCTGCAGGATTTAAGGAGCTTTTTTGTTTGGGCAGGAAAACAGAATAGTTAAGGAAGTGATGAGAAGTGATGGGCAAGCAGGTTGTTGTATAGCTGTGAAAAAGTGTTGGAGTTGAGCATGTTGGACCCATTATTGGGCCACTTTGGACCAGTATCTTTTCCTGAGATTCTAAAATGCTCCATGGTTTTGGTTTTCCATTTATGCTGAATTCATGCTGTTTAGCATTAATGATTGCAGTCAAGGAAATCCCTTACACTCAGGGCTATAAACCTCTGAATGTTCTTAGGAGCAGAGGTATAAAGCCTGAGAACTAAAGCTACAAGGCAGTGGTGATGGAATTGACTGTTGTACCTTTTGGCATTTTTGATTAAACACCCTTCTTCATAAATTACAGCTTTTTGAATGCATTAAAATCTTTTGAAAAAAAGTAAAAGGAAGAAGACCAAAAGAAGATGATTTGTTTGTGGCATCCTTTGGAAATGACACCATATTAAAAAACTAAATTGCTGGCAACCTCCTTACTTATTTAAGAGCCATCACTCTTAATGTTTCATTAGTTTAGTAAAAATGAATGCTTATAAATGTCACAGAGACTTGTTTAACTGATGAGAGCAACTAAAAATATATGGAAAAATTTCTGTGCATTCAGAGTTTCTCATGACCAAAAAACTAAAGATGCTGCAGAGGTGACTAGATGCAGGTATTGCAAAACTCTGCCTCCTCTTCTTTCTCCAACCTTGCCTGAGGTGACTTTTTCTCTCCCTGCACTGTATATGTAGGCTGACTTGTCAAAATAGCCTTTTGTTTATTTTTTCCATTTGTTGCTCAATTTTGCAGGATAATGATACACATCTGATCTGCTTGATGCAGAAATATTTCTCATCCCCCTGTGGAGGGAACTATCCTGTGTGGATCCTGTGCCAATGTTAATTTTTGAAGCTGTGGGACAAAGAATATTTCACTTTCATTACTGAGATACTTTTCAGGAAACCTACCTTCTGCTCAGCCATCACAGAGCTAATGGTGCCTGGGGTGGTAAGGCCAGCAGCAGCAAGAAAAATTCATTTATTTCAATTTATCATATTTGCTTATTGCTGTTCTGCACATGTATTCCTGCATTCTTGTGCAACCCTCAAATGCTAAAGTGTAGCATAACATGCCCTTTAAGACAGCAGGCTATTTTGGATTATAGCATTTTTATGATGGTAGCTGAGAAATAATAACAAATCTTAACAGGAGGAGAGCAGCTGACTGCTCCTCCTGGGGCTTTTTCCTCTTAGCAGAGCTGAAGGACAGGTAGTTGTGTAACCCTGCACGCTGGGCTGGAGCATGTCAGCAGCCAGACAGGAGTCCTGCCAAGGCTCTGCTCTCCACAAGGGTTTGAAATGTCATGGCTTAATTGCCATGGGAGACACATGGCTGAGTGCTCCTGCCCCAGCAGTCTCTGTGTGTGTGTGTGGCAGAACCAGACCCTTGGCCCCAGACTGGGAGAATCATTTTCCCAGTTGACCAGGGCATCTCTTAGCCTTCCTGGTGTTAGCTTTCTAGAGTTTAGGATTTGTCTGGGATTATATTTCAAGGCAAATTTGATGTAATTTCCTGGGAGCACTGCTGAACTGGAAAGTGAAGTGTCTGTTGTTTGTGGATGTGTTACTAATTTTTGTTTAATTTTGTTGCCTTTAATGGCAAAATGAACAGATTGTACAGATGTTCTAGAGGAAAACAAAATTCTGGATTAAAAATATAACTGATGTCCTAGATGCCAAGTATGAAAAAGAGTTTTGGGTTTTGTTAAGAGTTGTTGATTTATTGCATGTGTTCATTTTGTAATAGCTCTCATGAGTACATTTTTTGCAAAGCAGAAAACTCAATGCTATATTTTTTGCATCTTTTCAGCATTTCTTGACACATTTGTTTAATGTATGTTGTTACCTGTTGGAGTGAAAATAAAATGTTGACAATGATGGCTTTTTTTCCCCTGCTAAGAGAGAATTATTTGAAACTGATCTAGCAGAGGTCAGAGTAAGACCTGCAACATAATGTCGTTACAGAGATTGAAAATCTGTTGAAAAGCATGGATACTCTGGTGTCTTAAAATGAAGTAGCTCAGTTGTTAGCAGTCTTTAAGAAAAAGTCATGCTTTTTAAAGGTGTTTGTGAATTGTGCTCTTTAGTTAAGTTGGTTGAAGTCAACTTCAAGATAGCAAGCTGGCAGTATAAAAACAATGCTTTTGGAGATTAGGAATCTATGTGGTTTAATCTAAGTGCCTTTGTTATAGTGGGAACATTAAAAAAACTGAATATGCATAGTGTTTTTGCAATTTAGAGCTATTTTATTTCCTTTACTGTATGTTTGAAGTGCTAATGTGCACAGGCAGTTTAACCTATGAGAATTATATGATAGAACATACAGGAAGTGGCAAAGATGCAACAGTAACTCATATTTGCTTTTGGTTTATTCAAATATTTTCTCTAGAGATCAATATAAAAATGTGGTAATGACCCAAGTAGTTGTCTCAGAATTTAGCTAAGGGGATAAATTTTTTGGGATCATCCCATGCAATGAGAATTGAAAGAGAAAAGGTCTGTTTGGAAGTCTTGTTGTGTTTCTGTTCTTGCATTTTTAAACTTGGTCTGTCAACCAAGAAAGAATATTTCAGGTTTGTGTATTTCTTCTTGTTCTTTAGAAAAACTAATTCATTGCTACATATATCTATTGTCTGCAGTATTTTTAAAGCTTCTTATACAGTCATTTTGTAAGAACTTTACACTAACCAGTGTAACAAACATTCTGTAATGTTTCCTCCCAAGTGTTCTGAATATGAGAAAAGAAACCAAAGGTAGAGGTAAGTACAAGACCTTGTGTTGGATAATGGATCCCCTGATGTCCACAGGTGTGAGTTACATAAGGAACAGTGGGGAACACAGTGCCAGGCAGTGGGACCTAGTGCATGTGACAGTAAACAAAGTCCCAAAGAGTCACAGGTGACAGGGGAAGCCACCAGCTGAAATGTGCCTTGGCTTGCCCAGCTGTGCAGTGAGGACAGAAGCATTTCTTGGAATGCACTGCTGTGAAAGGCAGTACATGAGAGCCACAAATTGTTATTGTTGAGAATGGGCAAGAGAATGTGTAACCTGGGAAAAGCTGTTAGCTGCTGTAAAAATATCCCTTGCTGCTACAAAATATTTTTGCATCTCTGCAAACAGGTTGGAAGCTGAGTGTGCTTGTCCAGTATTTACCAGGACTGTGTAACTGCTTTTAAAATACAGTTTGAAGAGCCTGTTTGAAACCCTGTCACTAAGTTCCAATTTTTATCTTATGATGGATTATTTCTCCAGTACTGCTAATCCAAAATAGTTATTTACATGATGAAGGTTAGGAGATACAGGTACTAGAATTAGTAGATTTGATAAACAATCACATTTTCAGTTCTGCATGTGGTTGAGTTTAACGTGTAGTTTAACACTGTATTTTATAACTCCTTTCTAAAAGGTAGATTACAAAGTATGTAACTTCTAACACTGAATTTTATAATTCCTTTCTAAAAGGTAGATTACAAAGTATGTAACTTGTATGCAAAGTCCTGGGGTTCCTATTAGAGTTTGGAGTTGCTTTGTTTAATTTGCTGGTGATTATTTAATTGCATTCTTCATTAAGTTTCTATTCAATTTATTTGCATTTTAAAACTTTCAGATCGAGAAAAAAATTGGCAGTGTATGGTTAAACTATGGAAGTGTCTTTTGAGTTTATTTACAGTTATTTATCTAATGTTTCCTTCTGCTTTGGGTTAGGCTTAAGTGATGATCTCAGCCTCACTAGTGTTGCAGTTCTGCCTGTCACACGCACAAGCCTGGCTCCAGCTGTGGCATATGGAATTAACTTCTTAGTTAATTTATTATTTTCTCCTAAAAGCTTTTGACCACTGGTACTACATTTTTGCTGTAAGTTGATTCAGTTAATTACTGCTGTTATGCAAAAGAATTATACCCATTAAAAGGCCTGATTACTGCTGCATGTTCTTAACAAAAGAATACATTAATTGGACAATGAGGCTTGCTGTTATTCTGACAGTGCCTATGTGTCAAAATGCAATGGTGTTAAAAAAAGGTGTCTTCCAGGCTTTCAGGTTCCTCACAGACAAATCTTGGCCATAAAATCCAGAGCAGCAGCCAGATAGCTGAAGCTTGGAAGTGTTGCTGTGGAGTCTAGCAAGAGAAAACACTCCTGGGTAACAGTAGAACATTAACACACTCAGAGTAATACATTACTAGCAGTGATGCCATACTGCATTGTGGCTTAATTGTGCTTAATGGAGTCCTGCAGTCTCTGTGATTTAGCTGCACATGTCAAAGCAGGACAATTCCCAGTTCATCAGCCTGTAGAAAAACACAGCAGCTTTACATAACCCATTTGAGAGAGTACTGGAAGCACCTCAGATATTCTGTCTCCCCTCACCTCCTTCAGCTTATCTTTCTCCTCTCTGGTATATTAATGTCACAAATTCAAACCAGACCAAAAAACCCAAACTAAACAGCCCCCTCCCACAAACATATCTTCACCCCCAATATATATTTCCCCACCCAATATTCCCTCCCATCTTAGTTGTGTTTTTTGCTAGATGGGGAAGAGACCTCAGCAGGTGTTTTTGTCATCCATCCAAAGCCATTCAACTTATAACAGCTTGTGGGTGATGAGAGAACTGGAATTGACATGTCAAATCCCAGGTCAGAATTACACTGCCAAAGCCCTCCAGGAAAAGAAGGAAATTAGAACTTGACCATTCTAGTGCCTTCTAAGATCAGAAATACGTTTTTGCTAGTGGGTGGGTAAAAGAGGATGGAGTCCTTGTGTTGTGGAAGATAGTGACAGAGTCCACATTAGAATTTAGTATGACTAAGACTCTATCTGAAGTCTTATAACTCTCTCTTCAATACATTTAAAGCAATTTAAAAAGTTAACATTTTTAGTACTGTTTGCTCCTAATTAGGTAGTTTTCTCAAAAGCATCTAACTTTTGGAAGGAAATTTTTAGTGCTGTCTTTTTACTTAACATGTGCATTTTGATACAAGTGTCATGGATAACTCATATTTTGCTTCTGCTTATTGGTGGAAAGAAATTGGTTAAAACAAAAAGGGAAAACTCATTTTAGAGTGTTCCCCTTTAAATTGTCTTCAGCCAAGACAAAAATTCAATGATTTAAAAAAACAGAAAGGTGATACAGTAACCACCAAGGCTGGCTGTGCAAAACAGCTGTACCATCAAAATCTATACACCTATAAGTATATAAGTCATCCTCAGTTATGCACTAGTTGCCTTTTGTCTTTTTGCACATTAAATTTAGAACTGGCTTCTGGCTGAATTGTATCACAGCTCAGCTTGTCTAGCCAGGAGACACTGAACTGAACCAGCTTCCCCCAGTTCCAGATCGAGCTTTAAAGATGGAAGAATTGAAAATCAGTCTGAGACTGATGGGCAGATGATGCCATGTGCAGGAAAATCTGAAACAGAAGACAGGAAATTTCTTCAACTTGTCTTTTTTTCCTAATAGAGCGACAGGATAGACTACAAAGACATTGTCATCAGTGAAAATTAGACTCTACAGAAACCACCATAACCCACTCACACGTGCATACGTTTATATAAAAGTCTGTTTCATGACAGAAGTTTTAAGGTTTGGTTTTTTTTAAAAAAAAAGGTAGTTTGGATTAGAGAATTCTAGTTAACTTTGAAATAGTTTACTTCCTATTTATTTTGCTGCTGCTGCTGTGCTTTTCAGCTAATCATGAGCTGTCAGTTTGTGACCATTCCTAGGTCTGATGGCAGCAGGTAAGTGCCGGTGTGATTTTTTGTGTAGCATTGCCTCAGTTTTTGATGCCCCTTAAAAAGGTAGGCATTCAACACTGATCTGTTGTCATTGCTCCTTTTTTGCCTTTGTTGCTAATGCCAGAGGAGCATTTAAATGTATGGAAATTATAGTCTGTCTTGCATGTTAGCTGGAGGTAACCCCTTTGTGGTCTGCTGACAGAGGCAAAAACACCATTTTAAGGATCTGAACAAACACCACTTTGAAACAAATTAGATTTGTGCCCTCAAAGACTTATTTATTTGCCTCTTTGTTTGAAACTTCTAAGTACAAGCTATTTCCTTTTTCCATTTAACCTACCTTTAAACCTTTTAAAGTTAGCTTGTTCTTGCCACACCAGTAGAAAAAGAGCTGTAGAGCTCTTCACACATCTCATGTTCCTCTCAAGTGCACCAAGCATTAGCATTCACACAGGGACCATCAACCCCTTCTCCTTAAAACCAAAGATATTCACTCCTGGGTCTGTTGTCTTGCATTAGATCAGGCAACTAATTGGTACATAGAATCTGTGTCTCTTGCTGGCTAGCTACCCCTCATTTAGTTATTTCTTTAGATAAAGATTTGGAAGGAGAGGGGAGAGCAGTGAGACAACCATGAGACTAATGGAGATAAATGCAGACTTTCACTAGATTTTGTATACAGTAATAAAATAACTTTATGGATTGGGAGGGGAAGGATTCATACAGTTGCATTATTAACATCCAGAATTGTGTTTATATCTTACTCTCAAAAATATTCTCCAAAGTGTCACACAATATTCATTATTAAGTAGGATGATAACTCTCATCTGTTACATCAGGCAACATCAGCAACATCAGTTGCTACTTGATGTCAGAAACTATAGTGGGAATGCTATTTTTATGGGAAATAGCCACCCTCTCTTGCACAACGAAAGAAGTCCTCAATATGGAGGGTATTTATTACATTTAAGTTGTTTAGAATGCAGCTGGGTAAAGTTGTCAGTTTAAGACTGTTTTAGTTCAGATGGTGAAGAATGAGCACAGGCATCTCTAGGTGAGGAAGAAAGAGCCAATTTGGGTGAGTTTGGTTACACTGCATTAAGGTATTCATTTTAACATTCAAAAATCTGCCACTCATGCAGGATTGTAGTAGCTGTGAAAAATATTGTCAGAAAGCTAAAAGTGGATTCCTTTCTACCTTCTGTCTTTAGCTTCAGATTAGGAAATAAATAGGAAATAATAGATTAAGAAAAAAAATCACTATTCACTCTAGGATTATCAAGAGATGTTGCAGAACAAAAAATGCACTCACCATAAAATCTACTTCTGTAATTTAATTTCAGATTGAGACTGTGCTTAGAAAATGTTTACACTTTCAACTTGGGTATATATTGAGAGTGTTTTACAGTTAAGAGAAATAGCATAAGAGAAAGTACATTTACTTGTGTAGAGTACCTGTATGTATTTGTGTGGATACATGCATATAAATTATATGAAATAGCATGGTTTGTACAATGCACAGCTTCTAGGCAAGAGAGAATAGTCAGGAAATTCTGTGTTTTGGATAAATTCTCTCTTCCTACCTTCTGGTCCTCTGCATAATTCCAACACAGTCATGATTCAAATCAGCAAGTTGTACTTCAGCTAACAGAGGCTAAGCAGCCAGCTTAGCAACTTAATTTAGGGAAGCTCTCTCATGTCATACAACTATAATTACATGTAAGCCAGGAGATCTGGCAAATGAACCTCTGGAACAGAGTATTTTCACTTATCGCTCTTAAAACTCTGAAGTGGCAAGTAAGGGGTCTTACTCAAAGCTATGGATTCACTGCCCGGACATCCAAATCAGAAGAGAAAGATTTCTGTTGAAATCTGGTTGATGATCAAAATTAGTCTGTCTTAACCTTTTCTAACCCAATTGCAGTGGTTTTCCTTCTATTTTCTTTAACCTAACATTACTGCATCTTACAAATACATGTGTGCACACACATATTGTGTATAGACACACACATGTATATCTGCATGGGTATAAATGTGAGTTCCTGCCTGGTTCACCAAGGAGTATCTCTGTGACTGCCCCACCTCCCTGGTGCCTTGGCATAATGGGTGTGAGGCTCTGCAAGTGGAGCTGAACAGTGGGGACGATGGCTCATTGCCATGGAAATGTCACCAAGGTGATGTCAGCCCTGTGTCCAAACTGCTACCATAAAGAAAAAAAGGCAGGTCTTTACTGTGGCAGACTGTCCTCTGGAGGGAACAGAAGGCCTGATATGCCAACAGGACTCACTTCTTTGGGAACTCTGCAGTCTCCCTGGGGCCTGGGTTGAAGGTGTGGATGGAAAGGTTCCTACCCTGGTGCAGCCCTCAGATTATTGTCCAGTATTGATTTCTCAGGTAGGCAGCAATAAAATTGCAGCTAGCAGACTGAGGGCAATCAAGAGATTGATTCTTCAGGGCCTTGGGATGTCTGCTTAAGGGATCAGGAGCACAAGCAGTATTCTTTTCTGTCCTTCCAGTCACAGGGAATGAGGATGCAAGAAGACACATGAGCCAGCAGATCAATGCCTTGCTCTGAGCCCTTCCCAACAAGAAAGACATTGAGGTGCTGGAGCATGTCCAGGGTCTGGAGCACAAATGCAATGAGGAGCAGATGAGGGACATGAGATTGATTAGCTTGGAGAAAAGGAGTCTGAGGAGGGCCTTCAACACACTACAATCACCTGAAAGCTGTTTGTAGTGAGGTAGGATTTCACACTCTTAGGTGATAAGTGACAGGATAAGAGAAAATGGCCTCAAGTTGTGGCAAGGGACATTTAGATTGGATATTAGGAAAAAAATTCTTCATAGAAGGTATTGTCAAGCATTGGAGCAGATTGCCCAGGGAAGTTGTGTAGTCACCATTCCTGGAGGTATTTAGAGGAATGTAGATGTGGAGTTTAGGGATATGGTTTAGGGGTGGACTTGGGAGTGCTGTGTTAGCAGTTGAACTAAACAGTCTTAAAGGTCTTTCCCAACCGAAGCAATTCTATGATTCTATGTGAAAACAATATGAAGAATGGCTAATGAATTATTTGTACACCTGTGAAAGAATTGTGGACAAAAAAAATACAGCTGAGAGCTTATTTCCTTATAAGCTTTGGATCCCTTCCTCATCCCTCCAGTTTCTGGATTTGCCTACACCACATGTATAGAGCATTAACCTAGAAGAGAAATTGTAGTGAATGCACCTGGAAAGATCCTTTGGGTGAATTTTGTCCATCCTGTCATTAGGAAGCCAAATTAGTTAAATTTTGGCTCCTTTTGTAAGTTAGATCTAGGTAGATAGACTAAGTATTGCTGTTGGAGTATGTAAGTCAAGAGTGTCTCTGAATTCTTCAGAGAGAAATCATAGTGCAGGGATTGAATTAAAACCTTTTGGTGGATTGAAGTATATTAAACCACTCACACATAAAGTAGAGGTGTAAATTAAGTTTTAGAATAAGTAAGAATAAGTTTTAAGTCCTTTTAGAGAGTAAAGGTCTCAGATGCCAGAGTAGAAGTGCAAGATCTAGTGAAGGTTGAAAAACATAGTCCTAGGTACTAGTGTTTCTGTGGAGGCTCCAGGAATGTAGTTTTTAGACATAATAGAGCTCTAGTAAGAATATTACTTACATTTTTCAGCTAGAACAAGATAGACCACATGCATAGTTTATACATAAGCTGGCGTGCTGAGAAACTAGAACTCTAATAGGTTAAGTAGTAGTGGTTCGAGTTTGTGTCTTTAGCTTGTTGGGTAGTTTCTGTATGAGAATCCATTCATTGGGAAGAGCTTTGCTCTTTGCCTTTTGCTTTAGCTTTTGCCTTTTGCTTTTGTTCCTGCTCTCCTCACCACCATCATCGCCCACAGAAGACAGGAGCTGCCGCAGCAACATCGACCCTGCTGGGACCATCAGGAGCAGCTTCTGCTTCTATTTGGGACTAAACCAAAACTTAGCAAGGCCTTTAACACTTGTGACTCTGTCTTTTGAGACTGATGTGCCTTTGCAATAAACAACTTAATAGCAGCTATTAGCTGCTTGGCTTTTTAAAGAAAACAACCACAACCCAACAAATGGTGCCTTGAGCATTGGAGAATTAACCCACATATTACAAACACTCAGATTCTGATAACAATACTCAAGTAATAATTTTTCATCTTTAATAATTTCTTCTGGCTTGTGTATGGCATGGAGTTTTATTTTACAATTTCCCTATTTCCTTCATTTCCCTCAGGAGAGAGAAACAGAAGAAGGAGATGTCAGGTGGCTTTCAGTTACATGCCTCAAAATGAAGATGAATTGGAATTAAAAGTTGGTGACATCATTGAAGTTGTGGGAGAGGTGAGCACATCTCTAATTGAATATACACACATGCATTTCTGACATGTCCTTGTGCATGCTAAGCTCCTCATACATAATTTAAACCAGACATTTTTCGTCTCTGCTGTACTGACCTGTCTGCTTTGGGTTACTGTTGGGGATTAGGGGATGTTGGTTATTTTGTTATGGATTTTGTGACTTTTTTTGCCCCCTGTAGCATTTCTGCTAGGTTTACATCAGTTAATGTTTCAGAGATCTGTTCAGGGAAAGAGCTCTAAGTTTGTGTTACAGACCTCTTTAGTTTTTGTCTATGAAGAACCAAAGATTATAGCAAAAGAAACTTTTCATAGTTTTGTAAGCTAGCCACAGGGAAAAACTTCCTTTGCAAAGTTTAACACATTTAAGAAATTTACTTTAATCTCTACTGGAGTTAATATTTTGTCATCTTCGGCAGCAAATTTTAAGAATTTTATTTTGGCTTTAATCAGTTTTAAAAAGTCCTTAAAACCAAATAAACACCCCCCAAAAATATTTAGAGACTCAAGATGCACTTATTTTGCTTAGAACTGGATGTGGAAAATTAACTACATGAAATGGGAACAAATTATGCAAGCTTGGACAGAGAGACAGAGATTTTCTTTGCATGGGTGACTCTGGCTGCAGGATCAAGAAATGGTGCCTGCTCCCAATACCCTCAGCATTCCATTAGAGAATTTACAAATATCTTCTGAAGCTTAATAGCATGAGGACCAAAGTCAAAATGATAACATGCATCCTTTAAGTAGTATGCATTTTAACTCATTTATTCTTATTTACTTAGCTTTAAAAATCAGACCTTGGTATGCTCAGGCAGCCAATATAATGTGTGTTGCAGTTTGTATCATTTATTTGTAGGATTTTTTTCCTCTGCCATGACTCAGCAGTTAGTAATTCAACATTTATTTTCTGGATATATAGTGTGTATGTATATACATATATAATTTACTTTTTCCTACATCTGTCACTTAAACTATCAATTCAAAAAGAATATAAATTCTGCTGTAATCTACGTGGCATTCAACATTTTCTTCTAAGAGATTAAATTCTCTGACTGTAAGAAGCTTAGTGATGACTGGTTTTGCTCTAACCTAGCTGTGCATGCCAGCTCTGCACATCATTCTTCCCCTGAATCAGACATGATGTGTCACTTAAGCGACCTTATTCTGTCTGTGAGCAGTTTTGTAATGAGGGAATTCAAGGTTGTAAGAGCGTATTTTGAATATATTGTAAACTCCACATTATAATGAGTTTCATGACATCACATGAACTGTTTTGATTGGGCAATTTGAGGTATATTTGACCTCACATGACCATGCCAATACTACTTAAAAATTTTAAGTCTGTGTCTTTTAAGAGTAAATTGATGGAATAAAACCTCTTCCTAGTATCCTGCCAACAAATTAATTCTACTGAATGAATTATTTGATTAAATAATTTAGATTACACACTAGGCATCATTTATGGAATGTATCTCGTCTTTTTTAAAATTTGAAAAACTAATACATAACTTATTTATTAATATCTCAAAGAGACTGAAAATGTCTGCATTAAAATAGAAAAATGTAGAACTTTGAAAGTGAAACATTTCATGTACTTGTATGTGTGTGCTTATAGTTAAGGGCATATTTTTGAAACCCACTTGGATTGCGCTTTTGGATGAAAGTAGATTATTAGCTGGTAGAACAGGGAAAATAGGAAATTTAAAAAAATTCTCAGTGTTTTAGGAAGTATTGTTGTGGGACCTTTATTATGTTTGATACCAAGCAGTTGATGCTGAACACTTGTTGTAACTTCCTCTTCTGCTTTTATAATAGTGTTGATTCCTCGAAAATGTAGAACAGAATATTTCTTTTGAAATAGGAACTTGATTTGATGCAGAAAATTGCACCAATGAATGTGCTAATTTAATTGTTAACCCTTCTGCTTTTAGGTAATGCCACATAAAGGCATCGTGTGGAAATGCAATTCACAGTGGTTTTATCATTATACAATGCTTCTTATTTCAAATGATAAATATTTGATGTGAGTGACTTATTGCTTAAAAAATATGTCTTCCTCAGTGGTGAAAGTTGAGGGATTTTTTTTTTGCAAGGGCCAAAATCATGCTGAGTTATTGTACAAACCTCCCGCCAAAGAACCAGAAAAAGCCTTTCCACACAGGCAACAATTTGAGATAATTCTTGTAAAATACAGGTTTTGCTCATCATTACTAAGGATTAAAAACTGGATGATATCTTTCATATTATTTAGAGCAGTTCAGTACTTGGAACATTAATGATCATTCACTTTCCATTTCCAGTTGCTCTTTTCTCTTATGCCATCTTTTTGTTCATGAATAGGTCTCAGATTCCCACAGATAGTATTTTATTGTATCTTCCTAATAAAGTTGTATCAATTGAATGCATTGGTTTACTTGACTTGAATTAATATTTTGAAATCTCCATGGATTTCTGTTTAGTTGAAAATGAATCAATTTCCTAACTGAGTTACAGTGAACTAAAACTGGTATTTAGATCAAAATACTGAATACTGACAACTCATTAAAATTTCCTGTTGAAAAGAAAATCTGATTGGACTTCATTCCTAAAGAAATGTGTTCTGCTCCTCCTCAAGTCTGTTCAAGATCACTGCCCCCAGCACAGGGCTGAGAGAAGGGAACACAAGTCTCAGCTGCCTCCAGCAGCATCCAAGTGTGTTTCCCCAGATTCCCAGGTTGCACTGACACCACAGAGGGATGTGCTGAGCATGAGGATGTCTTCCCTTCTCCCACCTCTGCGTATGTTATGGCACCCAAAGCTGCCCAGACTCTCCTTTCTGGTGCCAGCAGATGGGATAAGGTGTTTTGAAAGGGGTTTTATGTCTATAGTAGTGATAGGTTTAATGGGAAATTCCTGCTGTGGCAGAAGTGATTTGGGGCTGTAGAGTGCATTGAAACAACAGCAAGTGTGAGTTTTGAACTTGTCAGGAGATGGATATCACAGAGGTTGTATGTGTTCAGAATTCACAGTGCCTTCCTGTTTGTCCTAAATAGTTTGAAATTAATTATAATAAGATCAAATGTTCAACACAATAGATAAAATGCTTGTCATTAAAATAGGTTTCCATAACTACAGAGACACTGATACCCATGAGACATTAATTAACAGACTTAAATTAAAAGTACATTTAAAACTAACAAGAGAAGCATTTTCATCATTGTTTATGTTCATGTTTATTGTGTGATTGATACCTTTCTGCTTGTCATTTTCCTACTTCATTAGCTCTAACTCTAATTACAGTTGTTCCAAAGCACAACTGTAACTAATTGTCTTATTAAATGCAGATATCTGAATTCCAATTATGTTTCACCCTTACACTTTCACGGGATGCCAGATAATTAACCCATAGCATGAGGGTAAGGACATTTGGCATGTCATTCAAGAGTTCTGAGGCTGCTTGCTTTGGGATTACTCTGTCACTGTACTGCTGTGTATGTTTTGGCCTCTTCCTGCTGAGAAGTCAGCTTCTTGCCAATGTCTAGTGCATGGAGTTAAGCTCACAATTCTTTAACTGAGACTTCTCTAATCCCACTGAGCTTATTCTTTGACTTTTAGGTAGCATTGCTATGTACTACATGATGAAAACTGAATTTTGACAAACCTGTTGCCTCTTATTTGCAAGATTAGTGGATGGGGTTTTTTTTCCTCTTGTTATCAGATAAAGTAATAAAACCCATGCCCAAGAAGAGGATAAACTGGGGATTGAGCTAGACTTTTCTTGTAGTGACTTATTTTGGCATCTATAGAGTTGAAAGGGGAATGAATATTTAAGTGTAATGAGGGGATGGTTTGTGCCACAAATATAGAACTGTATAAATGGCAAGAAAACAGCTGGGAGTGAATACTGGAGTTTCACATCCCTCAGTTACTTTTCTGTGGAATGCCGTGGTAGTTTTTCCAGATTCTCTTCTAAAAGCTTGTTCATGAGGCCTTCTATGACTACTTCTTATTTGGTTAGTTCATGTGGTAGGGGACTTTTTTTGGGGAAATGAGGGTGCAAGTACCACCCAGTCCATATAGGGTCATCCAAGTTCTACGTGATTGCTTTCACAGTCCCTCAGTTTCTTGTTTAGAAGATGATGTTAAAAAAACCCAACAAAAACCCAAAGCACAAAATCAAACAAATAAAAATTCCCGAAAGAACCCTGAAGCTGAAAAGATTCCCTAGTACAAAGTACTTGTGCAGTTTTTAATTTTTACCTTCTGTACCCAAGTTATCAAACAGCTTCCAGATATATTCTGCTGTACCCGAATCCCAAGGAATGGCTGACACCTCAGGGGCATGGCTCTCTCTGAATGCACTCCCAGAATAAGCCATCAAGTGGCACTGTAGGCACCATCTTCTCTTGAGGTCTTGTTTCCAAAATTTATTTTCCCATTGGCAGTGGATGTGTTTTGTTTATTGTGCCTCTTGAGAATCTATGTTTTTAATTTCCTTTCAACGTGTGATTGCTTTTGTCCTTTGAGCTCAGTGTTTTCTATTAGAATTAATAAACTAAGGGAGTTTTTTTTCCTTTGCTTTCTGTCCTCTAGTTTTCTCAAAGCAAAAGAAAATCTATTGGCCTTGAGCTTCTCTCTCTCCTGTTGCCTGCCTCTGGCATTGCTTTTATTCTTGGGGCTGTGTTTTAGTTCCAACAGCCCAAAAAGACTGTTATGATCCAGGATGGCTTTCTTCCTTTTGAAACCTTTCCTGACTCAGAGCTTCCCTCATTTGCCTTAGCTAAGCTGGGAGTATCTCAGCCTAATCTGTCAGTCCAATAGGCAAAGCTGCAGGTCATAGAACATCTTGTGGAACAGGCCAATATAGGAATTTATTGGAAATACGCTTTAGGTCTGTGATTCCAAAGAGCTGAGCATTTTAATCATTTAACAACTTCAGCCGATTAATTATATAGCAAGGTGCAAGCAAGCAGCTGTGGCAGCCCTAGATTTTCTGGCAAGCAGCTGCTGGTAGAACTTCTTTTCCAGCACAGGCACATGGATTGCAAAATGAAGCCCTCCTCTTTTTGGGTTGTTTGGTTCAACACACACATGCTGAGCATAAATCAGGACATAAATATATAAATTCTGAAAGCACTTTGTTTTAATAGCATAGTAACACATTTTATTGAGCTTGTGCCTCCAGATGGATTACCCCCCATGAATAATGGATTTTCATTTGTAAGGTTATATTGGCTATGAATTATTGCAACTTTTCAAACCATATGGTAATGGACTGCCCCAGTTTGGGATAACTAAACCCTGGAGGTATTCATTGTCTTATATTGTGTGGATTCATCTCTAGCTGGTGTGTTTTGAGGCTTAAGAACACGTAGCAGGAAGCTTTACTCTTTAAAATGCTTAAAGCCTTTGATAATTTTGATGAAAATTTCCTAATAAATCTTTGGGAGGCCCAGTTTGACCTCAATCTCTAATGTCTTGCTAACATGATTCTGCATTTTCCTTGCGGAAAAAACACCCCCCTGCGTTTTGCTTTGGATTTTTTTTCAGTATTTGTAGCATTATTGAATACAACATGGTATTTTTAGACAATTAATTTTTCAGTCAACTGAAAGACGCTAATAAATTATCTGAATATATTAATACACAGTCTAGATTTAGCTGTATAAAGATATCTTTGTGTGTGTGTAGATATATATACATATAGATAGATACTTCTATAAATATGGATAGAGACCCATAGAGCAAAACATCACATAAAGAGTTAATATAATGTGTTAGTACATAATGTGTTAACAGGAAGAAAACTCTGAAATGTTCCTCTGGAAGAAGTAAGCAAGCAAAAATTACTTGAGGAAAAGATGGAACTGAATAATATTGGTCACATTATTTGTCAAGTAATCTCACCATCTTGCAAAGCAGGATCTTGGGAACTGTGTAAATCCTCTGATTAATCTTCTGGTCAATCAGCTAATGCAGTTATGGTTTAATATGTAGCTCCAATCAATATAACCACCTGGGAATACTGCATTAGAAAAATGGAAATATTTTATAGCTCCAAGAGTCTTGGCCATTTTGTGTATTTTCTATGTAACAGTATATTTTGATACGGAATATAACAGTTATATCAAATCATCTTTAGAGATACAATTTTTAGAGTCTGAGTGCTGGGTGTCAGTTTCAATTTTTCATATTGCTTTTTATTAGTCTGGAGAGAGAGAAAAAAGCAAATATTACGTTTTAGAGACTCTGATACTGTAATGTGAAAAACCTCCACCTCACTGAAGTGATTGAGTGGTATGTATGCATTCTATCTCCTGAAGTAGCAGCAGGATAGTAAGAAGAGCAAGATAATTCCCAGAGATTTGCTGGAGCTCACCAGTACTACTGAGGCATTGGAGAAGGGGGCAAGTTTTATCAGAGACACATATTGAGATTAAATGAAAGTCTGGTCTGAACCACTTTCAACTTAAAACAAAAATTCAGCTAATGAGATCAAGAAATGTGGGGGTTTTACTCAAAGCTAAGTTGAAACAAACGCATATATTCCTCTATATTTTGAGGAAATATTTGGTTGTATTATTATGAGATTTCTTTTCTAAGGACTCAAGTTTTTCACAGATAAATGAAAAGACTTTTCACAGACTTTTTTCTGTAATAATTATCTAGCTTCATTTAAAGTGTGGGGTTGTTTTTTAACAGTGAAGTTAATTTCTCTTTTCATAACATGGGGGAGGGTAGGCAGGAAAGAGATGAGTCAAACATTATTGGATACTGATGTGTCACAGATTTACACTGTCCTCCCCTGTCATATTTTTAGTGAAGGGACAGTGTCTGACTGATGAAAAACATCTATCTATCAAGGGTGTGTTTAGCTGATGCATATAATCAGTCATTCCTTGCTGTGCCATTATAACCTAAAGGCATT
Organism: Catharus ustulatus; assembly: GCF_009819885.2. Classification (NCBI taxonomy): domain Eukaryota; kingdom Metazoa; phylum Chordata; class Aves; order Passeriformes; family Turdidae; genus Catharus; species Catharus ustulatus. The sequence goes on along the minus strand of NC_046222.1, from coordinate 109,304,375 downwards.
TCTAAGGGCTGTCATTTCACTGCCTGACACCACCATTCAATCCTGAACGGGTTACAAAGGAGGGAGTTTGCAATTTTAAAGTGATAATTTCTCTTGGGTTTTGGCTAGGTAGTGTCCCTCCTCCTGATACATCATTATCATGTATTTCAGTACCTCTTTGTAAATCTTGAATCAAATATGCATTAGGACTGTTCTTTGTTCTCTACAGGTTTCTTACATTTACACAGGAATAATGTAGCAGCATTCTTAATTTTCAAAATCCAAAAAAAAATATTCTGATTTTGATGGGCAAGGATGTTCACATTGTATTGATATCTAAATTAGATTCTCTGAGTAGCCCTTTGTAGGTGTTTCTCTTTCATTATTGATTGCTTGTAGAATTCAAACAGAATCTGCAAATCACATCTATTAAAATGGTGTTGAATAGCCACAGAGTGTGCCCCGAAAATTTACTGATTGAATGGATATCCATAAAAATTGAAATGTGGAGACACCGTGTGCTTTTTAGTTGCTCTTTTGTCCTTTTATTTAATGCTCATCTGTGCATCTGACTGCTGTCAGCACTGCTGACATTTACAGATGGGTTCAAGCATCTCTCTTGTTTTCACTTATGAAGAAACAAAGAGAGGTGTTCTGGCTTGGAGCCTATGCCATGTGCTCCTTACACCTGAAATTAATTATTATAAACTATTCAGAGTTATTACTGTCATTTATTAAATATATCTAATGGTACTCAGTAAAGTGTTGCTTATGTAAAACCCCCTTTTTTGTCTCGGTGCAGGTGGAAGAGGGCTGGTGGGAAGGCATACTTAATGGAAAGACTGGCATGTTTCCTTCCAACTTCATAAAGGAACTCTCTGATTCTGATGATGTTGGAATAGCACAGGAGGAGCAAATAAAGTCAAGTAAGGAAAAACTTATTGTTGATGTTCTGTATGTGTGTCTGTGTCTTTAGCTCATAACACATTGATATGATATCACATTCTTATCTCTTCCTTGGAAGTGTTTTTGAATGCTATGTTCTTAATTTATGCTGAAAGGATCAGATGATGATGATTTACATATACCTGCAGTGCTACCTGAGTTGCAACATTGTCAGTGCTCTCTGAGCTGTGCAAGACTTGCTGAGCCACAACAAACTAAGAAAAGAGAAGGAGATGATGTCTGCATTTATTTTGTCTTTAGACATGGAAAGTAACCAGACATCTACAAAGTGGTTTGTTTAAAGTGGAGGAATTGAAGTGCCATACTTTCTGTAACAACTCCAATAGCTGTAAGGATTCATAATTACTGGTGTGGGACATGCAGCACTTTTTCCCTCCAGGTGCTGAGCATGTTTCTATCACCTCCGACACCCACTGCCCCAGCAGCCAAAGGGAAAAAGGCCAGAACTGGGACATGGACTTGGTTCTCTCATTTACAGTGGGCCAGTACTGCTGCAGGTGAAAAGCATGTTTGGTAACTAAGTTCACAGTAGTAAAAGCATGGGACTGGGTTGTCCTATTTATAACTTCTCGTGGAGAATAACCTGAACAAAAAGTGTGCTGTTACATGAAATGGAAAGCTGTTGGTCTTCATGGTTCCTGTGCTCTTCACGCAGATATTTCTTTTTTTCCCCCGAATTCAGTGATCAAATCTGAATCTTCAGAGAAAAAAAAAAAAAAGAAGTCAATTCTATTTGCATATTTCAGGCAAATTCCATACTTGCCAAGGTCTTCCTATTTTTAGCACTACAGATGTTCATTGCTATGTAGTGTTCTCCTGAGATCTCTGAATAAGCAGAAGTCAAAGGACTACCAAGAGCTTTGTAAGCTGATTTCAGCTGAAATTTACAAAAACCTTTATACTCTGTCAATAAGAGGTAGAAAATTATAACGCTTTCTTCTTTTTCCTCATTTTTCCACTTAAGGCAAATTTGTCACTCTTGTTCCATACCACAGAAATAAGATTCTGAAAACCCTAACTTTTACAATGATGAAAATCTTTTCTATTGTTTTGTAATGGAGTACAATTTCTTGTGAGAATGTGTACTGGTGACCTAGTCTCATGGTCAGTGCTGTTCAAGGTATTTAAATGTAATATTCCTTCAGGCTGGAATCAACATATTTTAAACTTTAAAATTTTAATGTGATGGAGAACGAGAAAGATCATTAAGTGAAGATGTATGTTTCAGTGAGATTGCAAACTACTTTCTGTAACCTGTATATGCTATCATGAATTATGTTCAGTATAAACACAGTGAGTCTTGGAAGAACTAATTGTGTAGAGTAATTTCAGCTCTGGAGTCTGTAGTGTTTGGTACTATATAAGTGAACAAGGTAGGTGATACTGTTCAGGATGGAATATCCCAATTTTTTCTATATGAATGAATGAATATTCTTTCCCCAGGTAATTTGGTAATATATACTTAATAATAAGCATCCTAAAATGGCTTTTAACAAAAACATACACTGAAGTGTGCAAAAGCAGCCACAAAGCATTAACTCTTGATGTCCATTATGGTCCATGCTTTGTTCAGACTTGGGTTTGTGAGCTGGTTCTGACTGTCAGTGGAACCCAAACCTGAGATACTTGTATGGAGAAGACAGCAGTAACATAAATACAGTTTTTGTGTCTTTAAATATATTGAAGGTAACTGTAGGTGGAAAATGGGTTTCCTACTTTCTTGTGTTTAATTCATTGGAGGTGCTTTGTGGCTATCTAAGATGAGGAGCTATTAGATATACCTATAGAACAAAAGAACGCTGTAAATCTCCTGAGAGACAGACAGTGACTCAAGGAATGCTGAGATTTTTATGGGGATTTTAATTATTTTTTTTTTCCTTCAAGTAAAACTATCAATGTAAGAATTGCATTCCCTTAGGAGAGCAATGGGCAATATACATCAATTCAATTTTTTCTATATATGGTTTATGCGAATGATACAGCTCCTGCTTTCTAACTCGTAGTGCTTCATGAGGATCTATTCAGGCACATTGCATATCTGGATTTGAAATCCAGACTGCAAAAATATCAACAAGTTTACACAACTGACTAGGAATGATAATCTCATTCCATGTTTAGTCTGAAAACAGCAAAAAAAAAAAAAAAAGAGCAAGTAAACCCTGGAAGATTTGGCCATCAGGTTAGTAGTACAGTTGAAATGCTCTAGGTTGCATCTCAAAAAGGTGTGTGCTCATGCTTCTAGATCAGCTCCTTCCTCTATGGCAAAATGTGGCAGCACTTTAAATCTTCAGTAACTCCTTTTTGTTTGTCTGGAAGCTTTGAATACATCTGTATCACAGGGCTTTGCAAGGTGGAAACCTTGAATATGAATTCTAGATTATGAAGCTGGCACTTGGGTGAGGAGTTGTACCCAGGCGTTGAACTCAGACCTTGGGCAGCCACTGAGGTTCTGCTCAGCATTTAGGGGAGCTTAGAAAGGGTTGGGGTTTGGCTCTGCAATCTTGAGCAGCAGCCTTGAACTGTTCAGCCCAACTTGTAAAATAGATGAGGTAATACTTGGCAGATTTACTGTGAGACCTGGGAAAGTAGCATGGGATATGTGGATAACCATGCAAACACACGAGTATTTTTAAGTTAATAATTTAATTTAATGTCTTGGTTAAATTTAGTTTGTTTGATTTTTAAATCACATTTTACTGACCAACTATAATGAGAATTTTTGAAAGGCAAATGTAATTTTAGTGAACTCAAAGTGAAAGAAGTACAGAAGAGAAAAATTACATAACTTGACTTTTTAGGAATAAAGTTGATAAAACCCCATATTTCTCTGTCCTTCTGTTACAATCTACACCAACCCCAATGGAGAGAAAAATGTTGTCTGATTTTATTGGTTCTGTCGTGTCCATGTAAATTTTATGGCAGATCAGAGTAAACAACCAGAAGAAATTATCTGGGTTTCCTTTAATGTTCTGCAATAGACTAACCTCAGAAGCTTGTTCAGAGCAAAAATTTCTTTTTTTGAAAATGTCTGGGGCTAGTTTTGGGAGGGTAAAATATTTCTGAATGCTGACTGTGGGACTTAAATTTCCCCTTATTTGGAAAGGGTTGGGAACGTGTTCCTCCCTTTCATGGTGAGTGCTCAGCAGTCTGGAAAGCAAGAGTGCTGCAAAATCAAAATATTTGGAGGGTTCTTTGATTGATTTTAAAGTATCTATCCCAGCTGTGATTGCCAAATTTCTTGTCTTCAAAGGTGCGTTTTGGAATGTAAGTACAGACAGGATCAGATACTCTTAGAGTAAACAGAGTTCCTTGTTCTTTAAAGCATGCTCTTAAACGAAAATGTTGCTTTTCTTGGCCCAACTGTTACAGAATGAACAGGTAGTATGCATTATCAGTTTGTTACTATATTAGATAGATGGTTTATAGGATTATTTTCCATATTTCTCAGAGATACAGTATTAATTTTAAGACTATTTTCAATACCACTTCTAGTCAATACGACCTGTTGAGAAGCAAAATGTTGACACATAGTCAAAAAAATTCTATTTGAGATAATCACAATTTAACACTGAGGAGGTTATTTCAAAAAGCATTTAGCATATTCACAGCAGTGTCATGAGAGCATTGAAAGGTGGCCTTTTGTACCTTGCTGTCTGATGTGTGTTCTGGCCTCATGGTATCCCATCAACTGTTTTTAGAACCTGTTAGTGATGACCCAGGAAAAGTCCTGGCTGCTGGAGTTAGAACTGATGATAGACTCATCAGCTGATGCTTCAGTCAGGCAACCTCCTCTGTTCTGAGTTCTTAAAACTTTAGATTTCCATTACTGTCTCTCTGACTCTCCGCAGTGTCATGAAACTTACTTTACTCTTCTCTTAGCAGTGGGTTGATGTTTGACTGTTTTAATAGCACTCTTTTAATGGTACCTTGTAAAAACAAAGTGTAAAGATGGATTCGTAGCAATTTTACTTTCTCATTAAATAAAACTAAGGTAATGAAAACATTTTGTTATTAATTAAACTGCAAGAACAAAAAAAATCAACCTTTTATAATATGTAAATTAGTATAGTTTTTTATTGTCTGAAAGTCCAACAGAATGATATGCAGGAGAAAAAATTCTTGGCACCAAACCGGGTGTGATTCTTTGTTGGAACAATTCACATATGCTGGCTATTTTACTATAAAATTTTATCAAATACATTAATTTTTGTGATGGCATACTAGGGGAGATTGGGAACAAGCTGGCATTGGTATATTCTTGGGCTTGCCTCGGTTTTTGAACTTGACACACAAAACACTTCAGCTGCTCATGCCTTTACCTTCACTTGAATTTCATGTCCTAAATATCAGTGCATGAGCTATCTCACTAGCAATGGGGAAAAAAAAAAAAAATAATAGATTCTGTAATAAAAATATTATCTTAAATATCTAAGATGGGAAATGGGATTTGTTTCTGTTGTTTTGCTTCTTCCCTCTTAATTTTAGAATTTTGCTTTTGTTAATGACAATGCCAAGTCACACCTGATTAAGCTTTTAGCTGAAAAATCAATTTATTCAGGTTTTAATATCTTATCCTTTCTACTAAGCACTGTTTAAGACCAGTTCCCATGTCAAAAATATTTCTAATAAGTCATCTTGGAAAGATGCAGTATTTCTGATGCTCACAGGATCCTGGTACATTAAAGAGATGTATTATTCTCCTGTTTGGATGTCAGCTGTGCTTGTTCAAGTGCACTGTATCTGCATTAGAAATGTTGAGCCACAGTGAGTACATCATTGCAGAAATAATATTTTTTCAGGATTCCCCTGTGCAAGGCTGCATAAAGCAGACAAATAATTTTATTTGCAAGTCTCACAACTTGATGGACAACAGACCAAACCTAAGAAGAATGCATTCTGTTGGACATTGTAAATAACAGCTTTAGCAAAATCATGAGATTCTGTTATCTGACATACATGCAGTAAGAATATTTTAGCTTCATGTACAATCAGATATGTTTGTTAATGTTCTCGTCATTTTGCTAATGAGGCTTTTAAATATCACTGACTGAAAATACAGATTAAAACTTCTTCCTTTCCCTTCTTTTTACCATCATTCGATCTCTTTACCCCCACCCTGCCCCTTTTCTTTTTTTTTGTCTTTCCTTCTCTTTCCTGCTGTCAGGAAAATCTGCCTTTGAGGGGACAATTCTGTACAGAGTGGCACCGGCAAAGATTGACAGCTACAGACGTTATAACAGTGAGTGTGTTTCAAAATCATCAAGCAACAGCTTCAGTCCTCTGAACTGGTTTGATTTATCTACACTTGTAAATTGTGCCACTGCTACCCACTTATGGCTACTCTACGTGCACATACCTGTCTGTAAGCTGAAGTCAGTTTGCTGCTGATGAACTGCCCAGCCTTAATGCAATGAGAATGCATCTGTTCCTCCCCTGCATGTGTGTGTTCTGTGTCCATCCAATGTGTGTGTATGAGCCCACCATAAATTGTGAATTACATTGGATGTTTTGGTCTCACCTATGGATTGAATCTAAGACTGTTTAGTCCCATCACTTGCCCCCTGAAACGAGAATATAGTTGATAATCACCATTAATCTTTGAATTAAAAGTCCATCTGCTCTAAAAGTAAAGTTGCCATTGTGATTGTTGAACTCATAAAGTATGCTTTGCTTTTCTTAAAAGATATTTTGGGTTTTGATTTGTTCAAAGTTTTCTTTTTTTGGTGACTTTTTAAAATTTATTTTTACTTCACTGCATGCTCTTCATTTGGCATTCTGTCTTTGACAGTTATTACTCACAGCATTCTGGCTGATATGTTTTTTCTGCCAAGGAGAGTAAAAGATATAAAGCTATTTTCATTTCATGTTCAGGTTTTTGGCTTCTGCTTTTTAAAAGAAGGGCACATCTTGCTTTTCATGTTCTTTTACTGCCCTGGTAATACAGAAAAAGAGAGAATGGTTGCATCAGATGCAAGACAGAGGAAGCAAGGAAGACAGAAATCTGTCCTTCCACCTGTTTCCTCATGGAGAAATCCAGCTAAAAGATTCACATTTGGTGTGACTAAGTGCAAAGTGTTCAGTCCTGTCTTCCGATGAACAGGATGTTGTGCTGGCTTAGGCATCTGCTTTTGCCCCAGACAGCTTTTCCTTGAGAGGATCTATGCTGTGCTGCCCTTCTTCCTCCTTTATGGGTTGGACTGTTTGGTCTTCTACCTCTGAGGACTTCTGTTTTATGCATGTTGACAGCAAAGGGTGAAGCAGTCAAACTGGCATTATTCTATTCCCATGTTTGCCCTTACACCTTTTTGTTTGTTTGTTTGTTTGTTTTTTAACAAATCTGATCCTTTTTTTGAACAAAAAAACGTTATGAATGTGTGCAGCTCTGAGTATTTCCTCATGGAAAATTATCACCCTGTCTATCAGAATTAATTTTGCAGCTTGTTGCAAGCTCCAAGCCCCTGCTCTGACTAGAGCAGACCATGTGGCTGGTGGTCTTCAAATTTTTGTGCTGCTTCTCAGCTTATATCTCCATGACTGCTTGTCAGTCACTCAAATTTCATGCTTCTTGCAGAGTTCTTAGACCATCATGTCCTCTAATCCACCCATCTGATGAGCATAATAAAAATTTATGAAGTTAATTTCCAGTGTGCTTGACTTCGGACTTTAGGATGAAGCATCAAATCAGATGCAAAGTCTGCCTTTGGAGCCTTTAATTTCACAATCTTACTGGGTAGTGCTGCCCTAACATCACATTTCAAAGTTTTCCAAAAGCCTGCTTTTCATTAAGGGCTAAATCATTCTTCCCCTCTTCTCAAGTCATCTAAAGTGAGCATAACTGAAGAATTCAGTCACCTTCCCAGTTGTGCTAGAGCTCTGCATTTAGTTCTTGTTAATCACACTGGCCCATGGTTGTGCCATGTCACAGACAGGAAATTCCATCAAACTGATTTCAGTGTACAGGGAATCAGTGTCTAGATGGGTATCTAGAGGAAAGCTTGATAACTAGCTGCAAAAAGACAGTTTAACCCACAGTAGATTGTTTCACATTGCTCTGGGCAAACACCCATCTAAACTTTGTTTTTAAAGTTGATAAAAGATATCTGTTTATATTACCTGGAGTTGGTTTACCTGGAGATTTAATTCTGCCTCCCTTGGCATTTGGTTGAGACTTGCATGTTTTTTCATGCTGCAGAAGAGCATTACTTTCTCCATAAATCTGCATCTCAGAAGGTCAGATACCCAACTACACTTACAACCTGTTGCTTTTTTGGGCTGGAACCGGGACTGAGGAATGGGTAATACACAAAATCAGGTCACACGGGGAAGTCTGAAACAAAACAATGGTTTGCACTGCTGCTGTCAGAGATGCTCTTGCCTAAACTAATGCACAAAAAGGAGGGTCCCTTACCCTCCCTGCTCCATCTATTTGCAGCTGACTTCCTGCAAACTTCCTCATTGTGCTCTTCCTGAAGGAGCTGACTGATGGTGCAGCCAGTTCCTTCCATTTCACATCCTCTGTGGTCCATTTTTGTAGGCAAATATCCATGAGCTTATGTCCAGTGAAAACGATTTGGAGACATTCCACAGAATTGTTTTCATTCAGGGTTGTCTGGTTAGCACAACTCATAGCTGCTCTAGTTTCAGCTTGCTGATTTCTCCCTAAATCAAGCTGGAGTCAATTCATAACTTCAGATTAGTTATGCCAAGGCAGTGCTTGGATTCACCTGTATCACGTTGCATGAAGTGTTGCTCAATTTAGTAATCTAGCTGAGAGCTTTTTCTTCACAAACACGTGCTCAGCGCTGAATACTTTTATTTTGAAAGCCATTTTCCAGCTGCTGTTTAAAAGAAGTTTTCTTACTTAACCAAGACTTGTAATAGCTGTTGAATTAGTTGCTGCTTCTAGAGATACCTTCCACTGAAATATGCAAGATTATCTCCTGCAGAAACACCCAGCCTTGCTTTTATATGCTGACATGGCTTTCTTGGTCATGAGCTATGCCAGGCTCTGCTCAGCAACAATTCCAGCTCCTTTGGCATCCTGCTCATCAACCTGCTGTCAGAAAATATTTGCTACTGCATATGCTGGGTGAAGAGAGATACACAGCAACAAAAAACTTGTGATTTTGTTGATCACAGCCCTCTTTTCTCTCATCCTGCAACTTTCTTGCACTTCCACAAACAACGCTTCTTGGATCTCTAATTTTTGAATTTTTACTGATTTATTTTCTCTTTCTTGCTTCGCTTTCTTTTTCTTCAAAGATGCAATAAGAGGAATAGTGCAGATAAAATGCTTGATTTGACAAATATTTGCCTCTCTTTCCTTATATGTGGATCCACAATGCTGTCAGTAATAGCTATTAGATATAATGGAAGAAGATCAGGATCGTTGAAACAGAAACATTCGTGAGTAACCTCAATTGTGTTTTGTGTTTTCTATTGTTCCACAACCTTTTTTTATCCTATTTTTTTGTTGTTGTTTTTGTTCCTCTCCCCTTAATTCTTGAAGAATTATGGCTGGTCAGAGTTCTAAGAAATCAATATGGCTGATATATTTATGTTGTAAATCTCATTTAGGAGTGTTGGAATGTGAGCAAAGTTAAATGAGAAAGCTGAATGTGGATTTTAACAGTTCTGAAGAGAGGACAGTTACAACTTTGTATTTCCCCTCACCTTGTTACAACTTGCTTGCAAAAAAGAGCTTGTATCAAATACACAGCTACTACAGATGCTGCAATGAAAAATTACATCGGAGAAAGAAAAACTATAAAATTGGGAGAGGGAAATTTTTATGATTAAAAATAAGATTCGTGTTTGCTGGAGAACAAATATACTGATGACATGGGATCAGGGGGCTATGTATGGAAAAATTATATTGACTGGGGTGAAATGTTAAATCCTTCTGTTGATTTGGATTCCCACTACCAAATGGTTTTCCATGAGTTTCACACAACTCTGGTGCTTGGTGAGTGGCAGGTAAAGAACCCTGCTGGCTGCAGCTGCTTACCTCTCCTTCCACATGTAATAACGTGCCTGTACTGGTGAGGGGGGTGACAAAAGTCCCCAGATGAAGAGGACAATGGCTATCTACAGTTGTAGAGTTCCTGAACGAAGGATTGCTCCTGTTTGCTCTTACAGTACTCGGGGAGGTGGCTGGGGAGGTGGGGAAGCCACCAAGTTCTGTACTGATGGCTCTGTGCTCGTGATGCTGCTGAAGATGCTTGTGCTGCATTGCCCTCAATGCATGCTGCTACATGGGGCTGGGCACTGCTCCCCTTCCCCTTGCATGACCACTTGGGCAAGCACAGAAATCTTGGGGCATTTCTTTTGTGGTGAGAACTGTTATGCAAAGGAAAATGAATATGTTGAAAGCAAATGACAAAATGTTTAGCTGACGCAGTTACAGTTTTTCAAGGAATGACTGAGAATAACAAATAATTACTAATGTTGAGATAGTCTGCCTCAGTTATTTGTAGGTGCATAATCACTCTTGGTAAAGAAGCATAAATTTGTGTTTTGAAAGCATGAATTTATTAATCTTTAAGAAGAATCAACATGTCTTTCTTCTACAGTACTATTTAGAATCCAATTTCATTTTCTGGTTTTGATTTTTTTTATGACACTGGAACGTTGTTGGGGATGGCTTCAACAAAATAGAGGATTTTGATGTAAAGTAAGCTCAAGACTAATACCTTATAGGATATGGGTATTTGTTCTGTGTTTACCAGTATGTGAGGAAAAGGAAGAAGGACAGTTCTTGTCTCATCTACTGCAGTTACCATATATAATTTCACCACCTTTGTCATTCAGATTGGTCACCCAGGCATTCCATGCTATCATTCTCTAAATAGAAGGAATTTACTTATTTCCACTTGCTTTCCTTCCCTTCCATGAGAGTAAAAAATCTCAATAAGCTTCGTTTACAAATTTCTTTATTCTATTAAACACAGTTGACAGTGTTTCTCTCTGGCTGCCATACCAAATCAGGAGATCCTTTGCATTGTCTCAGGTGTATGCCTCTGAACAGCTGACCCTTCCATCACTTAAAAGAGCTGAGAAGTGCTTAGAGGGCCAGAACACCACTGGCCTTTACTGTGTCAGTGGTCCATCTTTTACTCAGGGACATTAATTATCAGCAGAGAGAACAATCCAGAATAAAGAACACAAATTAAATTGCCAAATAATAGCTCAAAATAGAAAGCTGTGTAAACTTGGAATGTATTTCCTTTTATCTGCCCACCCCCACACACCCCATTTTGAGCTATTCAGAAACAATTTGTTTCCTGCTTTGAATGGAGTTAATTTTACCACAGCTGTTTATTTTTGTTTTAACAGCTTTAGTTACACAGCCCTTTATCATCCCTAACTATCTTTCTGATTTAGAACCCTGGTTTGATGCCAACACAGCTCTGAGAGGCCGTTGCTGAATTAAGTCTGATGTTGTGGTCTCTTTTTAATCCCTGTTTGAGCTAATCTGTTTTGGTACATTTCAGAATGTTGCTCTCCAAAGACCTGTAACTGCTATAGCAGGAGTGTGGTGTGTTTGAAATGTCTTGAGGAAGCGAATCTCTCTTATATATCCATAGAGGAAAAAAATGTGTGAAGTGTGAAATTCCTCCAGACAGTTTTGAGAAAATTTAATCTTCATGAATACTAAATGAGCTTGCATTTGTAAGGAACATGAATCAATAAAGAATCAAAATTCAAAATCCCTAGATCCATATCTTGTTCCACCCAAAAGCTGGGAACAGACAGCCCCTGGGAATTTTACCTTCCTGCTGGTGATAGTGCCATTGTTCAGACGTCAAGGAACTTACTAGAAAAATGCCACCAGTGCTTAGATTTGAGCTCTACCTTGTGGTGCTACAGATGATTCAGCAGCAATAAATCTCTGTAAAAGAATAGCAGTTTTGCTTATAGAGCCAGAAATTTGAAGTGACACTCCCAAAAGACTTAAGAAATAAGTCTGAGAAATATTAAAGTTCTGAAAAACTTCCCTGCTATGAAGACTGATGTGATAGTAAGCATGTTAGTGAGCACCTTATTGATGTTATGTTCTTGGTTTGTCAGCTCTCCAAATGTTGACAGAGAGCTGACAGATTCTAGAGAAGTTGCTGATAAAAACAAAAAAAAAAGTAGCAAAAGTAGTGAGAGGCCTGACTACTGTAGCTTCTATTCTATACTGGCTTTATTTGAAGTACTTAATAGCTGGCTTATAATAAGAGCAAGATGTTCTCAGAGTTTCTGAGGACAGCAGTTTGCTGACCTGCTGGCCTCACCCTTGTGCTCAAGTCCATCGCTGTGGTAGACCACAGCTGTTTCAGTGGGTGTGCTGGTCACCAGAGAGGGGGACTGGGACCACTGAAATTCACTCCAGTTTTTAATTACATTAATAATTAATTCAATTAATAATTAATTTAATTAATATTTTTTTATTTAGCAACCTGACCTCCCTGATAGCTGTAGCTCTTCATGAAGAAAATTTCATGCTCAATATTTATAATGTGACAGTCTCACTCAGGTTCCTGTTTAGATCCCAGCTGTGTCCGTGGGTTATGTTTATCTTTTGGAGAAGCTATTCAGCCAGCTGTGTTCTGCCACTAAGCTATTTGCAGTAGCGGCAAAAAATTCCATGAAAATCTGAACTGAAGAGGAAAGATGACCTGAGCCAGGTTGCAGGTGCACCAAGAGGATTGGTGATAGATATATACTAATACATATACACACACACACATATGTATGACACACATATATATATATTTATATGCATCTATATTTTTATACACACACATATATATGTGTATCAGGGAACTACCAATGAAAAAATAAATGAGGAGAAAATTTATCAGGCAGAGGTGGGCAAAGTGTTGCAAATCCTTGCTTCCAAGTTCTTTATCTGTCCAAATCAGAAGAGTGTATCTCATGTACCTGGACAGGAAGGTCCATTAGTAAGAGCATGTTAGATTGTTTTCTGCAGGACTGTTTTGTTCTCAAGCAACAGGTTGTTCTTTCTTAATGTTACTGCAGATCCTCACTTTATCTGATTTGTTCTGCAGTTTCCTCTGCATACAGTTTTTCTCTTTTGTCCCCTTTGTCTCTAGACCCCAGTCATGTTGTGATAAGAGTAAAAGCAGGGCTTTTATTCTTACTGATTTAGTTAAGTACAAAGAATTCCTCAGTTTGAGTCAGTCAAAAATAATTAGGTCGTTTTCCCAGTTGATCTGGAATAACTGTTTTTAACTTTAACTGAAGGAGCTTTGTATCTGATCACTCAAATGCAATTTAGTTTGGACAGGTCATTTCACTTCAGTCCATTCTGTCCCTTTAAAAAAAAAAAAAAAAGACAGAAAAAGAGGCAGTGGTGTTATTTCCTATGTTGCTTTCATTTTGAGAGCTGTTTACTGAGACATCTCTGTGGCAGTGTAGAGAATTAATAACTCTTGGATTATCATCAAGCACAGATGGGTGATGTTTGGGAAATCTGTTGTGAGGCTGAGGTGAGGCTTCTGACACAAAGTGTGAAGTCTCATCACAGAAGTATGGTCATAAAAGCTGAAAATGCTGTAATGAGAAACAAGTGATGACACAAAAAGAAACAAAAGCTTTATTCTTGTTGGATCCACTTGAGGTTTCTGATCTTTCTTTCATATCAACTTCAAAGATCTGAAGTCCATGTGAGACCTGTTGAATAATTCTCACAATTACTTTCATATTTTAATTCCATCCACTAACCAAAATCCAGAACCTCTTCTTCCACAATTAGGGAATAAAACTTATTTTAATAACCTATTTTAAAGATAGCTTCTCTATTAATTTCAGGAAGTGGCTAAGAGCAGTCATGGATTCTAATCAGTTACCTCTGGAGGGAGGTATCATCACGTCTTCCCTCCATCACAGAATGGTTTGAGATTTTGGCAAGGATGACAGTAGAAACCTTTGCCATAATTTTCCATGCCAAGATATTTTGTTCAGCTAAAAGATGATGATCACTACAATTTGTTGAGTTTTTTGAGTTGTGGATGCTTTATACTCAGTATAGTAAATTGCTGACCATTGTCTTTGCAGTTAGAAGTGGTAAATAAAGTTGGTTCTAGCTTCTATTTCAGCCAGGACCCCAGTGATTGATAATCTGCAAAGCTGGAGAAGGTCCAGCTGGTAGAACTTAGAGTGGCTTCAGTTACTGCCCAAGTCAGAGCAAGGGGAGGGAACAAGAAAGGGGCAGTGACTTTGCCACACTGCCCAAGGAGATTTTTACCTGTCTGGCTTAATTTACCCTTGCATCTCCAAGTGCTTCAGCTGGAAACTGTGCGATGGCTCTGCTATGGATAACCACTCCTCTCCTGCCCTCCAGAGCACCAAGCAGCATCATAGTCAATGCTGAAATTCCCTGGTTACTGATTTCCTGAGGTCTGGAAGAGAAGTAGTGCACAGGATTTACTTTACTGAGTTACTTAGATGCTACCATTCTAACTACCATAATAAATACGATAATTAACCAGATGTGAGGTTGTCTCCCAGGCCCTTCTTAGAAAAAAAAAATGTAAAGAAATCAATACTTTTTCATATTTAAGAAAAGTATTGTAATATAATTATGTAATATTCATTTAAATTGCAGTCCTGTACAGCTTCTGGAACAAATAATTTTTTCAGTGTTATTAGAATTGAATTGAATATCTGAAGAAATAGAAGTGTTGCTGATGTTCAACAACAGGTGTGGCAGCAACTCAGAAGGTTAGAAGGCCAAAGTATTTTGCTTAGTCTGTAGTCATTCTGTTTGTTTATGATTGGGAACTTTCTCTAATTCTGCATTTATACTCGTTTCTTGTTAAAGATACAGAAAATCTCAGGGTGGCATATCACAGCTTTTCTGGTTTTGACTAAAAGTCCTGATCTGACACACAATTCCTGATTTCATTTCCTAGCAGCACCTTGGTGCTCATTTAACAGATGAGCCTCTCGTGTCCTGGATCATGAAGTTGTACCTGGAGACCTTAGGGCTGCTTTCTGTGGTTCATCTGTACTCTCAGCCTTTTATTATGAAAATCAATTGCCATAATTTTGTTCACCTTGATATAAAAGTAATTAAGAAGAAAAGCTTATCTGAAATTCTTCTTTCTTTGACTTGTAAGAGCCATGACTATGACGTCATGAATTGCTTGTAAGGGAAATGTGAGGATTTGAGCTTCTATTGTTAGGTAGAACTAGTGCTGTAGTAGCAGCAATCGCTGTGGTTTTCCTGGAAGCAGTTAATGTAGGGAGGCAGATTTGAGTGGTCTAGTGAAGGACACTTCGGTGGGTCGCTTTTGCTGCCAGTGGCTGTTTGACCTGGTGCTGCACCCTCCTGTAAAGTGGCTGAAGCATCACCTTATTGCAGCTTTGGCCTCTGCTATTCGGGCAGCTGATATTTTCAGATAAATGCAGATATTTTTCCTATTCACTGAAAGAAGTAATGCAAATCAGAACGTCAGTTTTGATTTGTTATATTCCTAGAGGAAAGTGTGCATGGTTGCTTTTCTTATGAGGCTGTCTATGCTGCAAAGAGGTTTAATTTTCAGCAGGGAACACATTATGCAGCTTATTTGATTGCAAATTTGTTTGAACAGCTTTCAGCTTTATATTTCCCAGTTAGGTAATGTAGCTTTAGATACTAATTGCATAATTGGCTTGAGTCACACAGATTTAAGGTACAGCGTGCCTGATCTGACTGCTTGTTAGCTTAACGCGGCTTTATACAATAGGTGCCTCACAACTGAATTTAACTCTTTCTTTTATTGAGGTCTCTTCTAAAGAGTTTTTGCCCGAGGAATAAGGATTTTCTTGGTACTCAAGGAATCGCCATCCTCATTTGTGAAGTTTTGACACTGAAGTATGCATGTTTTGTGGATCTGTGGATTGGTGTAATTTCTAACCAGTACACTAATGTGATGAAATAAAGTCATTTTTCAAAGTCAAAAATGAGTGCATGGCACAGAGAGCATCTTCTCTACCTGTTTCTCATGGTGTTATTTTCCTGGAGAGGATGGTGGGAGGGATCATTTTCCAGTCACAATCTGATCTGAAAACAATGAGCTTCACACCTTCTTCCATCCCTCCTTTTCACAGGCCTAAAAGATGCTACAGGCTCTGAGAGTGATGGTGGTGACTCTTGCAGTACAAAATCAGAAGGAGCCAATGGAGGCACGACAATCCAACCCAAAAAGGTCAAAGGTGTTGGCTTTGGAGATATCTTCAAAGACAAACCCATAAAGCTACGACCAAGGTCAATAGAAGTTGAAAATGACTTCCTCCCAGTAGATAAGGTATGTGTCATTCCTTAATTGTCTCTTGGTGCTGGTTTAAAGAAGTTTTCCTCTTAAAGTTTTATGTTCTGGCCAAAACTTGAAGCTTTATAGTCATTATTTCCTAATCTTTCTGTAGAGGAGGTTCTGTTTTTTTAATTTTTGCCTCAGACCAGAAAATGCATTCCAGTGAGGTTAGCTGCATGCTAAACTTAAAAAAAAAAAAAAAAAAAAAGTAAAAATTGATTGTTCCCAAGTATGCTGTTTAGGGAAACAAACAAAAAAAAGCTGATGGTTTCAAATGAAGTCATGACTTAAAAAAAAATAAATCTGTGAAATCCTTCCTTTAAGTGAACAGTCAGATTTGCATAGAATTCCTGATGTGGGAAGTGTTAGGAGGCTTCCACAGCCTCCAGTAATGCTATGGGCATAGTTACATGATGGATTTTCTTTGCCCCCAGAGGTGATTTTAGGAAGCTTCTGGGCTCTTGATACCTGTTGTAGCAACTTCTCAGCTTTTGATTCATGCTTGTCCACTTGTCTGTAGAAACAGGCACTACAGCAATTTTTTGGCCTGCAAGGTTTTATTTCAACCTAGATCATTTCAGTGATCTGATTTATAGCACAGCACCTACTCCCATGTCCACCCTGAGGTACAGTAGTACAGGAGAAGAGGAGGTCCTGCAGAGAGAGATGAAATAAATTATGTTGAGGGACATTTGATTAATATTTTGCAGGTGACCATTTTTCACTTAGTATAAAGAAGGTAGGGAAGACCTGGAATAATCTAAATGAAGGAAAAACCTAGATGAAGGAAAAACCTAGACTGTATTACTGCTTGACCATTGCTGACTTCTTCAAGGCCTGCATGGGTCCCTGGTTGCCTTCTGTTTCTGGGTGGACTTCCTAACTCACATGTGGGGCTTTGCAGAACCATTTATTTTCATTTGAGTCTTTGAAAAATCCTTATGAAGTGGCCTTCATTCCTTGGAGGAAAATCTTACTCCACTTTATAATAACGTGAAGTCTTACTGTTGTTTTGCACAAACAACTAACAGGTTTTTTACCCACCCAAAAATGGAATATACAATTTTCAGGAAACTTATAACACAGAACTTGCTTCCTATGTCTGCAGGTTCTCCTGAAATTGGCATGATTAGTAGAAAACAATGGCTTGATTTTGTAAACACAATCCATCATTTGTGTTTGAAATGTGTAGATTACTAAAGGCAACACTGCTTTGCTGTTGATGCTTTTTTCCTGTCTAGGATTAGCTTAACCTTTGAGAGGTGCCATTCAGAGGCTTCAACACTGAGGTCTTTGCCTACTACCAGCACCAAAAAATGAATCAGTGACACATCTGTTAGGACTGCAGACCATGAACCTCCCTAAACACTTGTTTCCTGGCTGTGAGAAATTCCTTCCTTGTCATTGACATGTTATTTACCATTTCATGCTGAGTGTAAGAGAATCCTGCATTAAGTTGGCCATCCCAGGCAAGGTCCAGTTTAGCCTGAAAGCTCTGCATACTGGTTGAAAGTAAAGAGTTCCAAATGAGGAGTTGGATGAAGAGTTCCAAATCAGACCATATTTTTCTCAAGCAATGTAGTTTTTAAAGGGATCTTTGCCCTGTTATATGTATTTCTCATTTACAAGTAGCCTTAGCTTTTCAATAACTTCTAAACTTTTGAAGGAGAAAAATGCTTTCCTCTATTCCCTCTTTTTAAATTTTTTTAAAATGCTTTCTGAAGTTTGGAGATCCTAAAACTCTTTCTATTGCTTCTTCTTGATAGAGTTATTGATGAAATATTACTGTAATGATAGTTTTAACTTTTTTGATAATATTTCCTAACAACTGTGTTTTTTTAAAAAAGCATAAGTAAGCTACTGTGAGGATTTTATAATGTGGCATTATTTATAACATGATAGTTTCCATGTAAAATGTGAGTCCCACTTACAAAAGAATCAGCAGGGTCTTACTTTGGTGTTATCACTTTGAGTTCTAATATGTTTTCAATTTTATGAATCATAAGGTTAGATCATATTTCACACAGAATTACCCGGGTGTTAAAAAGGCTTTTACACAAATATTGGCAGGAACATGAAGGCAGAAAGGTTTGCTGCCAGCTGAGCAGAAGCAGATGCCATTAGGCTCTCCTGTAAATCACCAGGCAGTTTAATGTGCTTCAAGTATTTGCTCAATGGCAACAATGTGGGGCATAATTGCCTTTGTCTTTTTAGGTGATCAATAAACTCTCAATAAAAGGCAAGGCTGAGGAATTGTGTGAAACCCCATTGGTTTTATTGGTGTGCAGAATTCATTGCTTAGCTGTTATTTGTTCAAAAAAATCACAGAGGCAGATTATCCTAGGGAAATTAATGATGCAGTTGTGAGAGCTTAGTTTGAGCAGTGCTATCAGAGCTCTGCTCTTTTAGAAAAATTGAAGAATCAAATACTTATGCTTTGTGGTCCATTTCATTGCCTGTTGGTGCTGATGAGTCAACCACTGGCCATGTATAAGCAGAGTCAGATTCCTGAGGCTTGGCTCTGACAAATTTCCATTACTGATAAATGTAAGTGAACTCTTTCACAATGCTACACATGCCTGATGTCACATGCAGTCATAGTCAAGACTCACCAAAGATGAGTTTTGAGAAGAAATACAGTATGCATACAGACAGGTTGTTTCTCCTGGGAGAATTCAGGGAAACACTCCTGAAGCAGCACAATGTTTATGGTCAAATAGAAATGCCTGTCTCATACATCTCTCTTCTGCTCCGAAGCTTCAACACATTTAAACAGGTGCTTATGCTTGCTTGTTTTTTTTCTTTTTCACTTTGTAGTAGCTTATCTAAAGCTTCTGTTGCTTGGTTGAACTTCCTTCCAGTACAATCTGTATGTGCTTCCATTGTTCTAAGGAGCTGTCATTTTTAACTCTCCTGTATCTAAGAAGAAACCTCTACAAGCAGAGGAAAATTAATTCAACCGATGCATTCCTTAGTCTGAGTTAACTGTATTGGGTTGATTCATAAGTCAAGGCTTCAGCTTGGAAATGCTGAAGGCCATGATAGGTGAATATAGAATAAAAGGTCTTCAAAAGCTATTTTCATCTTTCTGAAAACTGTCCTTACTTCAGAAGAGACTACTGAGAGTATTTTTTGCATTTTCCACTTGAGATATATTTGTAACTTTCTTCAGGCAAAACTTTCACAGCTGGCTAGCAGTGGGGGATTTGAGCAGAGAACATCCTTTGATGAGATCACAGTACTGTTGGCCAAAACTTAGTGTAAATTATATACAGTAATTTCACGATTACAAGCCGCACTGACTATAGGCCGCATCTCCGGGTGTTGGCAAACATTTCGTTCTTTGTCCATACACAAGCTGCACCCAATTATAAGCTGCTCTGTCGTTTGCAGCAAGGACCCGCGTGCAACAAAGTTGCCAATTTGTAACAGAATCGCGACATGGCGGGGTTTACTGGCTCGGCTCGGACTGTGAGGGCTCGGGGCTGCCGACGGGACCAGGTGACCCAGCTCAGCACTGCCGCTCAGCAGGGCCACTCGGGGCCAGCTGCCGCTGGGCTCACTCGCCCCGGCTCGGCGCTGCGCCGCGGTGGCAGGGGGGCACGGAGCCTGCCGGCACCTGCGGCAGTGGTGGGAGGCGGGGATGGAGCCCGCTGGCACCCACGGCAGCGGCGGCAGGAGGGGATGGGAGCCCCCCCCGCTCCTGTGGTGGTGGCAGGAGGGGAAGGAGCCCCCCTGCCTCCCCCGGGCTGCGCTGCCTGAAGGAGGGAGCTCCCCTGCCTTTCCCACCCCCCGCGCTGCCGGCACGGAGTCAGGCTCCACCTGCTGTGAAACACAGTAACCAATTTGAAACAATTGCGTAAAGCCGAGTTTTACTGGCAGGTGCTCGACTCGGCACCTCGGTTTGCACTTCTGGGGTTGGAAATGTCATAAAATTATTCACATATTAGCCACTCCTGAGTGTAAGCCGCATTTCTGGGGTGGGAGCAAAATTTTAGTCAAAACGGTGTGGCTTGTAATCGTGAAATTACTGTACTCAGCCATCAACCCAGGGAGAATTGCAGACACTGTAATGATTTAATATAAAGGGGCAGGCTGTCATGGCTCTAGAGTCAGCAACTTGTAAGATCTAGTTAACTAGATTTAGGGATCCTTAGTGCAAAGCACTGAATTAATACAGAAATTTTTTTTTAGATATATTTGATATGGTTTGGAGAGGAGAAATGGAGCACTAATGGAAGTAGATACAAGGGCTAGAAAGGTTAGAAACTCTTGTCAATTATTAAGTCTACTTGTCCTTCATTATAAGATAAACGTTTATAAACTCTGAGACTGAAAGCCTGCAAGGTCTGAGTTTCTGTTTTGAGCTGGCAAGCTGGGAACCCAGAAACTATGGTGAGAATCTGTCTTTGCACACCTGTTCTGCCAGTTCCTGCCTGCTTGCTTGCAGAAAATATTTTTACCCCTTACTTTTCAGTTGTCATTTAAAGAGAAGTCTTTGAGTGACACAAGTTGGAGGCTCCTCCTGATGTTTCTAAGCCAGCTGATCATGTGCCTGAGCTCTGCCAGCCCTGCCCTGTGGCACCTGTGCCACGTGTGTCTGCATCTCGTGGCTCACTGTCTCTTGCTTTGTCTCTCCAACACCTTTGGAAGTGCTTGCTCCCCTAATAGAAATGTTGGATTCAGTGCTCAGAATCCTGAGATTAAAAATGGATGCAAGCAAATCCAGCTGGTACTGACTAGAAACACTATTAAAAGCACCTGCTGAGGCAGAGAGCACACAGTGGGAGCACCGAGTGCGTGTGCAGCACTTTGCACTTGAAAGCACAGGTTTCTGGCATTCCTTTCTTCAGAGACAGCCAGCGGCAGCAGCAGACGCGCCAAGCATCAGCAGTTTGTTGAATTCCGTGTAGGAACAGAGAGGCACTCATCTGTTCAAGCTACATTCATGTTCTGCTTTGAAGTTTCTGTCTGCTACAGTCTGGCATCCCCGTCCCAACCATTTATTCTAGTGCCATCTTGTGAGGAAAGCTGCAGGGGAAGAGGGACCCTGGCCCTTCTGCAGCTGTTGTGAGAGCAGGGCTGCCTGCAGAGGGGTCTCACTCCTTCCCATTTCTTGAGTTCACTGTGGAAACATGATTTATGTGTTACTTTCATTATGTGAAAAAATAACACAGGTTTGCAAATGGTGGCTGATGTTCATGAGACATCATAAAGAAATACCTTAGAAGATTTATTTATTATCCTATTCTGGAGGAATAAGAAGGAGGGGTAGGGGAATTTGGATGGACAGGAGAGAGTTGAAAAGGAGCTTGCCCCATTTTGGGGAGGCAGACTCAAAGCAGGACCTAGGACTAAGGGAATAGAATGGGAAATGCAAAATGAAGTTTAAAGAGAGGTATGAATTTGGTCAGTTTGGGTGGCAGTGACTCTCTGCTGAGTCATTGAACTGTGCAATGTGAGTACAGAGTGACTCCTGATCTCCTGTATGCCTCCCTTCCTTCCGTGCTATCACATCTGTGCCGTCGTGTTCTGTCTGTTTGGTTCGAGCTGTCTGAACAGAGTTGTCCAGGTATCACTGACATGGTTCAGCTTACACATCAGCCTGCACTACTGTTTCTCGGCAGAGGATGTTACCCACACGTTGGTTTGTGCTGCCTGTGATGTTTTATTAGGATTTTTTTTAAATTAAAGCAGCTATTTGACTCTAAATAATTGCAAGTTAGTTGTATTCCATGCCACAAGACTTTATATATATACAGTTGGACTTTATTCAGAAAAAAATTAGTCAGTGTGGAAAAAACACACCAAACATATGCATGAAAATATTTTCAAGTAATGTTTCTGACTCAAGCTGCTGGAAGAACATCTTAAATTAGAAGCAGAGTAGTGTAAGAAGTATTGGTAGTACTACAAGTTATTCCTAAAAGCAATGTGGAAGGTCTGATCTGTTCTCCTGGGGCACAACACTGGGCTTCTGCCAGATTGAGTTCTCCTGGAGGAGTGCTCTGTGGGAAGGAAAACTCCTGTTATTTCAGTCATGGTTTTGATTAGGAAATCTTAGGATGCTCCGGTCAGAAAAACAGGATGTGTAGGTTTAAGCTAATGCAATTCTATTTCATAATAGGATGGCAATAAAAGTCTGTATGTTTTAAGTTGCTCTGAATCCAGATGGTGATCATTAGCTTACAAGTCACTGTAAATCTCTAAATTTCAGCTGAGTCTGTACCATTACCAGAACTTTACCCCAACAGGCATTCTAAAAGAAAGATTGTTAAAAACCCCAAAATGCTTTGCTTACATAGATTGAAATAAAGCTGATTTCCTGAGTTTCAGAGGTACCTGATGGAGACATAAACTGAATTTATAGGAATGTTTGCCTCATGTTTCAATAGTAGAGAGAAAATGCTTCAGAAAGTAACAGTACTGATGTGCAAACTACCTTAGTTACTGTCTGATGAGCTTCAAGAGCACTGAATCAATATGGTATGTTTATTAACAGCAATAAAATCTACCTAAGCAAAATTAATGCATATACAGTGATATGAAAATATTTAAATTAGTGTAATCAAGAGTATAGGAATAAAGAGTTTTATAAACTGTCCTAGTGTTTCTCAGTAAAATGTATTTGTATTTCTTGCTCCATTTGGATTTTGTTAGATGATATAACTGATTTTTAATTTCTACATCTGAGTTGTTAAATTTTATAACTTTGACAAGATTATAAAGAAATTCTAATGAAATAACTTCTCATATTCTTAGCACACATTAACTTTGAAAATTGAAGAAATAGTTATGCAAAAAATTACCTGCCTTGAAATTTATTTACAGCACTTTGAAAATTATGTAAATAAAAAGGCTGATGAACATAAACCAAACTGAATATTTTATTTAAAGTGAAATCTATGCCCTCATCTTTTGTTGTCCATTTAGCATTATTAACTTGTGGATTTTTTCTGGAATGTTTTCTTTCTTTATATTTCTCCTAGTTGAGGATTATTTTTTAATAGTCAAATAGAAATAAGAGTATATAGTATCTTGTGGCTTGCTTAAATATAAGTCTTTAATTTCTTCCAAATCATCTGTGTCTTTCTCTCCCCTACCCTCATTCAGACATTTTAAAGTTGAATGTTTGTAGGGAGGCAGCATTAAGATTTTATAAGATTTTAATGGAACAGAGCATCACGTTAATGATATTTCAGCTTCTTGAACCTTTTTCTTTATAAACAAAAGCCAAAACAAAGACATAAGTTACACGAAGTTTCAACCCTTTTGTTCCCCCCACCAGAAAGGCCAGAATTTGCATAAGCTCATCTGCCAATAGAGTTCTTTGCAAAATTTACTGCCTGGGCTTTTCACAAAAGTTCTGTAAATTGTAACTCACATCCTTGCTTGTCTTAGCTGGTGGTCTCAAGGAGTCAGGAAAGTCTGAGCTGGAAAGGAGAGGAAACTTCTCGCTGTGAGTGAGCAGAGGTAGGAAAAGGTCCAGATTTCCTGTGAAACAAACAAGTGGAACTTTTGTTTCCTGGGGATGGCCCGGCCTGTGAGTCAGTGTCAGGGCTGGGCTCCCGCTCGCGCTGAGCTGAGCTCATGCAAGGAAGGGGCAGGACTCCAGGATCTTCTTAGACATTTCCAGCTGCTGAAAGGCAGCTTGGCTTCACAATGGGAGAGGAGGTATTTATTTTACAATTAGTTGGGGTTTTCTTTCTGTGGCTGTTTAAAACTGTATGGTAATATATACTCTGCATAGCACAGGTTTCACCTGTACGGTTCTCTGGTTCTTCTGCACACTTTGGAAATGCTAGGTAGGTAAAAGCAAAGGAGGAAAAAGAGTTCTGAGGATCCTGAAGTCCATTCCTGCTATGGAGGTCCGTTTTAGAATAGGGGGTTACTTTTGTGTGAAAAGCATATTCTCTCCTGGATCTATTTATCTTGTGTTTTTTCCTTTTTGCCTGTTTGGCCATTAAACTTGCACACATGTTTTCTATTTCTATATGATGTGGTTTCAATCTTCTTACTCTAAAGAATAATACACATTTAGAGTTAAGCAAGGCAAGTTTTAAAGTCTTTAGGATGTGTTGCTCTTTCAAATGTTTGCTTAGTAAGTGAAAATTCACCACCCCCATCGCGTGTTTTTTCCTTCCTAAATACACTAACAAAACTGTACTTGCAGAAAAAAAGAGGAAGAGCTTTACTAATTCCTCTTCTGTGTGAGATGCCATTTGTCCAAGTGAGGAAAATTGATATGAATGAGTGTTTTAGAAAACTATATTGCAGTAATAAACTTACATGGAAATTATCTTTTCTTTTCCTCTCAAGAAAAAAGCAACTAGAATGAACTATTGCTTGTAAAATTTTATAGAAAGCTGAATGGAGAGATACCTAGAAAACTGTTTAATTATTTGTAGATGCTTTGGGAGCTCTTACTACAAAAATGTAAATTTCCCTCAACTTTGGCTTTTCACAGCTAAAGTCAGTAAGTTGTGTGCAGATTTGAAGCAACAAGTTTTTTGAGTTGCCTTTTCTCCTAAAATGTGCTGTGTCTTTCTTGTTTTCTGCCTTAAATAAAGAGGAAAGGAGGAGTGTGGAAGGATCATAGATCAGCCAGGCACTTGGTAAGATAAAAAAATCTATAGGCCAGTTTCTAAGAAGCCTTTTTAATGCTTTGTGTGCATTTCTATAGGAGGTTCTTGGCATTCTGTGTTTCTAAAATAGTCCTTAAATACTAGAGATGTGAGCTCATGTTATTACATTAGTTGGCTAAGTGCTTTATAAAAACTTCCCAGTAAAAGCCGGGGAGAGGGGCGAGGGGCTGGGAGGAAGTCCTGATGCAGCAGGGACTGTGAAGCAGTGAGCAGTAGCCAGGCAGGGGCTGCTGGTGGCTGCTGGGCTCCTTGCCATGCATTGGCCACACAAAGAGCAGAGTCCTCCCCCTGGACAGCTGATGCTTTCTTCTGCAGCAGTCATGGTACCTAAAGCACTTGCTGGAAAGAAAAGCTGAAACACATGGTAAAAGTTGTTTTCCATTTGTGTTTTGAGTCACTTGTTGTTCTGCAGTCTTCCCTGTAAGTGTTTAAAATAAAAATATCTCCCTATTCTTCCTCAGTAACTTCTGATTTCAGTGATTTAAGGTGAAGGGAAAACCCCTAAATCTTAAAAATTATAACTTTCATTCTCTTAATCTGAGGAGAAAAGAAGTATAATTCTAAAATGGAAGAAATAATTGTTGTCAGCACAAAATCTAGGATAATCTGCATGACAGTATGAGTTTGTTCCTTTGTTTATAATAACTGAATTTGAAAAATATCATTGAACAGCTACTTGTCAGTTTGTTGGCAACATCATAACTTTCACAAAAAAGCAAAGAAGTATTGTTGCCACTTTAAAGAGGAAGATAATAAAGAAGGGACATTCCCTGCTTACTCTTCTCATATAATTTTTTTATTCTTCTCAGAGATGGAAGTAGCTGCACTGCTTTCCTTAATGCTGCAAAAGGAAGTGGAGATTAATGTAGCAGTTGTAAGGTTCAATAATTGTTGTAAAAGAGGGAGGTTTTATAACTGTGGTTTCTAAGCTGGATGGTGCAGTTTGGATCATGCCAAGTTACCAGCTGCAATCTAGACAGGCATGGTTCTCCTGGGAGAGTAGGAAGGAATTTCATTCACTCACTGCAGATTGACTAAAGTATTTTTCCTAGAAGAGACAGAAATTAATTGTGAGTGGCAACCAGCAAATGGTAAAATTCATGACAAAGACAGCAAGGGCGTTTTCCATTATTTTTGATTCTCCTTTTTTACTTTCCTTTACATTTATGTCAAGGAAAGTAAAAAAGGAGAATGAAAAATAAAGCAGGGAAGAAAGAATTTTTCTGTTTAAAAAAAGTACTTTTGATACAAAAGCACCTTCTAGCATTACAAATCTGCAGCTTGAGGAAAAAAGAAAATGAGCTTGTTCATCATGCTCATTTTGATGTGCATGCTTCCAGAGCTTTGAGATCAGGCAGCTGGGAGTGTGCTGTGTGGGTTTCATTCTGTGTTTGCCTTTTATTTCATTTACTAAAGTGTTTTTACTCATCAGTGGTTCTAATATGTCTCGTTCCATTTGTTTCAGCAGCATCTAACGTACACTCTATGTTCACTTTCTCACCATTAACCTTTTAGGAAGGCAGATTTTTAGTTCATTAATGATTTGAAACTGACAGCTTGATAGCATCAAATGTCAGGAGTCCAAATTTTACAGAAATACTGATGTTTTAATGCATGCAAGTTAAGATATATAAGTTTCTCTCCTGTCCAACACATCAAGTGTGTTGGTAGGAAAAAAAGCTTCTCCAGTCCCCTCCCTGGTCCCCTCCGTTATTTCAAATTCTAAAATCTTGTCAAAATATGAAGTTACAACAGCTTTAGAGTCTGAACTTATGGGCTGGTAGAACAGGTTTTACTGTGGAGAACACTGCAAAAGCAATATGTGCACTGCTCTGCTCTCCAAGCAACCCAGAGTTTTAATGGCAATGATGTTTCACTGCTCATGGTTCTGTTTCTACCCCCTTTTCCATCCAAGAGGTTAAACCAAAAATATTGCATTGCATGCTTTGCCTACTTATTAATTTGAATGTTATTTCAGATAGCACAGATTTCTCTGGTGCGTTGCATAATGCTAATGAAGATATTCTTCATCAGTGGTTTGAAGACTGATGGTCTCCTAAATACCTGGTAGTTTTAGTGCTTGGGTAGCTGGATGAGATATTTGGTGCTGGCTCAGGTCATTTCTAAATGGAGCTCAACAGCTGGAAACAGGAACAGAAGTAATTTTCCATTTAAGCAGTTCTGAAATTGCTGAAGAGATGTTTTGTCAGTGCAAATGGGAAGTTAGGAGTCTGTGAAGCAGCCTGTCTAATTAGAAGTCTTCCCCATTAAGGAGGTTTGAGACTCCTTTAAATGCAGAAGTATAAATTACACGAACGTGGACAACACAAACAGTTCAGCATAAATATCAATTTCATCACTGAGGGAACAGTTCGTATTCATACTTTGAAATATTGTGCATCTCAAGATGTCTTAAATCTCTAGAGTTCCTCAGCAAAAGCTGGTAACAGCCAAAGCCCTTCCAGACAGCTTGACTGGAAATAAATTGGAGTTTATTCAGGAGGTTGGTAAGTTGTACAAGGTTTCACTTTGTAGTGTTCTGATGAGCCCAATCCACCTTACAGGTCAAAACCTGTTTGAGGTGTCTAAAGAGGAAATGTAAATATGCATTTCTGCCCTGTGGATTTGTCTTTTTCATTGCAATAGCTGACTGTCAATCCAGTATTTGATTTTTCTAATCTTTTAGATTCATAATGGGTTTTTCACTTCTGTGGCAGTTACAAAAGATGGCCCAGGACATACCATAAAACATTCCCTAGTTTTGAAATTTTTCCATTGAAAATTTCTACAGTGTCCTATCAGAGGACTGTATAATTTTGAAGGCTTTTCTAATTATTTTCTCCATATATCTTTCTTCTCTCTATCATTTTGCTTTCTTTCTAACTGAAGAATTTAGTGTGTTTGATAATATTTGGAGATAGGAGTTAGAGTAATCCTTTGAAGTTTCCCTTAAGTTATCACTTTGGTTTTATATCACTTGGCTTCATTTAAATTTACTTTCTGAAGAGTCCTGTATTCAATATTTCATTTCCATATGTTAAAGAATGATATTTCCTAGAAATTGGAAGCTCCTGGGAAATCTGTAGTTCAGATTAGAACTGTGTCTCCACGAGAGGTCAATACTGGAAGCCTGGAGAAGACTGTTGGAAAGGTTGCACAAAGAAAGAAATTCCTGTGGGGAGTCTTAACAGCCTTCTAATAATTTTGATATTTGTATTAATGACTACAATGGATTTTTGTTCTTGAAAAATTGAGTAGTCACATTTTCATTGCACGTAACATTTTAGTACCTGTGAAGGCATTCCAGTCTGCTGGCTCACACACTGTGGGAAGGAGTTACCTCCCTCTGTTTTGAGTGTGGCACCTGCTAATTTCATCTGATAGCCCTTAATTTTTATTACTGGAATAGTTAATGAGTGACTCCTTCCTATCTACATTCTCTCCTGATTTTCATAGACCTGTGTATATCTTTTTCCCCCAGAATGAGGGATCTTTTCCATATTTTTGATCATTCTTGATGACTTTCTGTCTTTTTCAGTCCCTTTGGGAACTCAGGTGGTTTGTGTGTGAGGACAAAAGGAGGGGGGAACCACACACAATGGCCAAGGTGCTGGATGAATTTATGCAGTGTTTTGATAGCACTTTCCATTGCTCTTTATTGCTTCCCAAAATATTAACAACTATGGGTTCCAAAGCCTGTCACTTCTGTCTTAAGATAGCATTTTTCCTCCAAATGTGTTATTTTTTTTTTACCTGAACTTAATTTGTCTTTCTCTTTTGGTGGGTCATCTGTGAAGGTGTGGAAAACAAGAGCCTTGATCTAGATCCCTGGCACACTGATCACCACTGTGAAATCCTACTCTTTGTTTTCCATCTTTTAATAAGTTACTTATCCAAGTTAATATCTTTTTTTTTGAGGATGAACAGTAAACTCCTAATCTCAGTTTTAATTTTGAGTGAGCAGTGAGGTTACAATTTCAATCTTCCTCAGGAGTCAGAACCAGCAACTTTTAAAATTTGTGTATTTTAATGAAAATTGCTGTGAATTGGCTATGCAAAATAGAAAATATAATACAGGACTTTGTATAAAGACAACTGTATGCCACAACATCATTATTTAGTTATTAGGTAGCTGGATTTATAGATTTATTGCTAAACTGTAGTTATATAGATCCAGACAGATAAGGACAGATCTTTAGATAGATTACCTGGATGCTGTTCTGGCAGGTAACATGCATGGGCTACACAACAAAGATATTTAAAAATAGCAACTATCATGGGCTTCTGGTGATTGAATTTAGATGTCTGTGATGTTGCTTGTAGACAGCAAGCAGTCTTTCTTCACAGCCTGTGGACTAAAAAGCATTATTAGGACAGGAGTTTTCTTTATCCCAAAGATGAATTACCTGCTAAAAGGACTGTTTTACCTCCAGTGACAAAAGGGAAGCCTGCAGTGACTGGCACCTGGCTCACAGTTGGTGTTTGAATGGAATTAACTCCATCTTGAATAACCACATCAGAACACTAAATCTTGTCTCTTTACATCTCAGTGACAAAGCCAGCTGAATGTCATTATACTAAGAAGCATAAGCAGATTACATGTAAACTGTGAGGCTCATGTAGTCACAACAGAGCAAGGGGCAGTATGAAACTTTACACTTTAAGATTTCTTAGCTTTTCAGTGGTTAAGTAAGGAATCATGCTAAATATCACTAAAATAATAAGTAATGCTGAGTAACATATATGGTGAGTAGATAAAAATGTAGTAATAATGGTGAGTAGATAAAATTTGATTCATACAAGATCAAAGCAATAAAGTAAGTTTAACTGCAGGACCTAGTGCCTTCTCCTAAAGAAAATGCACACATGGAAAATCTACCAAAGAACTTAGTCTCATATTTAGTTTTGGAGTAACAGACTCTGAGCCAATAGGGAGTGTCAACACATACTGATTAAATCATCCTGGCCTTCCTTTCTCCCTCCTTTTCCTTTTGTATGTAATCCTTGGTATGCCAAAGGTAGTACAGGCTTGTCATTTTGTCTTTATTTTGCCATAAGCATTGAGAATCACACAGATAATTCCTTGTCTGTCCAGCAGGTGATTTTCAAGGACTTCCCTTTATGTGATTTTCAAATACTTTTTGATGTAATTAAGTAAAACACCAGTAACTTCTTTTATTAAATATTTCAGAAGTTACATTTATTTTGAAAAATAAAATAGTTTCTTATTTAAAAGAAGATGACTATTCCTTAAGCATTCAAAGAATATAGTCTTAGGTTTGATGTAGTTTAAGTAGTTTAACCAGTGAGTAGAGGTTGTTTTGCTTCTTGTCAGCTGTAAGAAAGAATTATATCAGAAGAATAAATGTCAGTGAAGAATCAAGGAAAAAAGTCCCAGAAAAGTCATGTTGTGTTCTAAAATTTCCCTTGTCTGGGGACCTCAGTTCAGTTTCCTTTGCTTTGTTTACTTGCTTGCGTGTCTGCCTGGATTCCAGGGCTGTGACAGTGGATGACAGATGCAGTAATTGTAAGATGCTCTGACAATCAGTGCTGTATTTCTAGGGCACCAAGTGAACTAAGGCTGGTGTAATGTAATCACAACCTGTTTATCATTCTCTGCAATGGGTGTTGTAGTAGGATTTAGACTGACATGCTGTTTTTATACACACCTTGTCTTTTCTTTCTTTTTCTTTCTTTGTATTCGAGGACTAACCCCTAAATTGAACACTAGAAAGCACTTTCCCCCCAGATACCTTTAGTTTTTCTGCATATGCATGCTAATTCCAAAAGCCTTTAAGATTCAAGCAGCATATTTTTTGTTGACTGCTTGAATATTGCTTTCCTCTAAAGCACTGGTGGTATTGTAGTTCTCAGTGGACTAATGTACGTGAGCATTTATAGGGCCTTCACTTCTTCACTCCTGACTTGTCTGCTTTGTCCAGACTTGTTAATTGTGGTAAGAGTATGCTGGTGGCTGAAATTGTGTTCATTTCCAAGGAGCTCCAGTGGGATGAAGACTTCAGTCTTTTGCTTTGGAATAACAGGATGTTTATTTGGAAGATCATCTTTTATTTAGAGATTGTTGATTTTGTCTAGACAGAGAGAATTGAGATGCTAGCAGTTCATATGCCTTTCAGAACATCTTAAATATAGGGGTTTGCAATCTTGCTGCAGAAGGCTAAAGCCTTTCATAGGTAAAATCTTGTTTGAAATTTTAAAAATTACTTATTTCTTTACAAAGATATGCTGTTAATCAGAAGGCCTATGTTCATTCAAGTCCAAGACTCATCTAATATGGACATCAGTTGGAAAAAACTGCACTTAAATCTGCTGCAATATGGATGAAGTGTGAAAATGCACCTTTGTCAGGTGGAAGAAATTATAGTGTGACTATGTGAAAAGAAACTGTAATATGAAGCTTAAAATACTTTAATTGCTTTGTTATCTGCATTCTGTGGAATATTTACCAAACATCCCACTTAAAAGCTCTGAGTGTGTGCTAGATCTGATGCTGTGGTTTAGGGGGACCATTCTTTAGGGAAGCATCATCTGGTATTTAGAACTGAGGGATATTCATGTTTCAACTTGTTCTCTTAGTTTGAAAGAGGTAGCTGCTAACAAAGGCAGGAGCCTCTCTTTGAAATGGAGAATGTAAACCCCCTCCCTCCAAATTATTATAATTTTGAAATTAAGGGGCTCTCAGGCAAAGATATGGGAATTAGGAATAACAGTTCTTTACTAGGGAAATTAAAATAGAAATACACTACTACAAAGAAACAAACTCCAAACCCTGACAAAGTCAGAGTACAACCTGGCACCCTGTCAGGCAGGGTGTTGGTAGCAGTCCCATTAAATGGTGGCTGCATCCTCCTGCAGTGACAGATGTGGTTCTGTTGGAGCAGTGCTCCTGTACAAGGTGCAGTTTTCCTCCAAAGGTCCAGTGATGATGTGGAAAGGTTCGATTTTCCTCTGTAATCCAGTGGGAAAACAAGGACACTTTGGTGTTTCAAATCCCAGTTTTTATCTTGGTAGGAAATGCTTGGCTCCTCCCCCTGGATGGAGCATCTCCCAGTGGGATGATATAATTTTTATCAGTCATGCAGTGGGATTTAAAGGGCCATTAACAGAAGATATCTCCCTGGAGAAAGGATGGGTTTTGGAAAAGATAAAGAGCACTGCCCTACCTGGTTTCAATGGATGATGATAGAATACATCCTTCTGGTTACATCCTGCATTGCAACCTAAGACACTTGTGAATGATGTAAAGGCAAGAACTACTAAAGTAGAGTTTGGACCCTGTGTTTGAGGCAGAGTTGATTTATTTTTAAGCTCAAGCTGGGTGCCTCTGGACAAAGAAATCCCTGGGCCTTTAAACCCTAACAGTCTGTGCACGAGTTGTTCCACATGCACCTCTTGGTCCAGTGGTGAATTATCATCTGAGGTCCTCCAGAATCTCACTGTATTCTTTCTCCACATCTATGTGGGCAGGCCATTAGCTTCTCATTAACAGCTTGAGACCCTCCAGGGTCTCAGCCCTTGTCTGAAGGAATCCAGTCTTTGTTTCCTCTTGTGCTGAGCCAAGGGAAGTTCACCTGCACCAGGCTTTGAGCAGGGCGCACTCATGCTAAGCTGTCAGTAGAAATGTGTGCAGTTCCAGCAGCTGAGTCTCTCTGTATTAGCTGGGAGTGTGCATTGGGCAGATGTACCTAACTGGTTGCTGTTAAAAACCACAAATAATTGTACATGCACGTGGAATGGTCTTTCTAGCAAAGCAAAGCTGTAGAAAGTAGTCACAGAGGAAGAAACTATTGTAGATGACTGAGGCAATCAAATGTGTAGACAGGTGCTTAGTTCACTTTCTTCAAGAATTTTTGTTCCCTTCATAAAAGTTTCTTAAAATTCCCATTACCCTCTTTGAAGTCTCATGTGGTGACCCTTCAGAAAAGTGTTAACTCTGTCCTTTTGGGAAACCTCAGGATAGCAATACTTGATCATGCTGTCACAGGAAGGATTTTATGTGGAGCTGAATGCTGGTAGCATGGGGAAAAAATGAAATTTTGGACATTTATTTTGTTTCTGAAAGAGTGAAAGCATTTTGACATCTGAAAGTCTTTGGGGTTTTTATATTTTGGCTATTTTTTAGATTTTAAGACAGAACAGATAGGAGGGATAGAGGACTTGATGACATTCCTTAAGCACTTGATACATATTTGAAAAAAAAAAATTTGGCTGCTCCCTCACAACACCAGCATTATACATAGTTAGTGAGAAGATCGTTTATGCTCCTGTTAATCCAGAGCTATAAGAGTCTAATAATAATTTCTGCTTCTTTGTGAACAAATGTTCTCAGTTACAAAATGGAGTATAAAGACACATTAAAGAATACAGCTTTTATACTCTCACTAGTATGGCCCTGGATTTGCATATTAACCCATACATTAGAAAATTCTCATGCATATAAGCCACATATAAATATACTGGTTGAATGTTAAGAGGAAGTGGTCAGAGAAACATGACACAGTTTTTTCCTCTGACCGAGTCATTGAGGTTTTCTGAAATTCTAAAAGTTCAAAAGATGTGTGACTGTCTTTTCCTCCCTTGTATAAAGCACATTGTTATATTTTCACTATTCAAACTGACAAACTATGTTAAGCTTAATGCTTTCAGCTCATACAGCCCCTTTTATGAATTCTTTAATGTCTGATGTATTCCTTAAGAATATCTCCATAGAGCTATATTCCAAGTAGCAGTTCCAAAATATTTTATCAAGGATAAAGACCTCAATACACTTTCCAAAATAAATAATGATGCTGAGTAAATCCTTTTTTCCTTATTCCTGAGTAAATAAGGTATTGCTTCAAGAAGCCTGTATTGTAAAAGGAGCCTCAATGGATAAATATGTTACTTTGGTGCAAAGCATAACCCAATCTTCTGTATGGATCTATCTGTGCACAATTGACAATTCAATTAGAATTTTCAGATTAAATGTTCTAGACACACTAGAGCTGAATAATGAAAGTAAGAAAGTTTTCAACCACAAGAGAAAACCCTGAAGTACAATGCTAAAATATCCTGAAGGAAGAAACTTGGTCACAGATCTACTTTTCTCCCCCTGGTCAGAACTCAGTAGTTGTAGGGAACAACCACAGTACCTTTAGGCAAGAAAAACTCACTTGTGTACTGAACATTTAGTGTTCAGTTCTCTTGTGTTGTTCCCTGCTGTTATAGGGATCGAAGTTGAGACAAAATATATAAATGAAAGAAAATGAGACTTTTCAGATTGTACCATGACCTCATTTACCTGACTTTGTATGCCACCTCAACCATTTTTGCAATCACTGTTAATTCACCATCAGAGAATCCTGGTCTGCAGTGGTACAGATTTGCAGTGTACCAAAATGCCATTGAAGCTCACAGAACTGGTTATTCAGTGCTGGACTGTCCTTCCATTGGCTTCATTGACCCAAGCATCAATACTGCCAGGTTGTGCTAAATCTGTCTTGTCCCTCTGAATATCTGTATGCCAGATCATGGTGATTATTCATGCTTTTATCAGCTGTTTCTACAGCAATAGGGCACTTCATCCCTTTTCATCTTTAGGATTTGCTTGTCAGAAGATTAGTGAAATTAGCGTCTGAGTGCTAAATAATCTAATTATACTCACCTTGCAGAAATAATGGGATTAAGATTCTGCCCAGTTTGTTGAATATATTCTGTTGTGTTGGGAGTCAACCTGGGCTTGGAGTCAGAAAACACAAACTGTTTCCACCATGTTTTTCTTGTTTGAAAGGACTAAGCAAGTCAGAGTGATATCTACAGAGAGATGCAAGTGGAACAAGGCTCACTGCCACCACCTAGAAAAGAGATTTATGATAATCAGCATGCTGGAGGAAGAAACTAATACAGTAGTCTTTAGGAGTGTCTCTGTAGCACCAGGCTAGAGATACAAAGGCACAGAGTGATATGCTGCCCTTCTTGCTGGTGATGAAATTAGTTTTGCAACCAAGAATCCAAGATACAGCTTTAGAGAGAAAATGCAGAACTTCACTTGTCTTTGCAGCCTGGTATTTAGGTCAGTGCTGGGAGATGCCATTATGGGCATTCTGGTTCATGCTGCATTTGACTTTTAATTGCAAACATTACTGACAAAAGGATAGATTTAGGTAAATGGAGTGAGACAGTTTATTCTGGGAGCTGGCAGGGATTGCTGACAGGATGAGGATCCTGTTATCGAGTTTGGAATGTCTAAATTCCCAAAAAGTTCTTCAAGTTCTAAGTCTTGTTTTGTGTCTGTGTCCCAAAGGGGTAAGATGTGCTTGCTTCTTAGGAATACTGAGCCTGATAGGTAGGAATGAATCAGGTAAAATACTAACAGCAAACTAGGGTTGTGTATCAGTATTTGGTAGCATAGATCAATGTCTAGAAGGGCTTGGACCATCCTCTTATGTAAAGGAAGAACAGAGGAGGAGAAAGAATTATATTGAAATCTTCAGTTCAACCCGTCAAGTGTTCTTTGCTCCCATGTTTCCTTTTTTTAGAAGTGAAAGTTTTGATAAATTGCACTGAGCCTTCAACTGAAGAAGACAACAAAATATCCTGTAGTAATTGTTCTTGAAATGAAAATTCTATGTCATGCAGATGTGTATTGGATTAGCAATAATTTAGGTTGGGCTTCCTTTGTTCTCCTCACCACTAATAAAGTTGGTAGATATTTGACCTGTATGGGACTATGAGTGACATAGAACAGTTGGAGGGACAGCAGGAAAGTTTCTGGCTTATATGGGAGATGTCACTGTCTCCCATTTTTGTTTTCTTGTCAGGAAATTTGGTAGCTCTGATAATAATGCTTAGTCTGGAACTGCCAGCACACAAATCTTAGCTATACTTGAGGTTTTAGCCTATTATAGCAGAGCCATCACACTTACAAGATCACAGAGGATTCAGCATCTCTTAGAGTGAGGAAAATTTATCTTGGGTGCTTCCTAGTGAACAAATAAATATTATATTAAGTTTCATGGAGGTGTTTTCAGAAAGTGGTGACACATTTTCCATGCAAATGTAGACCAATTGGAAACATAAAGAAATAATTTTTAAAACCCCACCTTCTTACAGGATGAGTAAAACATCTTGGCAGTTCAGGTCCACTTGAAACCAGATTTGCATGACTTATGAATTTTTATCCCCTTTTCCTGTCAGTGATGCTTGTTTCACCCCTAGAAATCCCAGAGTGCAGTCCCCTCCCAATTAAAGAATAGCAGTTCCACTTATCTTCTCCTCTCCCTGTTCACAACAAATTCAGATATCCTTTCTCACTGGAGTGGGTCCTATGCAATTCTCAGAAAAATTATTTCAATTATTCCTCTTAGCTCCTAATAAAAGAGCAGTCTTGTTTGGATAGTATTCCATTTTCTGTTCACAAGTTGGTTCCCAACATTGATTTATCACCTGCACATGCATTTGTTCTGAATGAACAGATGAATTAATGTTTTCAAGCATTGCTCTTGCATCTGCTTCTATACATTAGGAAATTACTTTGCATAATGGATTTTCCACTAGAAGAAACAAATATCTTCCTTTTTGCCCATGATTCTTTTGTTGTTATCTGTAGCTTGTTAAATTTTAGCCTGTTGTGGGTTTCTATGGTTTGGTTTCATGGCATAAAATTAATGATTCATGTACAGTAAAGCAATTACTAAAATATTTCCTTTAATTAATTGGTCTTGCATAATAATTTAATCTTTAAAAAAACCAAAACCTCCCCTAATTTAAAGGGTTTTCATATTCCTTCAGTGAGCATGTCTTTATGAGCCAAACTGCAATGCAGCTTATAGCATCTCCTTTTGTCATTTTCCTGAACAATTTCATGAAGCAGCAATGTGAATAAAGGTTTGATCATGACTGAGCATGTACTGTGATGTGCAGCTATCTTGAACTGCCCTGTTTGCCTCTGAACCAGTCTCACTTTCATCTTGAAAGCATTCTGTACTTTTGTCTGTGTAAATGCAAATTCCTGATAACTTAAAACTCTTCATTATAACTCTTTTGGTACAATTTGCACTGCTTTGCAGATAGATATCAGGTTTATCATCATCCTTCTTGTCTTTAAACTTCTCCAGCACAACCAGGTCATGCACTTTTCTTACTTTTTCTTATCTTTCATTCCCAATATCATTCACTTTCCCTTGAGAAAAGAATTTGAGAGGTTCTATAGAGTTTTGTTGTTTATTTCTCTTTCTATTTAACAAACTCTGGATTCTGAGTAGAGTTATAAGCTTATCAGAAGGTCAGGATGTTTCTGCTCCCATCTGCAAATTATGTTGCAACAGGATACTTTTGGGTATTGCAATCTGTGGTCTGCATTGCTGTCAGCATGGATTTGATGACTATCTTGTGCACAATTCTCAGAACTATCTGTCTTCCCTACTTGCTCTTTTTACCAGTCTGAAATCCCTGTGTGTATTTGAGTCCTTTTCATAGGTACATTATGGCACACTATTACATATTGTTAACATGGAACTCTCAGTATTCTTTATATACCTTGGAATTTTTCAGCTACTCGAGGAGCTCTACTACTTTTGCTTCTTATATGGTGCTCAGTAGTTCCAAGACTAGATCTCAGCACTTTGGTCTCTAAGCTTTTACTGAGGAGGTCATGAAAGCACGGAGGGACTTTGTGGTGTTTATGCAGACCTCGCCAGGAAAGGATGTTGAATGGCAGCTAGGGCTTTTCAGAAACAATTACAATTATTTTCTCATCTACACATTGCTAAGATTTTAAAGATAGAAAGCTTTCTTCATAGGGAGACAAGCTGAGACAGAGAGGGTATAGCATGCATATAATAATAGGAGAAGATACATAAAGATGAATATCACTGATTTTATTCAATTTTATTTTGGTGGGGGCACATAGTATTTGTTTACTGTCTGAGGCAGGTTATTGTTTATTATAGTAGTCCACTGTAAATTAGTTACTTTTGCTAAAAAGAAATAAAATAAGAAAGAGATGTTGTATATATAAAAGTCACACTCAATCAAGAATTACTCAAATGAATAACCCTTGTTGGAACAGAAGTCATGTGAGTTCCTCCCTGCTGCTTCTTTCAGCTTTACTTTTGGTACTGAATAACACCTTTCCCTGAATAATTTAATTGACTGCTTAATAGCAATCTACCAGTGAAACTTCTGTGAGTCTTCCCTGAAACTCAGGGAAGTGTTATGGGGTTATAATTTCAAAATATTAGTAAATATTAGTAAAGGGAAATTGGAGGATCACATTTCACAAATTCTTTATGATTTTAAAAAAAGTAAACCCCCAGTAACAAACATAAGTATAGGTTATAATTTGCCTCTTTTTCTTTACTGTCCCTTTTCTACTACTATATTTTGTGTTTCCATCACTATTTTTTATGTTGTCCAACTTTTAACTGAACCTGCAAATTTTAAAGAAGAATAATTATTTTTTTTCAGAGTGTTGGGAAGAAATTACCTCCAGCCACAGCAACTCAGGAGCCAACAAAAATAGAAGTGGACAGCAGAACAAAAAGTAGGTTTCATAGGTTTTTCTTTTTTGCACTTTGTGCTATTAAAAGCAAGCTGAATGCTTTTCTCTGGTTTTGGTTGAAAGAGTGACCTGTATATAAAAAAAGTGAGGATGCAGATAGATATATTTAGGATAAACTTTGAGTAGGTAGTACCTAGACAAAATGCTTTGTTTCACAGAATCCCCTGAATTGTTTCTGCTCTGGTGACCCTGCATCAAGTTTTCTGCCACCAAACATCAAATTAAATTCAGCCTTGAGGATACTTTGGAATTACAATAATTTCACGATTATAAACCGCACCATTTTGACTAACATTTTGGTTCGAACCCGGAAGTGCGGCTTATAATCAGGTGCGGCTTATATATGGACAAAGAACGAAAAGTTGCTGTTTTAGTTTGGAGGACAGGTGTCTGCTAAGAAAGGCAGGAGCCTCTCTTTGAAATGGAGAATGTAAACCCCCTCCCTCCGAATTATTATAATTTTGAAATCAAACGGCTCTCAGGCAAAGATATAGGAATTAGGAATAACAGTTATTTACTAGGGAAATTAAAATAGAAATACAGCACTACAAAGAAACAAACTCCAAACTCTGACAGTCAGAGTATAACCTGACACCCTGTCAGGCAGGGTGTTGGTAGCAGTCCCATTAAATGGTGGCTGCATCCTCCTGCAGTGACAGATGTGATTCAGTTGGAGCAGTGCTCCTGTAGAAGGTGCAGTTTCCCTCCGGGGGTCCAGTGGTGATGTGGAGAAATCCGGTTTTCCTCTGGAGTCCAGTGGAGAAAGGGGCTACCTTAGTGTCTCAAAACCTCTGGTTTTATTTTGGTAAGAAATGTTGGGCTCTTCCCCCTGGCTGGAGCAACTTCCAATGGGATGAAGTCATTTCATCAGTCACACAGTGGGACTCAATGGCCATGAGCAGAAAATGACTGGCTGGAGGAAGGATGGGTTGTGAAAAGGTAAAGAACAATGCCCTGCCTGGTTTCAATGGATGGCCCATTAGCAGAATATCTCCCACGGAGATAAGGATCCCTGCCCCCACCCTCAACAGATGGTGATAGAATAGATACCTTTTATCACACTCTGTACTGTAACCCGAGACAGTTGCCGACACCTGGACGTGCAGCTTATAATCAGGTGCAGCTTATAATCGTGAAATTACTGTAATCAGAGTTGAATAAGATCCAAATTTGAGTTATAACTTGTAGGTAGGTCATAGAAAAATTTCTCACATTGCCAATGTTCTTGCCTTTTTCTTTTTCTTTTAAAAATTATTTTATTTCTATTTCTTTATATAGCAGAAATCAACTGTATGCATGGTATAGTTTGTATGGGAAATCAGAAGAGAAGGCTCTGGGGAGACATTCCAGCAGCCTTCCAGTACCTGAAGGAGACCTACAAGAGAGCTGAATTTTTACAAGGGATTGTAGTGACAGGACAAGGAGAAATGACATTAAACAGAGAGAGGGCAGGTTTAGATTAGATGTTACAGATTTGTTGCTGTGAGGGTGGTGAGACACTGGCACAGAGTGCTCGGAGAAGCTGTGGATGCTCCATGCCTGGCAGTGTTCAAAACCAGACTGGATGGGGCTCTGAGCAACCTGGTCTAGTGAAAGGTAACCTTGCCGATGGCAGGGGGCATTGGGACTAGATAATGCTAAAGTTTCTTTCCAACCCAAACTATTCTCTGATTCTTGACCTTCAGGTCTTTTTTCATCATTTCAGTGCTTAGCAATGAAAAAGTAATGATTAAATCTTTCAGGTATGTCTCTCTGCTGTTCTAGG
The DNA here is from genome assembly GCF_009819885.2 of Catharus ustulatus. NCBI lineage: Eukaryota > Metazoa > Chordata > Aves > Passeriformes > Turdidae > Catharus > Catharus ustulatus. Next base: position 109,264,154 of record NC_046222.1, on the reverse strand, counting down.
GAAGCACATGTAACTAACTTACCAAATAACATACATATAAATTCCTCTTATTTTGATTTTATTTATGTAAAGTTACAACTAAATGTTACATATTTTGGTGGAAAAGAATAAGAGGGAAGAGAGCCTAACCATAGCTTAGAAAATAAGCTGAATATAACAGAGTTGTTTTTCTTTAAATCTTGCACAGTTCTTTTTCCCTGATGTGTTTATCCTTTTAGATAGTGCATAACATTTTTTCTCAGAACTGAAACACATAGAGACATGCAGGAAAGCATCTGGATCAGCAGAGCAGGGTCTGTCTGAGGAAAGTGTGTGGTTACAAACTGGTTTGTACAGGCTTTCAGCTCAGAGTTGCAGAAGCAGCTTAAAAGAGCTTTTAGTGAGTTATTGTCCATTAGCTCCCCCACAATCATTGACTTGCTGCATCTCTTGTGCCCCCATGCCAGCAGGCTCTGATGGGAAATACTGCAAGAATTCAATTACCCTGAGGAAGTGAAAACTTGAAATACTGAAAAATATGTGAACTGGTGATGCAGAAGAGGGCTCCTGGTGTTTTGGAATTACCTTTGCCAGCCTGCAGGCTGAGCAGTTCAAGCTGACCCAAGTGCAGGTGCCATCAGAAGGGGTGGTCCAAGTACCTGCAGCATTAACCCTTTGTGGGAAGCCAGGCTGCTCCTTTCCACATCAGCTCATACTTCTCACAGCTGAAACTGCTCCCTAAATTCCATCCCAGGATATGGGAGGTTCAAACTTTCACATTTATAAACTGACTATGAAAACCTTCTGCCCAGTGTTTAGAAAACTGTATCTTCTACTGTGACCCATTGAGCTCTAGCTGACAGAGACACTTTCCCATCAACACTTTTGGTCTCTGGGTGGTCCTTCTTTCACTACTTTGTTATTTCCCTCAGACACACCTTTTTCCCTTTTTGGCCAGAAAAATTCTTCTTCTTCTTCTGTCGCTGTCTTCATTCAACATCCATTTTACCAGAGTTGGTGAGAAGGGCGGGCTACTTATTTGCACAATATCTTGCTGAATTTTAATTAAACTGCATTATTTATTATTTTATCTTTCCTGGAATCTCTAGGGTCTCAGTAGAATTCTTGGCATCTCTCTTCATGCTTGGGAAAGGGAAGCACATCTATAGGAAGATCTGATGTAATGTAATTATATATAATTTTCTTAGCCTCAAATGACATCATTGATGACATATTTCATTCAGTTGTCCTTCACTTAAATTGAAAACCTTTCAGTGCAAATGAAACATGCTTCAGTCTGGTTTGGTGTTTAATATAGGCAGAGGAATAATTTCTTCATAATAAAGTTAATGTCTGATAGTCAGAAATTAGGAGTATGACCAGAATCTGGAATAGGACTATAATCTGTCTAGAATTTGTCATTTCTCAAAAATTCAATTTTTGCTTTTTACCACAAGCAAGTTTGTAAAAGCATTCAGTCCAAGGAAGTTTGCAGTCTCAGAAAACTGGTGAATGTTCCAATTGCTGTGTTCAGCACAAAAATATCATTCTAGCTTGGACCTCAAGTACTTTCACTTTTGCCTGGGATGGCAGTGTCCCAGTCTTGAGCTGCTGAACAAAACAGATACTGTGCCATCCTCCAAGGAATGAGACTTACTTCCTGATCATCAACTGGTATTTCAGATGCTGAAACCACACCCCTCTCTCCATTCTTGTCTATCTGGGTCTTCCGCCTGAAAGACAATTCGAATACCCAGTCTTCAAATAGCAAGTGAGACCTGAGGGAGGCTTATCTGTTTTAGGACTTAGGATACCCAAGCCCTTTGCTATCCAAAGCATTTTTAACCTGAAACACATGGGATTCATCCACACCTTGAGCGGAAGCTGCACTGCAGATATCCTGTCAGAGTGATGCTGTAGTGGCTGTTTGCAGTTTTTTAGCTGTACTTTGTCTTGGCTTCCCAGTTAACCTTGAGTTGATGCTGTTATTGAATGGAGGATCAGTGGATATGTCTGAGAACGGATGTTCTGGAATGATCCTTCTTGGGCTCAGGTGTTGTTTACCTCTGAGAATCCAGTCAGTTCTGTATCCCAAAAAAGAAATGCTAAGCCTGTTCCCATCAACTAGAGACTTGCCTGAGTGTGAAGCACACAGCTTCTTTAGTGCAGTATTACATTTACGTCAACTCTGGACTAATTCACTGATCTATTATTTAGCACAGCTGCTTTTCAGAGTCTGGATATAGTCAGAATGGGAAAAAAGCCCCAAGATGGTAATTTAAGGTAGCATGTCACTGAAGTGTAAAATGTGCTGAATCTCATATTTATTATCTACATGCTGCTTTGCATCCACCTAAGTTAGTGTGTGTCAGCTTTCTATCAGCTTTTACATAAAATGTTATATTGTCTCAAAGACAATGTAGTGAGCAGGTGCAACATCCTAGCCAAGTGCACAAGGAGACATCCCAACCCTTGCTCAGAATCCAGTAAAGCAGGAGTTAGACACCCCATTCATCCTCTGAATCTGAGTTGTCACCTGGTGGTTCTCACATGCCCAGTGTTTTGGACAAGCCATCAGATGTTTGTTTCGTAGTGTTCTCTGCTTTCAGAACAGTGAAAATGTTTTTTTTTATCTTGCTCACTTCTTTTCCCTCAAAACTTTGGTTCATTGTCTTAATCTGAATTTTGTTTCTTCAGAGAGAAAGTGTGGTAAGTTGACCCCAGACAGCAGCTGTGCTCAACCCCGTCACTTGCTCCCCATAGGAGAGAGAGCAGAGCAAGAAAAAGCAAGAAAATTCATGAATAGACAGTTTGATAAACAAATGAAAGGGAAATAAAGAGAGGCAAAACAAATGCAACCACCATTCAGTAGGTCAATTCATTCACCACCTACAGTGGATCAATGTCCAGCCAGTCTCCAAGGAATGGAAACGTCCTAGACCAACACCCCCAAGGCCTACCCATTTTTATTGGTGAGCAGGAGCCTTATGGCACAGAATATCCCTTTACTCATCTTGGGTCAGATGCTGTGTCCCCTCCAGCTTCTTGCCCACCCTGGCCTACTTGGGGGATAGAAAAGAGGGGGGAAAAAAGAAACGTGTATATGTATGCTGGCAATAGCCAAAGCACCAGTGCAGTTTTAGTGGCAAATCCAAAGTGCAGCACCATATGGGCGGCTGTGTAGAAAATTAACTCTATCTCAGTCAGACCTAATACAGGGCATGGCCAGAAAACCAATTGCAGTTGTCATGGGTAAATTCAAACATTCATGTTCAGAATAAGAGATGTGTGAAGCTGAAGAAATTAATGTTTTCTTGAACCAATGACACATAAAATTTATCCTGTTTCTGAGTGACAGAACTGAAGAAGAGCTTTCCTGTTCCCTTCTAGCACTATCTAATCTCTCAAGCTGATAGTGCTAACAGAGAGCAAACTTTCAGATGCACATTTCTGGGCTGCTTCTTTATGACTGATATTCCTCTCACTAAACTTTAGAAGTTTGGATGGAGCTGTCAGAGCCCTAAGTTTGGGTTATAATTATGAGTTTGGTATCTGAACTTTTGGGAGGGGTGGTCCCACTGGAGATCTGTCACTGCTGTCCAGGGAGTTCAAATCATGGCTCAGCTAATCAAATGTAGGTGTCTGCTCTTGGAGTCGGGAGGGGCTCTCAAGGCTTCGCTGATTTTAGTGACTTCATCCCCATCAACTGTAGTGCACTGACCAGGTTGGTTTCTAACATCAGATGCCTGAATCTAAATTCAGACACAAGGCCAAAGCTTGGGGGCTGAAATCAGTAGCCTGCATCTGGAGCTGTTTGAGATACCCCCAGGGTATTTTGTTTTGACCTGCCTCCAGCTGTCAGGCCAGAGGGACCTGGCAATTCCATCGGTGCAGCCGTACTATGCATGTGTCTTACATACCCATGAGTGTATGAAAAGGCACTTTGTGTCTGGGCAGCTGCACTGACCCCCTGGTGGAGCCTCAGATACCCTCAAGTGTGATAATGCAGGTTCTCATTATAGTAAGTATAAAAAAATAAGTCATGTTTCAAATGAATTTGTGTTTCTGTGGCTTGCCAGTACTTCTCTGCATTGAATATGGAAGTTGACTAGATATAGAGGTCATCAAAACTGAGACAGTTAAAGTGAGGTGAGCATTTCTACAAAATCACGTCTTCTACAAACAGGCAAGCAGTTTACTTGGTCCTTTTAGACCTGCTGTCTTAGAGTATCACATATCTTTATGTATAGTTTCACAGCTGTGAAACATATTCCCTTTTTATTTGTAAGGCACATTGACATACTCATCTGTTGCACAGCAACATGTGAGTAACTGCTTTTCATGAAAACTGCTTTTTATGATTTCTGAGTAGGAGTGCTGGCTTCTGTATTTTCCAGATGAAAGTTGAGATAATGCCCTTATTTATAGACAGTAAAGGAAAAAGGGTCAAGGAAACTTCAGAGTAATACTCAAAACTCTTACACTGAGTGTACAGGTGGTTTAGTAATTAATGCATTAGCATTTATTAATGTATTATTTATTGTTGTACCATCTTTATAGATTCATAAATATCTTTTTTCTTGCACACAAGGGGATAGATAAACTATGTCAACCTACTGCATCCTTTATACTTCCAGTTTATGTGGTCTAGTGAGAGGCCATACCAGTGGAACTATGGAAAGAAGTGTCAGATACAGACTTACTCTAAGGGAAAGACTTTGTGGCAGGTTGCTGTCTGGAGCAGTTTCACTTGAGATGATGGTTCTAAGGGCTACAGAGCTGACTCCCTGGATGACGTGTGTGGGAATGCTTATCAGCATGCAGTTTTTTAAATATTTCATATTGCTTATGAAGGTCTGAAATACAAAGAGAAAGATGGCAAGGAAATAAGGCAGCACAAAGAGACACTAATGGAATATTTTATGAAGATTATTCACCCTTGAATAAGCAGTTGGTATAAAGTGATAATTTATCACAGTGAATGTTCTTCCTTTCAGACAAGGAGTATTGCAAAGTGATATTTCCATACGAAGCACAGAACGATGATGAACTCACAATCCGGGAAGGTGATGTTGTCACACTTATCAGTAAGGTAAAAGCAATATTTTTCTCCTGTAAGCAGTGATGCAGTTTTTTTAATTGACATAAGTTAATTGCCATAAAATTAGTATTTGTGCCTATAGTATTGTTGCTAAACCAATGCCAGTTTGACAGTGAAACATTACACAGACTTCAGAGCCCTACATCTCCCTTCCTCTTGTGCTTTAGAGCCTTCCCCTGATAATGAATGTTAAGCAAAGAGCAGCCAATGTGTACTCTTGAGTCTACAAATTTATACAATTAATTTTAATTTGAATCTGCTGGCAGATCAACATAAATTGAGCCCTGTAACATAATGGCTTAGAGAATAAACTGGAAGATTCAGGAAAGCAGCAGCTTTGAATATCTCTCTTTGGTGCACAAGTTAGTTTTCTTGAAGGAATTGCGAATTAGATTTTTGTGTTAGATTGAGGCAATGTAACTTGCTGAATAAAACATTTAAAATTTAGCCACCCTTTACATTCTGGTAAAGCAGAAAAGGATGACAGAACAGAAAAGAAATAGTGTTAGATCTATGTTTTTTCTAAAATTATGTGAAATTATTCAAGATTAGAAATGAAAAAACAGTGCCAGGATTTTTGATAAATCTTCAAAAGCCATAGAGTGAGATGGTGAGTAAACAGTTGATTTTCCTTTAGAAGAGCTGTGCACCATGTTATAAAGAGCAGATTATAATTTAGGTGCACTTAATTTCCTGATCCTGTTTAAAGACTTTGCCATTTGTTTAAAAGTTTTTGATTGCTGGACATAAATAAACACTAGAAAAGGCTGTGGATTTTCCATGAGGAAGATGAATCATAACAATGTACACAATACTGCTGCTCTTGTTTGTGCTTTCATGAAAGTAAAAGAATTAATTCTATAATTGATGTGTTATTAAAAATTGTTACTTGACTGAACAATTTGGCACTGGGTGAAAAAACCCCAAAATCTTGGAAAGTACATCTAGGGCAGTGTTTACCACATACTAAACTGTTTTCAATCCTAAAGGACATCTTCTTTGTTCTGAACAATATGCATGTAACCAAAGAAAAGTAATCAGACATTTGGTAGGAAGATAAACTGCAAATGTAAAAATAAATTGTGTACATTAAATATCCTTTAATGAGTTCCCTCATTGACTTTTGTTTGGCTGTTTGTAGAGCTGTGTAGCTTTGCCTGATTTAGAATGTTCTCATGTGAGTATTTAACAGTGTTTCTGATCATGAAAATGGCTTTTAAGATGTTGCTCCTGTCCACTTCATGCTTTATTGACCAGAATGATTTAATTTCCCAAGATGGCTGGTCTCTGGGTGGAGCTGTGTTCATCAGCAAGCATAGATAAAAAGACAAGTACATTACTGAGGTTTCTATGTGAGATTTCATTTGCTTGCTTTTTCCCATTTTCTTCTTCCCTCTGCCTCTGACCTCACAGTGGAAGGATATTTATCTTTTATAATAACTACGCTGATGACTTGACCATATTGATCAGTTTTCCAAATACAGAGAGAATGGTTTGGAATAGTAAATGCACTGTTCTCTAGCCCTGTCCTTCTACTCTCCAGTGATATCAAGCCACTGCAGACATTTTATTTAATTTTCTGTTCTTTTCTGTGTCATGCCACATCTATGAACACTTACATAAACCCATGCCTCTAGAGAGTGGGGGATCTCAATGCACAAAAGCCTGGAGTTTCTTTATGGATGCTTTTTTATGCAGTGTCTGAACTGATCTGAGCCACCGAAGAAACGGTGCTTAACAAGCAGTCACTTTTGTGCTTTGCAGAGCTCATTGCAGTCAGACTTGTGGGGTTTCTTCATCTGTTTTTAACACAATTAAAAAATAAAATTCAGGCTATGTGGAGTCAGGGTCTTTGCTGCAGAGTTCTGAAAACAGTGAGGTTTCCTTTATGCTCTACCACACAATGCAGTAACTTTATTTTAGTCCAGATCTTCTGAAGCAGATGTCTGTAGTCATCTTTCTTTTAGTCAGCAATAACAAAGTCAGCTTCACCCTTTTGCCCACCGATGGCTTCTGCTAGAGAGTTGCCTGGAGTTCAAATTCCCAGGCTTACATGACCAATTAGTGAGCCCTGCTAAGAGGCATCAAAGAGAAACATATGGAATGCTTCAGAAATTATTATCATTGCTTTGCTTTGCTTTGCTTTGCTATCAGATTACAGAGTTTCTTTTAATTTATTTGTAATGATTTGTTTTACAGGTTATGCTTTCTATGCTGGAGAGCATTAGACAGCACTTATTCTTCCCAATTATCTAGATTCAAAGAGAGAAGATTGGTACTTTTAAGGAAACAGATGGGTGTCACAGTACTTCCTACAACCACAGATGCATTATTGTAAAATAATGTATTTTGTTGAAATCACTGAAACCAAAAAGTGATATAGATTCCCAACATAAAAAGTCTGCCACTAGACTAGTCTGTTTTTCCACAGTTAGATCCATAGGAGTGTTAAAGACTCATATTTTTAATTCATGCTGAATTTGCTTTTAATTGAAAACAACAGCATTGATGAGAATGTGTGGGAGTGGCTGAAGTAATGAGTGAGTGACAGAAGAATGGGAGAGAAATCTCATGAAAAGAATGTAAAATGCATTACAATAATCTTAAAAGAACAAAGATGAGATAGCACTTGAGAGGTGCTAAGACAAAATGGGATGTACCAAATGGGGAACTTCCTACAAGAGACAGTGTACAGGTGCACACAGTGTGACAGTGGGTATGTGAGGAAGCTGTTAGTCTAATATTTGTCTTAAAATGCTAGGACCTAATTTTATGAAAAGGTGTAGAATCAGTAAATACAGAATTCAGTCTTGCCATATTCACAGTATCCACAGATAAAAGGGATAAGAGCAGATTTCTCTCTTATTCAGTTGCATTAGTTATAAAAGTCTCTTTGTCAAGATCATAAAATCAAGATCATGAAATAGCTTTGTAATATAAAGAGCAAACTTTTTGTGTGTGTGTGTGATGGCCTTTGCAGACTCTTTTTCAAGTTCTCACTGTTTTGATGGATGTTGAGATCTCGAATCACAAGTTGGTCAGAACTTGTCAGTAGGTCTCTGTGATAAGAGAATTTGGATATCTGTGGTTTTTTTGAAATAGCTAAAGAGTGCTTTGAACGGATTTGCTGAATCACAAGTGATCTCCCTAATCACATACAGAATGTGCTGGAAAGGTTTATTAAAGTGCTGAAGAAAGTCAGAAAAGATCAGTCAGAAAGATCACCTACAGGTCAGAATGGTCTGTATTTGGGGAGATACAGAGGGAAGGATGACATTATGCAAAAAACTGATAACCAAAATTAATTGCCAATTATTTAGAAAATATACACCATGAGATAAAGTCCAAACATATCTTAGTTAAAATGTCCCTAAAAGACTGAAGAAAAGGAGAAACTTCACATATATCCATTCCTTTTTTCTTTTTTTCTTTTCTTCTTTTCCCTAGTGAAGTAAATACACTTGTAAATACCTAGAAAAGTTTTTATTTATTAATAGGTGAAATTAGAAGTGGGCAAATGGTAGTCTTTTAATTCCTTCATGCGGAATAATGTAAAAAGCCTGAAAATATTGGTCAGAATGTTAACAGAAGGTAAAAAACTTTATCTTACAAGGCAATAAACTAATAGACCTTTCTGCTTTGCAAAAAAGGAGTCTTAAGAAAAATGCACCTTTGAAAGAAAGAGAATAAAAAGCAAAATACAGTAATTTTACTTGAACAGTTAAGGTGATGGTTGTGCATTTTGATGATTAGATATTTTAATAAGATTAAAATTATGAATTGTAACAGGCCATGAGATTGACAATGTAGATTATTTTTGTATTGTCAAACATTTGTGTTCCTTAGGTATCTTTTTTTGGTGTCATCAAAATATTCCTGACAGCATTTGGGTATGGGCAAGAACACTGGTAATAACTACACCCTGCAGCTGAAGGACAGTGAGGACAGTGGCAAACAGGTCTTCTATCATGGTCAAATATTCATTTTGAAGATTGTATTTGTAATAAATTCTGTTTCTTCTAAGCAGCAGAAGATTCATGTGACATTTTCAATTGTCATAATGAAAATTTTACAGGACTTTTTATTGCAGCCTTCTTAGATGTAGCTATTGTAAGCTACTTTTCTACAAATTTATTATAACACTGATAAATTATGACAAAATGCATAGAATTCTAAAGACTTCACTGGCACACAGAAAATGACCTGTGTGAAGAATCAATAGAAATAGCTACATAATTTCAAAGCAAATAAGTCAAGCACACACTGGCAGCTGTGCACTCATTCAAAGGCAGTTTTACTTGCAAGGATGTAAACAAGATTTCATTTTAGTGCATCAATCTACCTGAGCTGTAGGCAGTAAGAGACCACTTTTTTCCCAGGAGTAAAAATGGTCTGGACAAATAAAATTATCTGCTTCAAAAATAATTGCAGATTTGAAAAGCTGGCAGCAATAGAAAGATATCCTCATCTGAACCCTTATTATCAATGGACAGCACTGATATCAGCAGCAATTCTGCTAATTCTGAATTTAGAAGGTGGTTTTGCCAATGCTATTCAATTAGTACTGGTAAAGTTACTGCATTGGTATCATGACAGGCACAGCAGGATAATTACTAGTGAAAAACTTACATGACCATTTATCTGGTCTAGATATTTAATGGGATATTTAATGGCAATTTGTAGAGCTAAATTTTGTGCTGGGGGGCAAAGAGCCACAAACCTAGTTTTAAAAATCAGCATAACAGCAATCACTTTTTACAAAGCTCCTATTTGCTTTTGGTGTTGTTGTTAATAATTTATTGTGAGATATGCAAGTTTTGTGGTTCAAAATGCAGCACATTTAGCCACTTCCTGCCCTGAAGCATATGCAGTCGAGTGATAAGAGAGACTCGTAAGTATAGGTGAGTAGAAGAGTATAAAGAACCAATTCAATGAGATTCAGTCTTGACAGTCTCTTTCATCATGTCCTTTGCTCACTGCTGCAGTGTTGCTCTGTGTTTTTGTCCCTGTAAGAGCACAGAATCCGGTCTTATGCGGAGTGTTCAACACTTCCCAATCCTCAGGGTAGCCACAAGACAGTTAATTTAACCCTGTATTTATAGGCAGTCACTGGAGCGTGGCCCTTTTGCCAAAACAATTCTACTGCTTTTCTCTCTCACAACATCTTTAAATGCTCATCCTGGTGCAGGAGGTAACTGTCCAGAGCACTTTCTTTAGCTGAGCCATTGGCAAGGCAAACTCATCTGGGCAGGGTTGTGAAGGAAAACAGCTGCTCTGACGGATGCAGGAGGCTCCTAAAGGGATAAAATAGTAAGTGCTATGTTAAAGAATCTTGCCAGGGAGTTGAGGCCATGAGCAGGGGAAGGAGGAGGACACAGACAGTGGGATAGAGAAGGACACTTGCTGATACTTAGTCGAACATTTCGCTGTCCTGGAAAGTCACTAGGTTTTCCAGAATTTTTTTTCTGTGGGGTTTTATTAATTGCTGAATTTTTCTGTACACTTTTAATTACAAACAGCACACACATTTTACAAACCTTGGCTATAGAAATATGTGAAGGAATTAAAAATTTTAAGTTTTTCTTTAAATATGGAGTAATGGGTAGGTATCACTAATTCTTCTTTATTAAGATAAAATCTTCACCATTTTCCCATCTATGGGTAAAAACAAACCAACAGAGTGATAATATTTGAGGTCATTAAAAGTGCACCTAATTGGCAAGAAGACAGAATTTTTCTGTCAGCTAAAGAAGGTATCTTTCAAAATCAAGTTTAAGATTGTCTCTTTCTTCCTTTGAAAGAAAGGAAAAAATAAGTCACATTTCATGATAGTCAGGTAATTTTGTTTTTCCTTGATAGACAACTAAAATTAGCTTTAAGCTCAATTTTAGAAATAAGTTTACTAATATAACCATGCAAAAAATTTAGGCTATGCAGGGGAAAGTGTGATCTGATTTAATAAAATAAAAATACATCTTTCTGTCAGAGCAACACAATGGACTTTTGTTGACACTTAATATTTGGTCATGCAGATGCCCCTTTTTGGGGTTTTAATGCAAGATATATTGCACATTTGTAACTTCTGCAGCAATCTTGCATGCAGAAGGAATACAGTAAGTAAGCATTTAATAATGCCCAGCTTTAAGAAGGCTTTTATGATAGCTTTAAGAATGCTTTTATGGCGCTTTGTGTTTAAAGAGAAGCATGTAAGCAATAAAGGCACTTACTTCTTGCTTCTGGAAATAAATAGGTATTTCCCTCAGAAAGAACAATACCATAAAGGCTCCTGAGATATCCATGAATTATTCATCATTGGCCAGACCTAATAGCCGTACCTAATCTGCTTTTTGTGTTGCTTGTCCCCTACCCTTCACTACTTCCCTTGGCACCAGTTTTTCCCCCAGGACATCCTGCCTCCTCCTCTGATTGGGAAACCTGCTTGTATCACCCTGCTGATTCCATACAAGAAATTATTTTCACGTTGTGCATGCTGAGGGTGCAGTTTTACATGATGGATGGAAGGCTGCTAAAAGGGATGGTTCTGCTGCCCTTTCACCTTGCAGCTGGCAACCACAGGACAGGCAGGGGGCTGTGAGCAGAGATGGTGATGGAGGATGGGGCTGTCCCAGCAGCTTGCTGAGAGGTTGGTGTAGCAGTAGGGTCGCTTTTCCCTGACCTGAAACTTTCCTCTGTAGGTCTTGACTAATAGGAATCAGAAGGTTTGGAATCTTTCTGGGTTTCAAGCCATGGTGCCACGAGGGATGGCAGCTGGGGTAGGTCTTGCAAAACGAGCCCTGTTTGACATACCTCCAATGTGTACAGCAAGTGCCTGGGTAAAACTTGTGTCATTGCACAGAAGCATGAGTGTTTCCTCAAGTGAGTGGTATCAAGCAGTTACATAAAACTTGGGGGCACACTGATGATCGAGTAAATAAATGTTCATTTTCTGAAATTGTTATATACTCAGTAAATCATGGGAAATAGACTCTGAGTAGTTCCTCTTGCTTGAGCCTTGTCCTTGGCCAAGACTTTTAAACATTTATAAATAATTTTGTAACATTTATTCGTATCTTCCAGTATTTCTTGACTGCTGTGATTAGCACTGGGGCATTAAGGTCTCTGTAGAGACAAAGCTTGACAATGTTTATTCAGGAACCAGGTGCAGCTGACTTTTCATTGGTACCTATAGAAATATTACTGCAACATACATATTTGAGCTAAGCACTTAAATAAGCTGTTAAATCTGTGATTAGCCCAAGGAGAGTGCAACAGCCAGCACTCAAATGCTGATCTCATTAGTACATTAAAATATTTTTTAAGTACACACTGCAGTTCTCTTTTCCTGTTCTTGTTACCACCAACTGTGGTGCTACGGCAGTGACTTCAAAAGAAGGGGATTCTTTTGTTCGTGGGAAGTCCCCAGTTTGAATTTTGACAAACACAAGTTTTTCACCAAGCTATGTAGGTGAAGTGGCAGGATCCCTCACGCATGCAATGCTTCAAGATTCACATCATTTGAAAGGCATTTTGTTTGTAAGTATGTGTAACACAGCCAAGCTAATCTAAAAAGGTGACATATTTTGAGATAAAAAAGGAAAGCTTTTTTTCTGCTTAGAAAAGATATTGCTGAAATGCTGAGGTGTCTGGAAAACTGTGATTATTGCTCACAGTGTGGGCTTTAGAATCACTGCTTAGCTTCATCCTTCCTTTTATTCTGAGTGTTGGGCTCACCTGCTGGTTTGATGGTATTATCTGAAGTCCAGCCTTTTCAGGGCAGGGAAAGCTCTTTCAAGGGGAAGTAAAAATGCACATACAGTGCCAAGTAATTAGTAATTGTAATTAGGAAGCTAGTCCTAAGATGTCTTCAATCTAAGTAGTAATAGCATTAAATAATCTTTCAAATGTTCTGTTCAAGGTTTTTATAATCTTTCTAAATACGGAAATTGTAATTACGTAAATATTTTATCTTGGTTCATCAGAGGCATAAATTATGTCTGTTACTAGCACCACCTTTCATGTTTGTGTTGGCTAATTTAGTTTTAATTTGAGTATTGGAGTGTTAGAGTTTTATGATGTGGAACATATTTATTTCTCCACGATAATTCTGCTGACTGAACATTGTAAATGAAGTGAATCCTCAGAAGAGATTGTTTTGTTCAATAAGCAACTTCATTCTTCCTGTTTGTACAAATATTTCATCAAAGCTTTTTAGCCTCATTACTGATTAAACTATTTAGTCACAGAATGTAAAGTCAAAAGATTAGACCTAGCCTGAAACAGATTTAACAGAAAAAAAAATACATCTACTCTATTAGACCCTCTGCTCTAATGTCCTGGGTATTGCAGGTCATTCATTATTCTCAGCCAGTTTCTTTTTTGCAGGGTTCAATAACCTGGGCCAAATGTTGAACAGACTTTGTCATCTGGAGAGGTGTCTTCTTGCTGTGCCTTCCAGTAAAAACTACAGCCAGGAAAGAGCAGTGTAACCAGAGCTGAAATATGTCTAATTTCTGACTATCTCTCCTGTTTCCTTCCATACAGGGTTGACAGGAGGATTTCTTAGTAGAGTCTTGGGAGCTTGGGGATAAATAAAAATTTTACTGTTTGACTCCGTAAGCTTTGAAAGATGCAACTGGCATTATCAGATGTGAGGTTCTGTATGGCTTGGGCATGAGAGCTGGCAGGAGCTGGGAAGGATCCATGCAGGACTTGGGACTTTTGGGATGCGTTAAGAATTTGAGCAGGACAAACCTCTGGGTTAGGGGCCAGACTGGGAGGTTTCCTTTAATGCTTTTCTTTCAATATTTCATAATCTACGTGTATTTGCAAGGAGTGTGTTAAGGGAAAATGGATTTTCTCCAGGACTGCTTCAGAAGACAAATTCAGGCTGTCTCTTTTATCTAAATTATCTCATATTAGGTAGTTGTTAAGACATTCATTCTGTCTTTTGACAGATTTTAAAATCATGTTTCTGCCAAAGAGTACTTGATTAGTAACCAGATTCTCTAAATCATAACCATTTTCTTTAACAGAATTTTAAAAATTTTGCCCTTTATTGTACTGCAAGTCTCAATCCCAGTAACTGAGCTTATAGTTAGTAACAAACCTTGATCATTTGGAGAAGTCCTAGGTAGCACAATGTGAATGTAATGTAAGAGATACTTTCCTTCATTCATTGATAGTTTATCAAATTTAATGAGAATTGATGAAGATTCTAAAATCAATTATTTTCTAACTCTTAAAATAAACTTGGATTTTGAGAATGATCCGTCTTGGTTTCAGCACTATGACACTGAATGTAGCAAGAATTTCTAAAGAAGCATATTTTAATATTATTAAAATGTTTTTTTCACCCTGATTTAACATGATTTTGTTGTTTCCCCTAAATGCTGAGTTGTATTAATGAAGATCTGATGTGGTTTTAATGATGGTTTGAAAATCACAGAGCCCATCCAGTGCCCTTCTCTGGTGTCTGTGAGGGTTGGGACTCCTTTGCCCCAGAGCTGCAGTGAAGCCTGGAGGCCCCACAGGTGCCCTGTGAGGGTGGGCAGAGGACTTGTCCTCCAGGTTTGTCTTTCTATGAGGCCTTTAATCCTCAAATTCAGAAATCTTTATATGTTGCATGTATCTCTTTGTGTATTATGGCTGATGTCTTAAAAACTTCAATAGACACATTTTGTTTGCATTAAAGGTGGTTTGTTTTTCTTTAAATGATGATGTTGGCTAGCTGTTGTCAAATTCTTCTGGAGAGATGCTTACAATGGGATTAGCAGTAACTTAATGGGGGGCTGCCAGCACAGCAGAGCTGACACATGAAAGCTCCCAGTGCAAGCATAAGAGGGATTCATGACTTTCTGAATAATGTGGCTTTTCCATCTCACATTCTTCTTGGTGAGAACCAGCTTTAGAAGAGCAGAAGGAAAGCAGAGATTTAATGAATACAAATGCCAGCTGCTGGGATTGATTTTTATTATTTTGTAAGGAAATATGTCTTCTAATAGAGATTTGCAGAAAAATAATACTTTCTTAAACCCTGCACCATTATGGTGTATCTCAGAACAGGTACTACAGTACCTGGGGGCCTGTTTTTTCTTGTTCTTAGTGTTGCTTTGTATCTTGGCTGTAATGATGAAATCTGTGTGATTGAATGTTTCTGAATGAAAAGCTTTTGATCAAAGACCTGAAAAACCCCAGTTGTGGGTTGTCTAAACTATAGCTTCACATTTTAGCAGTATTGCAAAGTACCATCATGTTCAGAGGACCAGACTATGCAGCTCCCTCAGAAAAACAGAAGTCCTATTTACAGATGAGAAGATTGGCCTTTTCCAGATGTACTTCTTCAAGAGTTTACACAGCTGCAGTTCAAGTCATGGATAGGAGAGAAGATAATTACATAACTTATTACTAATTTTGTGACCTTGGGGAATATAAAAAAATCTCTCATTTACTTATACTGACAAAAGCCTTCCTCTTCACTAGCTCACTAGGGGCAGCTTGGAAGGTAGATTAGGGAGGGGAGAGATGAACTTGGGTAGGGCACTCCCTGAAGTTGTCAGTCCTTCCAGTTGTCAGAGGAGGGGAGTGGGTGCTGCCTTGAAGGCCTGGCTGCTTTGGAGGAAAAGGCAGGAAACATCTTTGCCCCTAAAATTAAATGGAAAGCATGGCTCCAGCCATGGATGCCTGCTTCCTCTCAGGCTTCCTTGTATTTTGGTAAAGCTGCAGAAATTGCTCAGCTGTTCAGGTAGATTCCCAGTATCAGATGGCTGTTAATGCTGGCCAGAGCAATCTTGATGCACTTGCGGCTGGCTGCAGTGGTGATTGTGATACAAGTCCAGTGGGCTTCTGAACACATTATAATAGAGCCAAGTAGCTACAGGTTTTTATTTAAGTGTTTAAGAACAGTCTCGTAGCATACAGTAACTCTCCTGTAAATGGTTTCAAGAAAAAAAAGAGTGGAAAAAAAAAAGCGTAGAATAATACATAGTACTTGGAAGAAAGTCTGGAGCATGTCTGACATTTAAATTATAGTAATCTTGCATGCTTTATTGACTCTTGGTAAAATAATTTAAAAAAACCTCCAAATAGTAGAGTTTTATTATAATTATATTCACAACCAGAAGTGCTGCTTTGCATTTTCAGCAAAAATACTGGTTTGCTTCATGTTCCTTTTATCTGGCTCAGGCCTAGAGTGCAAATAGCAGTGTGGGCTAGAAATAAACCCATCTTTAATATCCAAGTCTATTTTCTCGAGAGAGCTTTATATGAAATAAGAACCCTTCTGTCCTCCTGCCTCCTTGGAGCAGAGGGAGAGGCTGGGAAGCTCTAAGAATTTCCATCAGGGAGAGTTCAGTCATGTTTGCATAGTGGGTAATCAGTCACCACCAGGCTTGTAGCTGGGACACAGCTTGGCATGAGAGACATGTCACCTGCCGAGTATGAACTTGAGTCTTTTGGTTTCATGGTCTTGAATGTGGTATCAGGTACTAAAGGGGACTGACAGCTCTGCCTTATCCTCCTCCACTGTCACCTCTTTTACCATCCAATAAAACAAGGATGGTGTTTGACTGAAGGGAAGTTTGTGTTCTTGGCTGGTGAGCAGCTGCACTCCTGCACTAGGGAGGAGACATGGGCCAGGGTTGTGTCAGTGGTGTCTGTCTGGGTACAGCTGCTTCTGTGCAGAGTGTGCAGTATTTGTCAGACTGCAGAGCACAAGGTGCTTTATGCTGGGCTTTTTGTTCAATCTCCACCATCTTCTGCTTTTTTCCTGTTGAAGGGAAGGAACAGCGCAGTGTGTGCTCTAATACAGAGCAGTAGTTTTGCTGCTAAGAAATCTTTGAATGTAAGATACTGTGTGCATAAGAGACCAAGCAATGTCATGATTCTTTCACCCAGAAGAGGAGCAAGTATCACTCTACTGTTTTATGACTTGACTTCATCAGTTTGAGAGTGGCTGCAGGATCACTGCAGTTGCTGAAAGGTGACTAAGCCATGATCTTATGCTGTCAACCTTACTGCTGTATCTCACTGTATTTCAGTTCCTTTCAGTAACAGTGTGAGAAATCTGGTGCTCCAAATGGAAACTTTCTTTGTCCATGTTTGTGGGAACCCAAGACATCCTTCTGGCTTCCCTGGACAGCTCGAGACCCTGGCAGGGGGCTCAGGAACCTTGGCATAGTGCCCAGAACCCCTGTGCCTTTGATTTCTCTCCCTGGGAAAAACTACCATGAAGAATTACAAGTCACAAAAAATAAGCAGAGTGTAAGTTAGATTATTACAAGGTGAAAAAGTAGGTTTTTAAGATTGTTTATAATAAGGGTGTGGGGTCAAGATGAAGGAATTTGGGTGTGTTCTGTCCTTATTTCTCCTTCTTCCTAGCATCCATCTTCTGGGTGATGTTGGCATTTTTAGATTGGTTTAGAGTAGAACTAGACTGTACAATATAAGTGATAGGTATTGGAAGATAATTGTAAATAATGTTTATGTAGTTTATAGTATAAAAAGATAATTCTGTCCCGGAGTGGGCAGTGTGGCTGAGGCTGACTAGCTGGAAGGACTATGGCTAGTCAGGGAAAGAACTTCTAGATGAGATAAAAGAAACCACCTCTGGAAACAACTGAAGACGTCTCCCGACTCTTTCTTCAGTGCTCAGGCTGGAACACAGAGACTCTAAAACAACACAGGTGGCTGGCTCAGGCTCCAGAGACACCACCGACCACACATGTTAAAATATCTCCGCGTGGCTTTTGGCTGATCTCTCTACTCATGGATCTCTCTCTCCCTCCTCTGTCCCTACTCTTTTAGTCACCACAGACATGAGTTTCAGAGTAGAACTATGGTTTTGCCTTTCTTGTTTTACCATTGGTTTGGGTTTGTATTTTATTTTCTGTTTTGATGCTCCCTTCTGACAAAAAAGTTTGTTTTCTCCAGATGATTCTCTCTTCCAATTTTATTCACAACTTGCATGTCTCACTGCTAATTCCATGAAGAATAGTTCTTATTCTTCACATCAAGAAATGACCTGATGTATTTTAGTTCATGTTTGTGTATACTCATACAATTCCTGGCAACATGTTGACAAAAGGTAGCTATATTCTGATTTTCTAGTAGTTTCCATTTCTCCCAAATTTTCCCTTTCCTCTGACTTATGTAAGTGTTCCAGCCCAGCCTGACATTTTAGTACCTTATATTTTGTGTAATATTTATTTCTTACAAAGTTTAAACATCTCAAAAATTCCTCAACACTTTAGTCTTTCCCTTTGCTATGTTTTGTCCAATTTTTGCCCAAATATTTAGCTCTAAATGAGTGTTGCTAGTAAATCCAGTGTATTCAGTGTTTTATCCTTTATTTGGGAACTGCTAAGCTTGGAATTAGAATGGTTGTTGAATGGATGTGACAGCTGGAATCACACCCTGCCTTCCCTGGGGCTGGCCCAGCAGGCAGACAGGCTGCATGACATGGAGAATTCCCTGTCCTCGCTCTGCCCGGCTGAAGTGACTGAAGGGACAGGGACAGTGGCAGCAGGTTCCTGCCCAGCACAGCAGGAGCATCTCCTCTGTGACTGTCCCACCTGTCCAGGTGCCCTGGCACACTCGGTGTGAGGCTCTCCCAAGTTACAAACCATAGGCCTTGAGCTGTGCCAGAGGAGTTTCAGAATAGATACTAGGAAAAATTTTGTCACCAAGGTCTTGTCAAGCACTTGTCAGGAACTGCCCAAGGAATGGCTGAGTCTCCATCCCTGGAGGTATTTAGAAGACAGGTAGATGTGGCCCTTAAGGACAAAATTTAGAGGTGGACTTGGCAGTGCTGGGATAACAGATGGATTTGGTGATCTTAGAGGTCATTTTCATCCTAAACTGTTTTATGATTTTACTTCACTAGAAATGAGGATAAAACCAAGATTTATATTTTAATGAGAAAATACCAAAATCTCCCTGAAGATAATTTTAATTTTTCTGTTTCATGAATCTGCCTTTGCTTGAACAATCCAAGTTCCAAGTGGGGAAATTGTTTAGTTCAGCAACACCTGCTTGGCAATGTGAACCAGCAGATTTCTCTAAGGTCTTTGATGGCACTGTCACTGCCATGAGAACATGTGTATACTCTCCAAAATAAGCTTTGGTAGGAGCTGATTTTTACAGTAGCTAAATGTTGATCCAGCTACCACTTAACTTGATGAATTTCAGTACTTGGAGTATCTTTTTTGCCATGTGTTAGTCCTTCAGTTTTGTAAATATTTTGTGAGGTTTTTTTCCTTAAAGGAAACCAAAATGCATTTCTAGTACTTGGAATACATTTTCTTCTTTGAACTTTGGGGATATTTCATCATCTGATTTTTGTTTGCTTGTTATATGAGTCTGACAGGATAACATGGAGATAAAGCAGAGATCCATTTGGTTTGTTAATAATTTTTGAGTTATTAATAAAGATTTGTCAGTCTTGATGCTGGATTGTTTGACAGCTTTTCTATAAAATTAGCATTTTGAAATTACAGCCATTTTGCTGTACTGGAACACATGAACACAAAATATGTTAAAAAGACAATATGGTTAAGATTGCATGGCTGATGGCAATCTGGAAGAATTGGAGTGGTTTTTGCTCTATGTTCACAAGCAGACACATTGCTTTAATCACACTGCCTTGATTGTGCTTCATAGCTCTGCCCTTTGTCAGTACTTGTGGAAGCTTGTGCAGCTGTAACTCAGGTGTGCTTGTGTGCTGCTCTGTCCCACAATTAAGACCTCACTTCTGCCAGCACCTTGGGTTGGCGTCCGGAGGTTGCTGGGGCATGGCAAGCCTGCAGTTGTGGGGAGCAGGAGAGGGCACCACCACGGAGATTCTTCATCAGATTGCATCAGTAGCTTTTAACTTCCAAAATCTCTTTATTTTTTTCTCAGTGACCCATAAGCCTCCTCTTGCAAGTGAAGTAAATGAGAAAATTAAAGAGAAAAACTGCCTAAAGAGATTTACTTACTGTATGAAAATCTGCTGTGGTGATTGGCTGTATAAGCCTGAGTGACAAGCTGGAGAGAGAGAAAAAGCAAACCTGCAGCTATTTGGGATTTATGAATGTGTGACACAGCAGCTTCATGAAAAAAACTGAGCTTTAAAAAAAGCATCAAGGAAAAAATTCACATGTGTTAATAAAATGAAGAAGTAGGAGTAATATTTGTGTTTCCTAAGAGCATAAAAAATCTTACCTAAAAAGCATATATGTGATGTCTTGTGCTGTTCAGTCAGGATTATTACCTAGTGCTAAGCTGTGCAATCAGTTGAAGCACAAGCTTTTCGTCTCTGGATCCTTGAATTATTCTTAATATTTTTCAAAATTTAAATTGGGTCATAAATGTTTAGGCAATTTCAGATTAGTGGCGTAGAGGGTGGAGGGCATTATAAAACACACCATGTGATGGAACACTTGAGTGCACTGATTATTAGGCTGTGCAAGTAGACAGAGCCAAGTGGGAGAGCACCTTCACACCAGGAATGAGGGGTGCTGGCTCTGCAGCAAGAGGAGAACCCTGCACAGTGCCTGCCCATGCCAGGCATGACTGGCTGGTTATCTTGGTCCTCCATGGAGCCCTTGACAGCCCTGTAGGCACTCAGCAGATGTTTTGAAAACATCAGCTGGTCAAGAATCAGCCCTGGTTATCAACAAAGGTCTTACAGAGCTGATAAATACCTCCTAAAGCAAAGATCAGGCATGAGAAAAGATTATTTAAAAAAGCATGAAAGGATTGTTTTGTGCCTGCATTACATCAGAGAAAAATACTGAGATAGGAGTGGGGGAAAAAGCCAAATGCACCAAAACAGACATGATGTAAGAATCCAGGCTCTTCAGCTGCTGTGTTTAGTTAGCACATACTCAGGAGACCAGGAGGACTAAATAAGCTAAATAAAGAGTCTAGAAAAGAGAAGTAACAAAACCCACCCCCAAAGCATAAAAGCAATCTCTAATGCTAGTCTGTTTTCTCTCAGATATCATCCAGTGTTTGTCTATTGTAACTTACAGAAAAATACCAACAGGCACTGTTATTGTGAGCAATGTTTTTAAGACTTGCTATTAAGTACACCTCACTAAGTTAACCTGCATTGTTCTGTTGTCCGTTTAGCAGCTGAAATAAAAGATTTTATGTAAATCAGGAAAGGTTGGCCAGCCTGATGTTGAGCCAACTGCAAAAATTGGCTGAAGTGGTTTTAAGATTGAGCAGACAATGGGTGACTTTCCTGTAATTGTGTTTTGGAAAACAGCTGAGCTGTTTCAGCTTGAGCTTTCAGGAAAAAAGAATGTGGAAAATCTCAACAGGAAATGTTCTATGTAGCAAACACACACACACACACAAAACTGAATATGGAGCACTGAGGACTTAGGGAAAAATTTTAACCTTCTCTAAAATGTTGTGGCTTCTGTTAATATTATTATTTATAACAAAAATAACTATTTTTTATCATTTAGACTTACTGATGTTACTTATTCACTTATCTGTACATTGTTTTGCTATACTCTCTGCATTGTACTGCTTAGAAATGCTGCAGAAAAAGGTGATTCTGATATTAATCAGGTGTATGAGGACTTACTGGAGTGAGATGGAATTCAATAATTCCAATGTGCCAAGCTTTTTTTGAAAGTATAGTAGATAAGTATGGGAAAGTGTGGGAATCTTTTAATCTTCTGTTGTATGATGTTTAATTAAGTTATTGTCTTTCTGCAGAATGAAGTCAGAGACATAAGGTCATGCGAGCTCAAAATGCTGACTTGTTTAATAGATCAAATGGTGAACTAGCATTTTGTTTTAGAAACAGACAAGGTCTTGAGCTCTTACAGCATGTTAATTGTTCTTTCCTAGCTGCTCCATGTGATAATGGAATGCAGGGTGGTTATTGAAGTTTTTGTCTGATAGATTACCCTGTTAACCTGGCACTCCAAATTGTCATAATCTAGCAAACAGGCAGGACATTATGCAAGAGAGTACTTTGCTCAAAAATCTTTTTCGTGCACAAGCACACTGTGGTTTTCATTTTATTTTACTGTTTTGTAGGATTGCATTGATGTGGGTTGGTGGGAAGGAGAACTCAATGGCAGACGAGGTGTTTTTCCAGATAACTTTGTCAAGCTACTCCCTTCAGATTTTGAAAAAGAGGTAAGCAATACATTCTTTCATGTTCATTTGAAAATTCAGAATGAAAGTAGAGCTGAAAGATATCCTCTTTCAGGTAAGTGATTTTGACAAAGTTGTACTTCTCATCTAATAACATAAAAACATAAAGGAAAAAATGTTAAATGGGTTACAAAGCATCCATGAAAAGGATGTGTGGTACTCAAAGTCATATTATGGAGTGTCCTTGAAGGGTTTGATTTGCCCATCCAGTCGCCCCACCTCCACTATGCTGCTCTGAAAGCCCTCTGTCCTGTGTGCTACAAGTTGGAGAGAGAGAAGAACTGAACTGGAGGTCCCAGGACTGAGTTGTGATACAATGATATCCAGAATTCTTAAATCTTCTCCGTTTTTTTATGGTGGAATATGAAAAGTTAGAGTATCACCTGCATGCTGAGGGACAGTAGTCAAGCACTGTTCCAGAACAAAAAGGGTGAAATTTCAACTGTGAACTTTAAAAAATAATAAGCTTTTGGTATCTTACAGGCATGTTTCTTTACCTCTCAGAATTACTAAAAAAGAAGGTATAAAACCAATGAAGAAGTTTTTTCAACTCCTATTTATTTGAAAAGAATGGTATTGTTACTTGCCAGAAAATATTTAGAAATCTTGTGGCTTCCTGGCATAAAGTAATGGATTACTTCCCCCAAAAGTCCATTCCATTTTTAGGAGCCTTTTGAGTCATCAATGGGATATTACAAGCTTGCAGTCAGGCTTTTGATGAGTATTTCACAGTGACAGTGTAAGCTTTCTGTGATAAAACCGAAACTTACTGACGCCCAGCTTCACTCTTTGGCAATAAAATTGGATGCCGACGGCAAAAATTAAATAACTTGGAAAGCTTAATAAAGCAACTATTAAACAACTCACAGAGGCTAACAAGATAATTATTGAAAAGGAAAGGAGAAGAGCAGCAAAAACTGTGGGAGATGAAAAGGCAATTCCACAGCAGTTCATATCCTGGCTTTAGGCCTAAAAAATAAAAGAAGGTGATTTCTAGGAGAGGAAGAAATGAAAACCCTGAAGACAGGGTGAGCCTATTATGAAAGAAAAAAAATCTTTACTGGTATCCACTCTTGTAGTGTAATTATTCAGTCTTTTTGAACTTAAAAATTATGTATCTTTAAAGGGATTTTTAGAATACAATTGAATATTAACTTGTAGAGTAAATTAGATATTCAGACACTTGGAAATTACAACTAGGCTTGCCCTAACTGTGGAGAATAAAATTTTATTAATTTTTGAAATGCCACAGATCTGTCCACTTGAGTAACTGGTAGCAGTATAGACTGTCTGTCTTTGCTTGAATCAGTGCTAAAAGGGAAGGAGATAAATACTTTACCAGTGATTTTGTCAGGTATTTTCTGATGTGATCCAGAAACCTTGGATTCCATCCCATGGTTGGAAAGTATTTGTTGCAGTAGTTCTTCTCTCTGTTTAACAAAAGCTCAGGATCTTTTGCCATCTCCTTGTTCAGTCCCCAATTCTCCAAGCCTGACTTTTCCACACATGCCTACTTGTTCCAGGCCTTTTGTATTCACTCCCTAGTCCCAATCTCCACCTCTCAGGTGGTCTCCATTACAGGATTTTCCCCTGAGCTCACTACCTGAGTCCAAATCACCATCTGGATTTACTTTCTGTCCCTATACCAAATTTCTCTATAAAGCTTTTTTTCATCTCCCCTTTTACTTTTTGTCCCTGCTCTGTAGTTCTATTTTCTTCTTGTCCAACCAGTCCTGGTTTCCTTTCTGTTGGCTTAATTTCTAGTCTGCCTCCATCACCTTCTTGGTTATCTCATTCAGCCACAGCCCCTTGTAAATCCTTCCAGCTTCTCCAGGTTTCCCTAAGGAGTCTTTTAAGGCTCTTTCACACTACACCCTTTCTGACCTTGGTCTGTCCTTTTGAAACAATATATTTCCCTCTTCAGCTTTCAATTAAAGCCCCTTTGTCAAATGAACCATAGGACCCTTTTTCCTTTGTGTATGACTGCATAAGTGCTTTGGTTCAATCGGGAGTGACTGTAGTGTACCTGTCACTTGTCCATCTGCACTTGTTATGCTTTGGAAGACACATCTCAGGGGACATAACTTAGACCCCTTACAGGAGAGAACCAAGGCAAAAGATGTGCTAAGGGAGTGCTGCTGATGTGTGATCAGTCTCACACCACTCCACAATAAAACCCCAAATGCCTGTATTGTACTGTTGAATCCTCAACATCAACTATTTCACTCTGCAGCCTTTATCAGCAGAACTCCTAATGCCTATCACAGGACATTCACTATCTCTGTGTTGTTTCCTTTCCAATTTTTTCTTTTTTTTATTTCTTTCTGCATTTAAACCTTAAACCATGCTGTCCAAATTCTTGTAGAAGTGTCTGTGAGAGTTTAAGGGACTCTATGGACAATGGCCTATGGCAGCCAGGCTGCGGAAGATCATTCTGATCTCCTGAGTTCTTGGCCACAGCTTTCTCAGGTTGATGACAGGAGGTGATCTGGTCGGGGTAAGATGGTAGGAAACTTGAAGGTTGTCGGATGACAACTTTGAGATTCAGGACATTAGACTCACGCTGTCTGTCGCGGCAGTGAGCAGTGGTGGAGTGCCGTGACCTTCTGAGGAAGTGTCCTCAGGCACAGGCATGTCCTCGCTCCCGGGGGAAGTGAGCAGCTCTTTTGTGAGGCCCCGCTTCGGCCAACGCAGGAGAGAGGGACGGGAGCCACGTATGGAGTTCCAATGCAAAGGTTTATTGGTCTTCTTCCTCAGAGGGTTCCTGGGATGAACTAGCTCAAGGGATATGAGGGAGTAGGGTTTATATAGGGGAGAAAGGGAGCGGGGTAGAGCAACTGGCAAATGAACTGAGGGCACAGGGGCGGTACAAAGGGGGAAGGGCCAATAGGGTACAACCGATTAACATATAACAGAGGGGCATACTGGGAATGACTTTTCCATAACCACTAAGAAGAGGGAGTGCTTAAGGGCATTCCCTCCAGGTGAGGGGGGGCAAGTTCTGTGCCAGGTGGGCCATCAACCTCCACACCTGTCTGTGCAAAAACTGGTGTTTTTTTTTTCTCCAGAGATGCATACATTTGCTAGATTTGAGAAAGATCTCTTGGAAGAGTATGTGGCAAGCACTCAGCCTTCAAAACAAACCTGCCCTCTTTCAACACTTAAACCAAGATTTGAGAGTTCTAGGGCAGACACTGAACTAATTACTGCAAGTGAACAAAGCAATTGATCTTTCTCAAAAGCTTCGGCAGATAGATAGAAAATAATTGGGGGCAGAGCAGGGATCAATAAGAGTTTGAGAGAAAATACCAGCCTAAATGGCTGATGGAAGTTTGGCAAAGCTGTGCATATCTGGAAAAATAATTTTATTCCACATTTGTTCTGCAACACAATATACATTGCTACATAGCCAGCAATGTAGTGAAAATGGTTGTGATCAATCTGTAGCAAAGGAAAGAAGGCCTTTCTCAGAAAAAAAAGGATGAACATATGGGAAAAAAATTTCTTTTGCTTAGAATTTCTTTTCTTTATCAATAATCTTGATAGTTTGTTGGGGTTTTTTTAATGTGAGAGATAAAGTATGTCATTTGATCTAGCATGATGCTCCTCTTGGTTTTGTTCTCATTCATGTGGTGACTGCCAGTGTGCT
Organism: Catharus ustulatus; assembly: GCF_009819885.2. NCBI lineage: Eukaryota > Metazoa > Chordata > Aves > Passeriformes > Turdidae > Catharus > Catharus ustulatus. The sequence continues at coordinate 109,238,268 of NC_046222.1, read as the reverse complement.
GTGCATGCATTCACACACATCAGCACAGAAGAAAAGCCATCAGTCCCAGCCTGCAGGTGAAGACAAATTGTTCTGGTACTGCCAGAGCCATTGGTGGTCATCAGTCCTACCATTACAGATCTATTAGGAAAATCATCATAACATAGAAGGCAGAAGTATAAAAACAACAGTTTAGTTGGAATAATTTGTTTCATTTCACCACACATCTAAAATTCTGATCATACACAAGTGGAGCTCTAAATATATCCTAGTAAGTGAATAAAGGGTAACCTTTGCTGTATTTCCTGGGTTCTGCATTTGTGGGTCTGAAAATACCTCAGGTTTTGCCACATGTACCTTGGAGTTTATTTGGCTGGTTGGTTTTTTCCCAAAATGGGTAGGAATATTTGCAAGGTTAAATTTTAAAGAAATAGACTTCTTCATTAGATCAAAGGTCATGTAGTCCTCCAGTCTTAGGGTGCATAAAATGAACTTTTTTAACCCCTCAGCACAACATCCAATTGCAAATATAAAAATAATATTTTATTTGTCAGTGCTGTTTTCTCTCTCAAATTTATTTTAATGAAGTTATTTCAGGAGAAATATGTGACAGATCTGTAGTCTCATGACTTGTAATTATTAATGTTGAGCACTTTATGATTAACTTCAACCTCTGTATGAATGAGATTTACAGGCCTTTTGAAGCAACCTGTTTTCTTCTGTTATTAAATTTCAGAGACCGAAGAAACCACCACCTCCATCAGCTCCTGTCATCAAACAAGGATCAGGTAAAGTGCAGTTGATTTTTTACAGCACATCAGTGAGCACATCTCAATCTAAATTAAGTGTATTCAAATTTATCTAGAATTCATCTGTATCAAAATTGACAAGCAGATGTCTAGACAACAACTAATAAATCACAATCAGAATGCAAATAGTTGGTAACCCTGAAAGACTGTGGTGAGCTTTAAATGTATTGCAGTCACCATCTATACCATTTCAAAATAATCTGTTCTGCCTCTTAATCATGTTAAATCAGAGTAAGTCTGATACTTCAGTTTTTCAACATTTTTTGGTTTTGTTCCCTGACAGAAGTCAATTGTGTGCATATTCTTGCAGTACAGACAGAGCATGTGGAGTCTGATAATACCTGCAGGAGGGAACTGCATTCACTACAGATCTGGTTTATTCTGGAGACACAGGGCTTTATAGAATATCTATAAAATAGTGTCATACAGTGGTCTCCTCTGAGTTGCAGTCTAAGTTTTTCAGATCTGCATGAATGCTGGCTGCTCCAGGTTACAGGCCCTAGATTCTTGGTTTTCAATACTTTTATAGCTCTAAGTATGAAACTAAAAGGAGTTACCCTGAATGGTTATGTAGAGAAAGGTGTTGCAAATGTAACAATGGGCTGATTCTGTTTTCCAAACAGATGAGTGCTAGCAAAACTGATTTTGTAATATGTTATACTGAACTGTGTGTAGATACTGAGAGCTAAACATACTTCTATTTGTAATTTTAAAACGACCTCTCCATAATAATTTTTGAAAATGCCTGCATGATTTATTTTCATCATGAAATTTAGAAACAGTTAAAGAATCCACGCACTTGACAGTCCTCAACTCGGAAACCAAATTCCATTTTCATTCATGTAGAAATAAAAATCACAAGGCAGGGGATGCTCTCAGTTTTCATTCCTATTGCAGTTGTGGTGGAAACATAACTGTGGCTAGAATTCCTTAATCCCCTAAGTCCAGTCAGTTTGTAAATACTCTGCAACAGCACTACTGCTTCCCCCACTGCAGGCACACATTAAAAACCAAAACAAATATGTCCAATCTCCAGGTAGTTTTCTTGTTACTGTAGTGTGTTCCAGCTTTTGGTGTTTTAAAAAGTAAATTTTCCTCTCTTACAGACTCAAACTGTTAGTAGAAATGCAACTTGAGCCAATATACAATTGGTGAATCAATATGCTATAATTTAACTAGTCTGAAATTGTCATGCAGTTCTTTGAATACAGAATCATGACCATAAATATTTGTGTTTCTTATTGACATCCCTGGTTTGTTCTTCACTCTGTCTTGAGACTCAAGGAAACATAGATTTGATTTTAAATCAGTAATAGTGTCCAATGAGAGCAGTATGACTTTGCCATCTAGTGGCAGTTGTCTAACAACGATATATTGGTGACCACTGAGGCTAAAGCCTGATATGTTTTGTAAGAACACTATAAAACTTTTTATTGATTTCAATTTATACTGCTAAAATTAGAGCATAACACTTTTAATAGGTACCTGCTTGCATACAATGCTTTCACTGTGTCACCATAGCAGGATAATGTGCCCATCTTCAGAAGGAAAAATTATTGCAAAAAGGATGCAGACAATTTGATTAAGGTTGTCTAAGCCTATGTCAAAGACAAGACTACTGTAGTTCTTTCTTTTCATACTCAGTCTTTGACAACTCCAAGCTGTTCAGCCATGGGAATATCTTCTGATACATATTTAGAGCTGAAAATCATCTGTTTATTACCATCCTGACATCCTCTACTTTATCAAATTATATCTTAATTGAGATTATACTGTATTTTACCACATCTCCACATCAGGTCTTACTGTTGATAGTAGGTAACAGCTTTAATAATGCTTCTGCATATTTGACCAGTCACAGTGTGATGAATAAATTTAAAACTGTCAGTTGCAGCCTAAATAATTACATGTCAGCATCTTCTATGCAGAGCATAAAATCAAAGCAGAGAATTAGAACTTGTCTTTGTAGGACAAGTGGCATATGTTTAAAGAGGTGTCTGTATTATAGTAGAGATAGAAATTTGTAATCTCCACAACAGTAAACTGCCAGGGCCATCTGTGCTGCACTACTTTACAATGCAAGGTGAAAACTGGAGAGCTGAATTTAGGAGCATGAGTTCCTTACATATGGTCATTGCAAAGCTGTAGGCATTTCACAGGGTAGCAAGGGTAAGCAACACAACTGTGTCCAGACCAAAGGGTGGGATTCCTCTTGAGTTCCTCTGGGAGCTGATACAGAGCTTCTCAAAGCTTCTTGAAGGTGACTGTCACCTGGGAGCCAAGGTAGGATCATGATGCCTGCCTGGGCGCTGATTAATTTGGGGGTGACAATCCAAGTAGGAACAACTGAGTCTGGGAGTTCCTCAGTGGCTGTAGGCTCCTTGTTCTAGACTTGGCCTGAGAATGTCCCTCTGTGTGTTAATAATGACTGTTACTCATACTGTAATTAGGTATAGAGACCTGTGTCTTTCTTTATGAACACACTAGTGTGTGCAAGATTATCAACATGTGGATTGGTGCTTTGCATAGCTTGTGTTTTGAAAGGCTTTAATTGCTTTGGAGCGACAGCTTCTCTTCTCAGGAGTGAAGTCTTTTTCATAGAATCATTTTTGTTGGGAAAGACCTTTAAGATTATTGAATCCAACCATAAATGAGAATTTAGTATTATTTATTGACATGATACGTGGTACTATTGCCTGTCCAACAGCACACTTGGGTAAAGAAACAATGGCTGGTGATCACCACTGATGAGTACTGATTTCTAAGAACCAGCTGCAGAAGGGAGTTGCAACAGCACAGTCAGAAAATGCAAATGGACTTGAGAACTGCATATAATAGAGCAGATTGAAACAAAAAATTGCCTTATGCTCCTTGCCTGCCTCCTCTGCTTTTCTTGGATTTCACCTACTGTAATTTTTATTGAAATGCTAATAGTGTTACCTAAAGTGGTTTTCAACACTACTGAGTTGAAATGGCATTAGTCCTAGCGGTTAGCCAATGCAGCAATGCCAATATCCAATAAAGTGCTTCTTATAACATGGGGATTAGAAGATTCCTGTGCCAGGAAAATTTTTGCAAAATCTTCCCGTTGTTGGTGCCACAAGTTCCCATATTTCTTGGTGGAACAGGAGTCTATATGTCAGGGCCTCTAGTACAGATGCAGAAGAAGCCAGGGGCTTACACCTCCAGGCCAAAAGCTGTCAATTAAAATAGTTGCGAAAATAGTCATGCAGGATGCTGCCAGCACTGCTCTTCTCCTCCTTCTAATATGTGGAAGTGAGCAGCTACTAGTAGTGGAGAAAAAGGGGAGGGATGTGTTAATTTAATGTAAAATAACTTATGTATATTCAGCTCTATCACATATTCTCTTGACATTGCTCAATTAATTGATTTATTCCCAATGCTTCTGCACACTCTTGAGTTGCTCTTCATTTACACCTGTAATGATAATGGATTTGTCTGCATTTTAAAATCTGCAGTTCTCAATTTTTTTCTCCTATACAATAGTCTGTAAATGTCTATTCTTTGGGAGTGCACACTTTGGAAACTGTGAACTTGATTATAAAGACATAAATATCCAATTGCTTTTTTGTCATTATGGTACAGGTGAATATTTGATATAAATTTATGTTCAGTTTTAGCAAGACGTTTTCAAATTGAAGAATATAAAAAGCCTAAAAAATTGCAGAATTAAATCTTACATCACTGTTTTGTTGGCTTGGTCAGAATTCCAAGTTTTTCTGTCTTTGACAGGGACCACAGATCGAAAGCATGAAATCAAGAAGATACCCCCTGAAAGGCCAGAATGTCTTCCGAATCGAACAGAAGAAAAAGGTATGAAATGTGCTTTCCTGCCTGTTCTCTGCAGAGGGATAGGGGAAATATAACCAGTGCACATCCTCAATTTCCCACTCTCTGTTTCCATGAAGTATATAGTTTGGATGTTTGTTTTCCACTCTGATAGACTGTGATGATAGGCATTTTGGAAAGACTTTCTTTGTTGCTTATGGAATAAATTTGGGGTGTTCAATTGTACCCATCCAGAGCTGTTGAGGACATGCAGCCACAACTGAAGTCAAGGTGAGATTTGTTCTCAATACAAGAAATGCTGTATAAAGCCCAGTGCTCTGTAAAACCCAGGTGTTCGATCGAGTAAAATCCCCCAGATTAGTATGTACTTTTTTCCTAACATCTGTCTGCTTTGGTTCTCCAGTTGAAAGCTGGGTTGGTGGTTTTCCTGCATCACAAAGGAATTTTGTGGAGATATAGTCGTTAATGCTTATGAATCACCCCATTATCATAGCCACAAAAGTCCCAGGGAAGGCAGCAAAGAAATGAAAAAATTCTTCAAAGCCGTGTTTGAACATTGTGAGAAATGGGACACAGTACCACACAGAGCAGGGACAAGCAAATTAAACCTTTAATGGTTTCATTGTGTTCATTGTGAATGGTGAATAGTCTCAGGAAAATAGTTACATCTATTCTCTAATTGAAAATGGCGTCAAGTTTCATATGTTGTGGACTATTAGATTGTACGAACAAGTTTGTTTATGGGATTTCTTAATGTCTAAGTATTTGAACTTGCAGCCTTTTAAAAGGCACGTGTATGCACATGACTAAATGCACAATATGCAGTGACATAACCTTCAGACTTTGCACCAAGATCTGTTTCTGGATAAACATCTTAGCAGTCTGACAGGTGTTTTAACTGTTTCCTCTACATAAGTTTACTTTTGGTTATGTGTGCTGCTTCTCGTGGTTATCTTAGCAGTAAAACCCTTTGCTTTCCCTTTTTAGATTTACAAAGCCAACTGCTAAAACAGCAGAGCAAATTTAAATATGATACTCTCCTGGGCTAAGAATATCTGTAACTTTTCTAAACGTTGGAAAGAGACTGTAGGAGTTGTGCCTAATTTCAGGAGTACCAGGGCGTGGCAGGAATTGCTCATGTGGTGTGGCAGCAGGGGTGGCACAGGAACATCCTTTGGGCTGTGTGTTGGCACACTGCCCAGCCTGTCCCTCACACAATTTAGATTCTTGGACACTGATGCAGTATGAATTGTCATAGGATTAAGTGTGTAAAAATGACACAGTATGTTGGAAAAGCTTCAGTGTTGCTGAGGACCCAATGACAGCATCTGCTCCAAGCATACTGCCCGTGAACAACAGTCACTAACTAGACTATTCCAAACATAAAGTGCATTTTGTTTCTGGGGATTTATTCCATGATCCTCTCATTAATGGGCTCGCATTAAGAACCATTAAGCAATATCCTCTAACATTCCTCATACCTCTTATATGTATACAGAGGTGTAACATTCATGGCATATCATAGGCAGCATTGTCAAGGGAGGTGGAGTGTTGAAATAGCAGGATATAGAGAGCAGAATTTTAGTTTCTTGGAGAGTTTTGTACTTTTTTTAAGAAAAATCAGGCCTTCTCTGGCGTGGCAAGCATTCTTGTTTTGTATTAGGAATTTAGAGCATATTATTTAGAAGAGTTATTAATGTGTGTATTGTATTTTATAAATGCATGTTTGGCATTGGACATTAGCATGATGGCACTCCCTAACTATGCATAATCAGTTCTGCAAACGATCTAGGTTTTCATTGTCAAGCTGAAAAATTCAGCATATAAGCCTGTGCTTAAAACCTAAATAATAAGTCTGATTTTTCTGAGGGGTTTAGATCCTGCAAGACATTGTTAAATTTTTGTGCTTGTATTTTATTTTCACTTAACTGCAATTCACTTGAAACATGCTTTTTTCCCCCGAAAAAATGACATTTCTCTGTTTGTCCAAGAGATGTTAAGAATATCCAGCATAATTATTTTTGTGACCTTCTAAATTAATATTGTTTCATATTAAAATGTAATATAAGTCATGCTCATGGGAAATTGTACCATATGGTGTGTAATTTCTCGCCGTTCTTGTACTTTGCAGTCAGAAACCAGTAAGTTACTAAAATAAAAAATAGTATTCCCATTGAGATGCTGCACACATGTTTTGGCTGAGGAGCTGCAAGCAGAACAACCAGGCAGGTTGAACAACTGATTTGTGGCAAATATATCAAATAAAGAATTATTTAGAACAGAAGTGGAAAGGTTTTTCTTTGTATGCAGTCTACCTACAGTTGAATATTTCTTCTTTGAATGTCGACTTGTGAGTGCAAGTGAATTCCACTTAATAGTATCCCTGTTCTTTTTTCTTGAAATTATTGATTTAAAGAAAGATTAGAGAGAGAGCAAAAACAGGTAGACTTGCAGAAGCCTTCAGTTCCAGCTATACCTCCGAAGAAACCTCGGCCACCCAAAGCCAACGCTGTGAACAGACCTGGCACCTTGCCCCCAAGACGACCAGAGAGACCAGTTGTGCCTGTGACTCATTCAAGGTACTGCTTTTCTTCCATGCCATAGTTTGGGATTAGTGGAAAAAACACACATTTAAATCATTTAGGTTTTGAAGTTTATGTCCCAATTTATTTCACAGTAAGCTGTATTAAAAGAATAACAAAAGAAAATTCTGATAGTCATCTGACTGGATCATAACTATCTTCTCAATAGTAGCAGTCTTAGATTGTTCATGACTAATTTCTACTGATGCAATTCTACTGTTACTGCAACAGTGCAGAATGTGTGGGAAATAGCTGCATCAGAATGTTACTCTGATCTTGACTTAGTTTACCTCAAATTATTGCATCTTAGCTTGGGCACTAAGTCAGTGCAAAAGCTTGGATTGTGCTTAGGAATAGCATTAGGCAATGCATGTTTCAAATACTGTCAGCCTGGTTTCAGTCTGCTTTCTTTGATCATTTTTAATCAATCTTTAGCAAAATACACATCTTCAATGCTTTTTTAGCATTGAATAATGCTGTCAAGTATTTATGCTCTAATGTTGATTGTCACTCTGCAGCTACATGATGCTTTTTATCAAAGGTGGTTACAATCTTTGAGGAGCATTGAGAAATTGGACTTGCCAACACAAGTCCATTTATTCTCTGCTAGAGTGAAGGCTGCAGAAATCAGAGGCCTCACTGTAGGCCTAATCAAGTCTAGGTGGCTACATTTGAGTCATCAGCCTCTGGGTTTTGCACTGTAGATTTCCTTTATGCATAGTGAAAATAGTTAGATGAAAATCAGAATAAAAGCAGTTGCCTAAAATGCGCAAGTTATGCATCTTTCAGGAAAACTAGAATATAGGCATGGAAATATTTTTACTATGGTACTGTTAGGAAAATCAGCAGCCATTGAACTTCTGGAATCAAGTATAGTAATAGTGAATTAAATATCGGAATAGAATACAAGTTAGAATAGAGTAAAATGCTGTACATTGATTCCCTTCATTCCTCCACATATGGTTAAATTAAAAAATGCTCTTAGTGAGAAATCTGGGGCAAAGGAAAAGAAAAAAAAGTCACCTGCTGCTTGCCCAGTTGCTCCAAAATACAATCCATACCTCGTGATCACCTGCCCATACTTGGAAATAGAAGTATCTTCAGATTTAACTCTGTGATGTCTTGGAAAGACCAATACATACCCTAGTGATCAGTTCACTGGTGAGGCATGCAGTGGAGTAGCTGTTGTTTTGTTCTATCCTTTGCCTGAAATATTTTAAGCATATTATAAAATTTTAGCATTTATAATTTTAGAAGGGTATTTTGCTGCTCTTGTGTTTTCCTCTTGTTTTCTAAGTACAAAACTGTATGAAGTAACCATGTATTTTTTAAGATATTTTAATTTTCATGTTATCGAAGGCAAAAGGCAGACTTAAACAGTTAACTTTTTATGTTCTTAATTGACCAAACTTTGCTATGTCTAGCACAGAAAAAATGGAAAATACTTTGACTTGCTTAGATAATTAAGAAATACAAAACTTCAAGTGGAAGCAGTCGATAGAATAAAGGCGTTTTGTTTTTAAATCCATTCTGTTTAATAAGATACTAATTATTTTAAGACCTACTGGTATCCATTTCCAAAATCTGAAAAACCTAAAGCAATTAGAATAAAAATTGAATAAGCAGAACTTTTGCTGACCTGTTGTAGCTTAACCCTGGTGGGCAGCTGAGCCCCCTGCAGACACTCGCTCACTTCTCCACAGTGGGTTGGTGTGAGAATCAGAAGGGCAAAAGTAAAAACACTTGTGGGTGGAGATAAAGACAGTTTAACAGGAAAAGCAAATTATGTATGTACAAGCAAACAAATAATATTGCTACTTCTCATGTGCAGGCAGGTGTTCTGCTATCCCCTGGAAAGTTGGGCTTCATCACCTGCAGTGGTAACTTGGGCAGACAAATGCCATAACTCCAAACGTTCCCCAGTTCTTTCTTTCATCACCTCTAAATGCTGACTATGATGTCATGACATCCCTCTGTCAGCTGGGGTCAGCTGTGTCCCCACCCAACTCCTTGTCCACCCGCACCCCTCCTCACTGGTGGGATGACAGGAGAAGCAGCAAAGGCCATGACTGTGCAAGCACAGCTCAGTGATACTGAAAACACCTCTGTTATCTATGCTGTTTTCAGCACAAATCCAAAACATTGCACCATGCGAGCTGCTATAAAGAAAATTAACTCTATCCCAGCCAAAACCAGTGCATGATCCTTAGGGGAAAATTGCTGTAGTTACAAAGTGAGTCCCGTGAGATTTCCATGGCAGCTGCTAAGCCAAAGAGGGTTTTCTTCTGTCCCAAGTGGCTTGCATCTTATGCATCTCACTGACCTTTTCTAGTGATGATTGTTTTTCCATTTAAATATAATCCTCCTTCACTGGATGCAATAGGACAGATGAAAACCATGTGGGACAGTGAATAGTTGTCAGATTGTTCCAAAGGCTTCATAGCTTACTTAGGCATACCATGATTATACAATTTACAGAAAAGTCAATTCTCTGGAGTGGGCAAGCAATAAACATCTATATAAGGTGCATCTTTACAATCAGTTTAAACCAACCCATGTCCATACCACTGCTAACAGGGCTCCTTGTTCTGGCACCCCATTCCCTCTGCCTTCCTTCTGTTTAGCACCAGCATTTGTGCAGCTGTGCATCCATATGGGTCAGGGAGTTGCTCCAGATGGCAATTAATCAGTTTGCAGTGGGACTTCTATTAGTGTGGGGTTTCTCTCAGGCTGATCATCTGTCTGGTCAAGCTGACAGCCTTTCTGTATGGGCACGAGCAGAGAGGGACACACTGTGAATGAGAAGGGAGGACTCCACTCCTTTCACACCAGTATGAATGCAGAGTGCATAATAACCCTGTTGATTCTTCTGACAACAGGGTTGGGATTTTTTTTTTGTGGGCTGTTGCCATATATCCTGGTATCTTTAGTAGGCAAATAGTAAATGTTGTGACTTTCAGCCCTAAATCATGGCATTCTAAGAGTCTTTCCAAAGCCATACTCACACATTTTCTAGAGTGCTTCCAACTCACATTGTGCTCTCAGATTGCTGGGAAATATATGTGTGCAAAACAGAGTATGCAGTCAGATGCTCATTGCTCTTTCAGCCAAGAAACTATGTTGCTTCTTATAGGCTTGCAAATATATAAGCAATATCAGAAAAAGTTAAAGACTGAAAAATTAGAAAACTAATTGTTCAGGTAGATCACTCAGAAATATCCTTATTTATCATCCTGCCAATTAATACATTTTTCTATGCATGTGTTAAATTTCTTCTGTGTCCTTCCTGGTGCAGACTGCCTGTCATATTGAGAGCTGTGGAGGACTAGTTTGCTTTTAACCTGATTGTCTATTTTTTTGTTCACTTGTCACCCTATCACATGGTTTAATGGGATATATATTCACTTAATCTATGACTTCCTCTGGTTTTAGTAAAAATTTTCACAACCTTCCTGAAGTCAGAAATAGGGTTTCCAACTTCTTTGTGTTTTGCTGCCATGAGTTGAGGTTCAGGCCATCTGTCATCAGCTTATGGTACCAAAAGTAGAGACTAGTGAAAAAATCAACAAGATTTGTGAGCCCACTACATATTTTATTGTCAACAGCTAATTATTGCTAATTATTGCACTGTATAGTATACATCTGCCTGTGGTTCTTTTGGGGCAGATCTATATCTTTATCCCTAAATCTGGATACCTTACACGTGTTATAATTTTTATAGTGTTACACTGGGAATAGTCATTGTGGAAAAACTTCTGTATTTATCAAGTGACCTGGTAATAATGGCAACTACAATGTATTGCATTAACTGAACAGTTGCTATCACAGTAAATATCAGAGATTTGAGTGATCTGTGCAATACTGAGTTACTTGCTTACCACTGGTTTTTTTAAAAATATTGTTTCAATAGGTAGAGTATTTTAGTAAACTCAAGTACTTTTGGGATAGAATGTTCTCCAAAGCAGGAATAATTTTGTTGCTTTTGTTTGATCTCCTGTTTGATTTTAAAATAGCTCCTCTCTATAAAGTATCATGGCTCCTGACACTTTACTATCCAAAAGATATTTCTGAAAAATTAGGTGATCTTGATTCTTTGGACTGTGGAAACCAGGATTCATAGTCTAGTCTCATAAGAAAAGTGCAAAAACATGTTGAAGGAGTTGCATTTATGAGTAGATACTTGGAGCTGCTGAAATGCACAATGAGGTTGAGCATTTGAGGTTCTCTCGCTTTCTGCAGCATTCCAGGTAGTCCATTGCTGTAGTTTGTGCAAGCCAATTAATTAGAAAACACTCCAAAGTAGATGTTGGAGTGTGTCCCTTTGCCCTTATGTTTCCTCTGTGCTGAGATGCTGTGAACATCTGAAGAATTACTCCGGACACTAGGGTGTCTAAAACAGGCTTTTTTGACAGGTGTTAAGGAGAAATGGGATAAGGTTAATCCACACAGCATGTCGACTTGCTAGAGATTGCTCTCGCTGACATTGCTATTACTCTGGTGCTGCAAAGGAAGAATACTTTGCTCTCTCAATATTAATTGCAACTTAGCTATCAATTTACTGTAACCCACACAAAAACTCTCAATAAAACATCTCCTCTTCTTGATCCAAATGCAGGAGTGATAGTCCAAAAGTGGAATTAGTGGGCAGTACAGTATCCGGCGCTCTAGAGAAAGACTCCTCTGAAAGAAGCAATGACATCGGTAAGTTATAATGCTTTCTACACTTTGTGTTTCTACAATTTATGGTGCAAGTTTCTGCTTTTTAGTGACCTTTGTATGATTCAAAAGGCAGATTGAGGGTTTGGCAATGAATGTGAGTGCTTTTATATCAAATTTTAATTGCAGGATTAAAGGATCATTTCTACTTTACTTAAAATAGTTTTGTTGGGGTTTTCTGTTTAAAAAAAGTTAAAAGCTAGTATGGAATAGTGAGCTATTTTGAATAGGAAGGCTCTTGTTATTTTTGTTTAAAAATCTGAAACAAGTGAGAAGGCCAAAAATAATAAGGCATATTTGTTTAACTGATGTAATAGTGCTGCCATGGTTTTACTACTGCAAAAGATTGTGGGTTTGGTGCAGTTAGTAATCTTTACACTTTCTAATACAAATGAACAGAAAGCCAGTTCACATAAATTTTACTAAATTTTACTGCATACACCAATTGAAAGCAGTCTAAATTTCTAGTGTAAACAACTTGTGTTCCTGACCCATGAACCATTTAATAAGGAAGTCACCTGGAAAGGAGCAACAAGAGGTTATTATTCGGTCTTCTCTCACCCTCCTTCCTCCTCAGGCTGGCAAAGCAGGAGCGATGGTGTTTGCTGGGTGGGTGCTGCAGTGCATGGCTCTTGGTGAGCAAGGTGCTGTGGGTGCTGTCCCAGGGCAGTGGGCATGAGCCCCAGAGCCATCTTCTGCCTCTGCTCAGCAAGCCCAGCAGCTGCTGCCGTCACTCTCCGTGCTCACAGCTGTGCCCGCACAGCCCCGTGTTTGTCACAGGCAGAGCTCAGGATCCTGCCTGTGTAAGCATTGCTGCCTTTCACTGGGGCATGAAATGCCATTTTGGTGTGGTGGTGTCTACCCAGACTGCTTTATTAGTACAGCATTTCTGTACAATAGCATCCTTTCAACAGCCAAACGTGCCTTTTCCTCAGATTTGGAAGCAGAACTTTAGTTTATAAACAAATTGTTATTGCAACATAACAACAGAACACTAAATGCATTTCACATAGGTCTATGAGCTTGCCAGCATGCATATACCTGCTTTTTGTAAAGCTTCTGCTGTTGCTATGGTTCTTCTGGAGTAGCAGGTAGTATGTTTTTACCAGGTTTTCATTTGGCTTAAAAAATGGAAAGCTAGAAGTTTGTGATAAATTGCATGAACACTTTTATTATCAAGATTATTAGAAAGGAATGGTATGGAAGTATAGACAAATTGTACAACTTAGTGTTCTTTAACTATGTTTATAAATTTGTTTCAAAACACAAAAGCCTCTGGTTGCTTGAAAGTTATGAGTGCAGGTAGCATATGCTATCTGTGTGTGATGGAAGTAAACTTTTTTATTCCTTGTTCTAGTTTCCTTGGAATCACTATTGGGATAAAAGCCTAGAATATTTTGTAATTTTTAGCCTTGGTGGTTATAGTTTTCTTTTGTTTTGTTCTTAACATATTAGGCAGGAAATCTTATTTATAGGAATTCTTGGTCATTTCCAGAACATGGAGGGGGAGAGGAGGGTAGCAGAGGGAGGAATTTGGGTTGTTTTGGGGGTTTTCTTTAGATGCAGAATAGGATCCAACAAGAATTCATAATCCAAACCACAACACGTTGCAAAGGGTTTAGCTGATATCTTCCTGTTACCACTTACACAGAGAACCTATTGAGCTCAAGGATAAAATAGTGTGAATACTTAAATAAGTATAACTTGATAGGGTCAAACCAGAATGGCATTTACAAGGGCAAATCATGTCATTCTAGCCTGTTAGACAACTTGTTAAAAGAAGAAAATAAATAAATTATGGTTTTGAATTGAAAGGGGATCCAGAGAGCAGAACTGTTATAAATTTTCAGGCTATTTTTGACAGCTTGTGTAAAATATTGTCAAATAAATAAAAGGCTTTTTAAGAGAGGGCAAAGTAATAAATCAAGGTTTAATAAGGAAAACCAATTCAGAGTGGATTAATGTCTTTTCCTATGAGGAGAGGTTTGGAGTTCAGAGCAGTTTATGGTGCAATGTAAATGTATTTATGGTAAGTGTATGATTTTGTTTAATTTATTTACAAAGAGAACAATGGGTTGGAGAAGTCTTGCGGCTACATGAGTTATTAGAAAAGATGATGGATGTGTAAGTGGAATTGCCCAATGTATTCCAAAACTATGGTGGATCTGGCTGTGTGAGTCCAGATAATATTTAACAGTGACATGTCTTACTGTTTTTGCCCCTATGTCATGTGTTCTGTAGGAAGGACAACCTCAGCTTCTCTGAGGCTCATCCATCCTGTCAAAATGGATTTCATTAAATCTACCATTTGGTGTCTTTTCAGAGATCCAAATTTACCCAACAAGCTCTACCCAACATAGACCTATGTGACAGACAAGGTGTGACTTAGCAGTAGCCTTTGAGGACAATTGAAGTTAAATGGCTTTTGTAGCAGTTTGGATGCATGACCATTCTGGTTACTGGGTTCCTGTTTATTGTTCCATTAGTCCAATGCCACTCCCAGTCACTCAGGGAGAACAGGGGGAAAAGCAACAATCACTTGCAAGTTGCCTCACCCTCTTTCATGCTTATGCTAAGTACTGGTGGTGAATTGTGCACAGAAAATGAATACCACAGCACCTCCTGCCTACTTTGCACTAGAGATCTTAAGCTGGGTAGTGGCTGTCACTGTTAGTCCTGTAGCCAGTCTAAAGTTCTTGTTCCATTTATGCAGAGCAGAGAGATGGAGAAAAATAATGGAGAGACAGTTTTGGTTACTAAAGCAAACCAAACGAATGCTGGATGGTGAACAGTTCTTTGTTCTGTGAAACCTATTTTAAGGATTTCTAAGTTGGTTCCTTTTCTTTACTAAGATGAGACCAAAACCAATGTGATAGGGGAGGAGAAGATACAGGGTTCTTCCATATGCCATCTCTCAAAAAGCAAACAAGTGATCATCAACAACGAAATCAGTAATGCCATCAACAACTGAGCATCAATATGCCAAGTTGAATTGAGAATTCAGATTCAAATTTTGCATTTTGTGTCTAGGTCCCTTGGAAATGGCTCTTTCCTGTTTATTTTCTGAGGAATGTTCTACCAGTGGATCAGTGTTGTCTAGCCAGAAAACCCCACACCATTAAACACATTCTCCCCCCACTTTACCAATTGGGAAAATCACAAATGCCTGAGCAATTTTGAGGTGATAAGTAATACAGTTAGTAATGTTCTGTGAGTTGCATGACTTGGTTTCCTTAACATGTTCAGCAGAACTGTGACTTCACATGTCAATTTCTTGATGATAATTCAGTACTAATTACAATTTTCCAAACTGCACTGACAAGAGAATATTCTGCTTAGCAACATCACTGCTGGTTGTAGGTATGATGGTAGCTCTTATTTCTGTTGTTTGTGCATTTACTTCTTTTCACAATCTTTACAAAAACCATTGGAAAAACTAGCCTTCAGAAGTTGTTATTTAAGAGGAACCATTCCCCATTCCTCCTCACTTTCTTTTTGTTTTCTTTTCCCCTGTTTTCAGCGATGTCTTTGCTTTCCTTTCCACACACCTTGCATTCAACTTTTCTTACTTACATCTTTTTGCCATGGCTAACTCTTCTTCATTTCATGAGGGTAAGACTTTTTTTCCCCCATTTCTTTTCTATCCTGTTTGGTTTAGTTCACAATGCATAACAGGCAAATACAAAAAGAAGCATTTTGTAGAATGCCAAAGTTTACATGGATATTACAGATTTTTTTTTTTTTTTAATTACAAATTGAACTTGAACTTACTGGGACAGAAAATCTTCTATCATATTATTGAAATGAGAAATCATTATCATTTAATGTATCATAAGAAATTTTAGTGACAAAAATTACTTGCAGTTTACATGTGGTGTTTGTCAGTGCTCTGGATTCATTAACCTATTTTTGCAGACAGGTTTTGTCATCACAAAGTGTAATGTGTATACTTCATTGTGCAAAAGCATTTAGAAACATACTAGTATGGCTTTCTAGTCTGAAAGAGGAAAACAAGAGGAAAAAAATCGCAACAAACCTACAGTAAAAATTTGAAGAGTGTTCAGGGGCATGTACTCAAGGCTGTGGTAAAATCACAGTGGTTACTTACATCTGTTGGTACATCTCTACCAACAGGTGGTCTGGATTGGCAGTGGCTTTTTGAACTTTTAAAATACTTCTAAAGCAACATAAGCTACACTGACAATAAACCCTGCTCTACAAACTGTTAGTCCTACATAGAACTACATTGATTTCAACACTTTCAATTCATGCCGTATGACATAACTTGATCTTTCTTTAGGTATTGTGTTTCTTTTTAATTTCATAAAGAATTTTGTTTATGACAGCCAGTGTGATGACAGAAACATCTAGCACATATAATAGTGGTGTAGTGGGTTGAGCACTGGCCAAACACCAGGGTACCTACCAAAACAGTTGATTAAAAAAAAATGCTTTCCAAAAAATGGTATTGAGTTATTTCTGCAAGTCAGGATCAATCCTAAGTCTTCTAACTACACACACACACACACACTTTGGAATCCTGGCATTCTGAAACAAGTCTTGTCTATCCAAAGCAGGGTTACTTTGGCATCATCTAATACTTAAAACCATATGGATTTAAGCTAAGGGATTTAAAGAATAAGCCACAAAGAATTAAAAATAATGTATGTACTGTGAAAATGATCAGTTAATCCCCACAAGAAGCAGTTTCTGTGCTTTGCAGAAAGACTGAATTGCACAGAGCCAAGCGGACACATCTTTCCAATATTTTTCCTGGCTCTTTATACATTTTGCTTAGTATTTATGAAAGCAGTTAATAATCTTCACCAATGCTAAGATAAGGCATATGCCTTCATTGATTCCTACTGAAACATCTAATGATGGTATGAAATATTCTAAGAGCTTCCCTGGGAGCTGGTTAGTGCAAATCTGCTTTTTACCATTTCCTCAGACTTTTATCTGCAGAGTATTTACTGGTGGATCATGGAGTACTGGCCAAAGCCATGTGATTATCCATTCTTTTTTTTTCTGTCCCTCCCTATAACACTGGTGCTAGCTTGCCTGAAAGAGTATTTAAAAATACCCTCTTGAAAATATCTGATAAACAAAAAAATATTGAGTATATCATGTTTCCTTGAACTGCATATGCAGTTGTTCTAGAGCTGTACTTGTCAGGAGAGGTGATCACTGTGCATCTCTGACTACAAGAAAAAGTGATCTAATAAGATTTGGCCCACACTAGGGAAAAAGATGGAGAATATTTCTGGTAAAAGGTTGTAGAATGGGGCAGGTTTCTCTTTAAATCACAGGCTGTTTGCTGTGGGATGTTATACTTATTTTGTCTGAAAATACAGAATAAAAGTTGGAAAATCAGAAAATACTGGTAAATATAAGGGTTGGAGGACAAAATTTGACTCATATAATGAAGATCAGAATCTGCCTAAATCTCTTTTTATGCGGCTATTCATGCTCATTTTAATAGGGCAAAGCAAAGGAACAGAATTAACCGACTGGTTTAAGTTGTAATATTTACATCATTGAGTCAAAATCCCCCATAAACATAATTCTGGACTGTAAATATTGTAATCAGGAATATGGCAATGGTCCTTTATATAAATTAAATAGGACTCTTGCCCTGAGGGGTCCAGAGAAAAGCAGTGAACTAGAAATTTTAATTGGTCACCATGTGTATCAAGTTGAGGTGCCTGAAAACAGCATATCCATTTCTTCTAGCTGCTCAGTTTTCTTGACCTTTCAGTTCTTTCTTGGCATGTTCCGAATTGTTAAAAATAAAATCCTTATGAGGGCACTGGCAAGTGGTTAGCAAAGCTCATTATGGCAGCTTTCTACATTCAGCTATTAAAGTGATAAAAGTCAGGATTGAAATGGGAGAAGATAATTGGATGCTTTAGGAAAAGTTGTCCTAAAGTCACAGCTGTCCAGTGACTGTCCTGGGAAGCCAGGTGAGCTCCCTTGTTTCACTCCAAAGCACAGAACAGCGTGGGCAGACCTTCCTGGCACATCACCGTTGCACTCCTGAACAAAGGAACCTTGCGGCCAGGGAGCTCTCCTCCTAAAACTGCATTGCCCAAATGTTAAAAAACTGTCAGTGATTCATTGTGGGGGAGATTTGCTGCCTGGACCCTGGCTGGAAGTATGGCTGTACTCCTCAAAGGATACGATGCTGTTCAGCATGGAGGGGGTAGCAGAATCAGGATGCTTGAAGTAGTTAAAATAATTGTAGTCTTCTGAAAATTCCCACTAACATTCAGATTATTGAGTTCTTTTTAATTTCTACTATATATTGAATGGGCACTAATGCAGAAGATTTTGTCTGCAGTGTGTGTCTCATTTGACAGCTTTAAGAATTATTGCATTTAAAGACAGTATATATGCTATTTCAGATGCCTGTTGCTATCCTGTTAAATGTATTGTAGTTGATTATGAAATGAAATCCACCTCTGGCTTTTGTGACATAATCTTCAAATGACCTGAATGCCAAATTTACCTCATTTCCTTCATCCCTGCTGTGTTTCTGTTCTGTGGAACTTCACCATTAGTATTTTGAAAGTATTGATTCTCTTATATATCACTTCCCATTTCAGATTTTTCAAGGTGAAATCTCTTCACTAATTCAAAAAACTTTCTGTCATCATTATGTATAAATGACTTGGCCCAAGTACTAAAAAACCTAAATGGAAGGTAAAGCCTAGCCACATTTTTATGCCAGAATAGTAAATGCAGGGGATAAAAGGGGTAAGGAAGGAAGCATAACCACTTAACTTTTTATTTCTGGGGTCTTTTGTGGGGCAGGAACTGAAGGTCATTTTCTAGGAAGGTACAAGGCTAATGAGTTTAGAACTTCTTCTCTAAATAATTGTTTTCCTGTATCTGGGCATATTTTTAAAAATACCATCATCATTCTTTAAATAACCATGTCTCCAAATGACCATAGCAATGGGGAGAAATATTCTATTATTAAGTGGCTTGGAAGGATACCAGGGATAATTCTTGCACAGCTAGCATTTTTTTCATATTCATGAAATATGGTTGCTCAATAAGCCAGACTGTATGTACTACACTGATATATTAAAATTATTCTGGTGCCTTTCTCCCAATCTCATTAATTACTTCATGGATTACCAGCTTCATCGGTGAGACAGTAATAATGCTGAATGCATCAGTTTAACAAATATCATCAGTAGAAAAAATATCAGCTATTTTTAATTAGGGAGTAATTAATGGGTACATGTTCTACATGTTTAATAGAATCTTCCTTACAGTTTGCTATAGCCAGACAAAGAAAAAGCTGGACCAGTGCAGAGTCCAGGTCTGCTGGATGCTGATGTTGCTGTACTGGCAATTAATGTGGCTGTGAATAGAGTAGACTGGACCTTTTCTTGAATGACATTCCATTTGAGGCCTGTCAGGAAGGCTGTACATTTTGCTTAGTATGTAAATTTAAGCTCCCAAATTCTGATAGCTGCAGAAATACAAACTAAAATTAAATCTGTGCATTTAATGACCTCAGTGAGTTTAATGCAGTCAGAACCATTATAGCCTTGCTTTCTACCAGCAAAAAATAATCAAATAACCAGCACAAGTGAATGGCTGAATGCACAGCAAATATGACAGCATGGCAGAAGTTTTGTGAGTGGCTCTGTTGCTCATTAGTTACCAGTTCACTGGATAGGAATTTTCTTGAATTAGTATCTCCAGAGGTGATGATTGTGGAAGGTGGTGATAGCCTTAGATGCAGAGCAGATTTGGGAACATCTGAAAAAGGAGGACAAATTAAGAGAAAAAGGGCATGTAAGAGTGCTGGAAGTGGATTTACTGTTTTATTGTTGTATCAAGTGTTGTCCATTACACTTTAATAGAATTTCATTAAGAGTATCAAGTGAATGGCAGCAGATACTACCTGTGGAACCTTTATAGTCTCTGTTCTACTCACTTTAAAATTCAGTGCAGGTATAGCTATCAAATATGCCTTCAGAAGTGGAAAAAGTGTAGGATTCCCAATGTTTCTTGATAATAGAAGCTTTGC
Organism: Catharus ustulatus; assembly: GCF_009819885.2. Classification (NCBI taxonomy): domain Eukaryota; kingdom Metazoa; phylum Chordata; class Aves; order Passeriformes; family Turdidae; genus Catharus; species Catharus ustulatus. The sequence goes on along the minus strand of NC_046222.1, from coordinate 109,218,325 downwards.
ACATAAATGTTCATCTTTCATGGTGTTTATAAAATGCAGGGAGCACATTATATCTGCAAATGCTTATGGGTCTCAAGGATGCAAATTCATACATTTTCTGTTTATCAATACATCTTACAATTTAAACCTGAGTATTTTATTGTTCTGATCAAATATAGAACTCTAGGTATTTACTAGTTTATTTAAGTCAAAGAAACACATTGAATCAATTTTTTCATTAAACTATTTTTTCATTAATTGTTTTCCATGAGTGTAGATACCTTTTGTAAGAGCAGAGAAAGGGACAGTGGGCACTTACAGAATCTTTAAAGCTGGAAAAGACCTCTAAGATAAAGTCCAATCATTAACCCAGCACTGCCAAATCCACTACTAAAGCATCTCTCTAAACACCACATTTACATATTTTTGAATACCTTGAGAAGCAATGACTCTGCCACTTCCCAGGGCAACCTGTTCCAATGCTTGACCACACTTTCAATGAAGAAATTTTTCCTAGTATCCAATCTCAAACCTCCCCAAACTCAACTTCAAGGCACAACTTGAGGCTGTTTCCTCCTCTCTTGTCACTTGTTACCTGGCAAAAGAGACTGAGTCCCACCTCACTCAATCTTCTTTCCTATTCTGCGTAGATCACAAAAACAGAAACTGGAGAGAGGGAATTCAGACACTGGAGCTTTCCTAGGCAAAATAACTTGAGCCAATTTCCTGCCCCCCCCCCCCAAAG